>NC_133510.1:54308484-54611515 GCF_049354715.1 Callithrix jacchus | reverse complement strand
GGAAGACTGGTGGATCTCATCCATGTCGATTGTGTCAGAGCCTGGAGTCCAATGCTGGAAGCCATGGTGATCTTAGCATGCACTTAGTGCTTCCTTGCTGTCCAGATTTTTGAGTTGGACAGTTGTGGGTCTGAGGAACATAGAAGCATCCATATATGATGGACAGTTACAGAGTATTTGGTGTTGTGGGGGGGATGGGGTGGGGGCTGTTTTTTGTTAAGAGGAGTGGCTTTGATTTTAATTTTCTTTAGGACACAAAAGAGTGCCTCTGTGCTTGAAGTTTTCAATAGCACATTCCATATTTGATGTGTATTGGTACGTGGAGTGGTTTGGTGGACCTGTGCTTGCAGAGACTTTGTGGATGGGAGGCACCTGTGTATCACAGCACATTTCAGCATACTGATGGAAATGGCCCAGCCCTGGGCTCTCCTGTTTCCTTAGCTTGTCTCACTTGCCATTACATTGGGACATTTTGGTACTCTGCTCCCAAGAGGCTCAAAAAATGAATGAATAACATTTTGATCTAGGGTCTGACTAAACTTCATACCCACATTCATGGAGTAGAAAGAGAACAATAAATTACTGAATGAAACGGAATGAGATATTCCAGGTCAGGCAGTGACCAGAAATTGATACCAGTGGTGGAGAAGAGTGAATCCCTATATCCAATTTGAAATCGGTGTGTGCGTGTACAATAAACTAAACTTTCTTTAGATTTTCTGGGTAAAGCCTAAAGTAGCTATAGAATAAACTGTATTAACCTGGACATGATAGTAATGTTCTTCAGTTACACAGGATGCAACCCAGCTAATTTTTGTATTTTTAGTAGAGACGGGGTTTTACCATGTTGGCCAGGCTGGTCTCAAACTCCTGACCTCAGACAATCTGCCTGTCTCAGCCTCCCAAAGTGCTGGAATTACAGGTGTAAGCTACCATGCCCGGCCTTGGTTTTTGTTTTTGAGACAGAGTCTTACTCTATTGCCTAGGCTGGAGTACAATGGCACGATCATAGCTCACTGTAATCTTGAACTCTTGGGCCCAAGTGATCCTCTTGCCTCAACCTCCTGAGGAGCTAGGACTCTAGGGGGCACCATTATGCTCAGCTAATTAGAATTTTTTTTTTTTGAGACTGGGCCTTGCTATGTTGCCCTGGTTAGTCTTGAACTCTTGGCCTCAAGCGATCCTCCTGCCTCAGCCTTCCGAAGTGTTGGGATTATATGTGTGAGCCACCCATGCCTGGCCTATTTTTATTGTTTTTAAAGGAGTTGTAGACCCTTTTTTAGGTTTCTTACCTTGTTTTCTTTTCTTTTTTTTCCATTTTTAAAAAATTAGTTTATTTTTTGAGATGGGGTTTTACTCCCATTGCCCAGGCAGGAGAGCAATTGAATGATCTTGGCTTACTGCAGCCTTGCAGCCTCTGCCTCCCAGGTTCAAGCCATTCTCTTGCCTCAGCCTCCCCAGTAGCTGGGATTACAGGCACCCACCACCATGCCCAGCTAATTTTTTGTATTTTCAGTAGAGATGGGGTTTCACCATGTTGGTCAGGCTGGTCTTAAACTCCTGCCTGCCTCGGCCTCCCAAATTGCTGGGAGTACTTGTTTTCTAAAGGAAGAGCAGAGCTAACTATAAGCATATTTGGGGACTAATACCTATTAAAATTTATTCTTGAAAATAATTTCTTCCTTAATCAAGGCACAGTTTATATTTGAAGAGAAACAGAAGAGATTTCATTCCACTGTGGGCTACTGGTGTTAAATAATGAGATGAGCCGATCTGGTGACTTAGAGGCTGGGGTAAAGTGATGGTTACCTTGACCTGGAGGAGGGGATCCGAATGGGGGCGTGGTCTCAGGAATGGCTGAATACTCTGTAACATGCTGCTTGTTTCCTTACCCAGTCTATGCCTGCAAGCTCTCAGACCGGGAACATCCACTCTACCTGCGTTTGGTAGCAGGGCCCAGAACAGACACACTTAGTTTTGTTCTTCGTGAACATGAAATTGGAGAGGTAAGTTATTGTTAACTACTGCTTTAAACTATACAGAACAGCTGGCCCTATTTTATTGCGGTAGCCTAGTGACTTGGCTGTTGGTGGGGGATGGGGAGAGAAGAGAGATTGTTAATCATCAGAAATGAACCCAAAGTTAGCCTACGATGTTAATCTCTCACAACCTTCTATTAGTCTGTCATTTTCAGAGGTGGGAGAAAATAAATATTTTTTACTTGATCTCCAATCCAGAGTCATTTTCACCCCTTCCAACTCCCAAAATACTCCAGTCCTGCTGAACTTTGAAAGTTGACACTTTCCATGTGTTTGCTACTAACAAAAGTCTCCGGGCTAATTCCCTTCTAAAGGGAAATAAAAGGAAATCTGATCTCTTTACCATGGAAGACATTTAGCTTTCTAGAATCTTTTTTTCCCCCTTGCCCAGTCAGCCAATTAAGAAATTATGTTTCCATGTGCATCATTTGCCATATTGTCTCCAGGGAGGATTGTATGTAGCCAGTTCAGTAGAAGAAAGAAAGTACTTGAGCCTGCCCTCCAGATCAAGTGTCAGCTCTAAATGACA
This sequence comes from Callithrix jacchus, assembly GCF_049354715.1. Classification (NCBI taxonomy): domain Eukaryota; kingdom Metazoa; phylum Chordata; class Mammalia; order Primates; family Cebidae; genus Callithrix; species Callithrix jacchus. Next base: position 54,608,947 of record NC_133510.1, on the reverse strand, counting down.
CTTGAGCACATCCAAGCTCCTGCCCCAGTCTTCTGTCTGGAACAGGAAGTGGTATGAAATGTCCTACATGGTGCAGTTGAGAATACCGTTTCTAGGTTAAAAGTCAGGAAAGAGACTCTGTTTCCTGCTCTTTGTTAGATGAGGCACCTGACCTCAGGTAAATAAATCTTCTAATCTTTTAGCTTTCAGTTTTAAAATCTGTTAAGTGGGACTAAACACTTCAAGGTGGCTTCTAGTCGCAATTAGAAATGTATACATGTAAGTGAAGAGAGTTTTAGGAGGACAGTGGTTTTAGATGTTTTTGAAGTTTCTTTCGATTCTGGTGTTTTGAAGCTTTTCAAGAAATTCAGACTCATTTTGGGGAGGTGGTGGGGTCTAGAAGTCTGACTTGGCTTTGCAATTGGGCAGCATTCCCTCTGCCTGATGAAGCCAGACGCTTTAGCATAGTCTAGTCAGTGTTTCATTTTTCTTGTAGTGTTTTAAGTAGCAACTGGAACTACACTGGACAATAATTTTATTAGTTGTCTTATTTTATTTTAATTGTAATTAGAGTTAGGATCTCTTGCTACATTGCCTAAGCTGGTCTTAAACTTGTAGGCTCAAGCGATGCTCCCACCTCAGCCTCCGAAAGTGCTGGGATTACAGGTGTGAGTCGCTGCACCTGGCCTTCACTTAGTTTTGAAATTTACTTTACATTGGGTTTCATCATTCTAGACTGCTGTACTGGATCTCTGTATGGTGTTCTTGTTTCTCAGTTATCTCAGGAAAACTGAACTGAAGGAAGAAACTTTCCATAGCTGTTAGGGGGTAGCAGGGATATTTATATGATGTGTTTATTTTGGAGACTTCAACATAGGCGAAAGATAAAATGTTAAAAATTTAAAAATTAACAGAATATTCTAATGTAGAAGTTTTGCTCTCCTACTCCATGTGGCTCATTTTCTTTAATAACCAGCCTGAATTCATCTCCAGGAATTCTTCTACCACGAAGTGCACTTGGTGGATTTACTTGCTTTCTATTCAGTTGTGTTTGGTTATCTTGAGCCTTTTCCCTACCCCATCCAATGGCAATTCTCAGCCAGGATCCAGGGCCCCCTTTGGGAGAGGATGATGTGTTTGGAAAAACCTCCTAGATGATGCTTGATATCCTCCTTGACATTCACTGCCTTTTATTTAAAAAAATTTTTTTTTTTTTCTTTTTAAAGAGACTGGGTCTTACACTGTCACCTAGATCAGAGTGCAGTGGTGCAGTCATGGCTCACTGTGGCCTCAAACTCTTGGGCTCAAGCAGTCCTCCCACCTCAGCTTCTCGAGTAGCTGGGACTATAGGAGTATGCTGCCATAGCCAGCTAATTTTTAAACTTTTTGTAGAGACAGTGTGTCACTATATTGCCATGGCTGGCCTCGAACTTCTGGTCCTGAACTTCTGGGCTCAAGTGATCCTCCTGCCTCAGCATCCCAAAGTGCTGGGATTATAGGCATGAACCACCATGCCCAGCCTAAAAAATTGTATTTTGTGCCTGCTAAATAAGTACTAGGTGCTGTTAGGGAAACAAGGCTACGAGCCTCAAGGCAAGAGATGAACTCCAAATAACGAGAAGTACAGCAGCTGTAGTGTAGGTAAGGTGCAGGTGAAATAGATACTAAGCAAATAATTCTAATTTAAAAATCTTTGTTGTGATCAGGGTTCTCTGAAGCCTTCTGATACACTTAGTCCCAGGTGGGAAGAGAGGGGAGGAAGTTGTGGAAAGCTGCTTAGAGAAAGTGGCATTTAAGCTGAGATGGGGAGGATTAGTAGTTCACAGCCAGGAAAAGTGCAGAAGGGTAGAACACATGCCACTTGGGTAGAGGGTGAGGCTCAGTGAGAGAGAGATGGGGCCAGAGAGTTTAGGGTCTTTCAGACTTAGCCTCAGCGACTAAGGGAAGCCATTGGATGGCTCTGAGCAAGGGAGAATCTTGGCCAGATGTGCATTTTACAAAGGATGTTCTGTTTGGGGAACAGATGGGGGAGCCTAAGAGCGGAGTGAGGAGGCCAGGTAAGAAGCTGTCCCAGCGATACAGGAATAGATGATGGTAGCTAACACCAAGGGGCTGTAGAGAGAGAGAAAAGCAGGCTGAGTAAAGAACTGTTTGGGGGTGATGCCATTGATTACACGAGGTAAGAAAGAAGTCAGTTACAATGAAGACTCAAGGTTAAGATGGAAAGAGTGTTGAGTTGTTTTTAATACTGCTGGGGGCAAATCAGGTGAGGAATGAAAGTGTCTAATAGACTTAGGGATACGGAGGTCTATGGCTTTTAGGGAGACCGTCTTGAAGAACAGTGGGAGGAGAGGGTAGGAAGGTGATCAGTGTGAGCCGAGGGGAAAGTGGATGGAGTCCTTAGGCTGGCAGCACTCCAGCTCTTGCAGACCACACCTTCTGCGGCACGGTGCTGGGAGGAGAGGGCAGCCGCACCTCCAGGAGCTCCAGGTCAGCGTTCCTAAGTCTGACTGAGCTTTAAACACCTGGATTTTTTCTGTTTCCTGACAGTGGGAAGCCTTCAGCCTTCCAGAGCTCCAGAATTTCTTGCGCATCTTGGACAAGGAAGAAGATGAGCAGCTGCAGAACCTGAAGAGGCGCTACACAGCCTACAGACACAAGCTGGAAGAAGCCCTCCGTGAGGTGTGGAAGCCTGATTAAAGCAGGACTCCCTGCCCTCGAGGCCCCATGTGGGACCGACCTACAGAACAGCACCAGGAGCCTCTCTTCTCAGAGGGCTGCTGTCTTGCCGCAGTATGCTAGGGTCCTCCCCTTTTAATCTGTAGATTTTGTTCCCCAAATCTGGTCACACAGCATCCTGCAGCTTAGTGTCCCACGTAGGGGACTCTGTAAGCTTGTTGTTCAGCACTGCAGTGTTACCTCTTGGCAAGCTGTGAACCTGTAGCCTCATCAGGAGCATTCGAGGGTGCTTGGAAGCATGAACTCTGGGGTGTTTTTTTTAAATTTTCTTTTAGTTATTTTAATTATGTGATGATGCTGTTAAGCTTATGGATGTGCAGATGATTTTTAAAAAAGCTTAACTAAGAGTCTCTCTTTCTGAATACTTGTCCTGTTTTGAAACTACCTGTCTCTTTTTTTAATGTCAGAGGAATTGATCCATGTGAATTGAAAGGCACAGGAATCTAGGAACTCTGAGGAATTTATTGTGAAGGATTTTGTTGGGAGTTGACAGAGAGGAAAGCGTAAGTTTGGAGGAGGTGTGTGGTATGGGTGAGCGCTGTGGGCTGTGGAAGGTTACTTGACTTTTCAGTTAGGTGTAGTAGAGAAAGGGGTAGTTGCTTATAAACAAGTAAAAAGCCTTTAGTGTTGAGATGTTAAACCCATTTTAGGATCTCTTGGTTTCCTGGTGGGTAAACTGTGGGAACAGAGCCAGAGGCAGAAGCTAGAACAGACAGAGGGACCCGTGAACTCTGCAGCAGACGGACCGGAATCTCGGACAGGTGGAGCCTGCCGTCCTGGGCAGACGTGGGCCTCATGCAGCTTGAACCAGCCCGATACTTCTGCCCCTTTGGAGTGGAAGATCTCATTGGTGTAGCTTCTCTGCATAGGCAGGACAGTGACCATTCGCTAACTCTTGTTAAGTTACATACAGTATATAGTTTTCCCCCAACAAGTGGTTTTCAAAGTTGAGATGGAATTTTGGTAGGGGTGGTTGTTTTTCCCTTGTTAGCTTGGATATTTATCAAGTAAACTTTGTGACAATCACTCCCATCCCTTTTATTCCTCCTTTCCTTTTCCTTCCCCTTTTTCTCTCTCCCCATACTTCTCTCCCTCCCTCTCCTCCCTCCTCTCCCTTTCCTCCCTCTCCCTTTCTTTTCTACATTGAAATCTGTTCTTACATAATGTAGAACAGGGCTATTGAATAAAGACCCAGTCCTACCAAATCTTCAGTTCTGAAGGACAACTTGACTGAGTAGGAGGGCCCCAAGAAAGGGAGGAACGTCCATACCCAGCTAACCACACAACAGGGTTTCACTGTGGAAGTATTTTAACAAAAGTACATGTTATTACCAACCAAAGAAATTGCAGGTGCAATAGAAGCCTTCCTTAAAACAAGCTAAATAACCTCATTTTATGCAGCAGTTTAATCTGAGAACCGAGGGAAAGGTGTGCAGTGGTTCCAGAGGGGCCTTATATTCTATTTTTAGTCTAGATATTTTTTGTTTATAAATTCCCAAGGAATTGTTAACACTTTGGTGACACCTAATGGATTCTTTTTGAAATTCCAAGGTGCTTCAGTTCTTTGCCTAAGTGAACTGTGCCTTTTATTGCATCTCTGTTCCTCTCTTGGTGGCTCTTCTGAATTTCAGAGAATACCCATCTTGTTGGAGGCAGACTTAAGTTGCTATGCTGTGCCACACAATTTATTGAGACAATCATATCTTCCTAAGCATTTAAGGAAAGTTGAAAAAAAATTAGAATTAGCAGCTATAAAATATGTATGGCACATCTTGTTTAATTTTGCATGTAACTTCTCTTTAGTACATTGATGAGGTTTTAGTGACAATGTCATCTAACCCTTTACCTTTATTGTTCAGGGAATGTCTGCGATTTTTATACTGGTTTTACTACTCAGACTGTGGCCTGGGTTTGAGTATATTGTTATCAGCCACCTGGTTTTTTACTTATTCATCCCAGTAAACTTATATTTTGTGAGGCATGTGTTTCTCAGATTAAGACACTGTTAGAACCTAAAATAGTAGCTGATGGGTATCTGTGAATTTTTTTTTTTTTTGTACTTGAAGTAGACTGTCTAACTAGGCATCCTCATCTGTATTTATCCAGAATCTCGCTCACTGTCATGTGCACTACAAATTGCAATTTGGAAACTTACTGTACTGAAATTCTGTCAGTTCATGGTTCTTGAAGACTGATGTTTTCCCCCAAACACTGGTAATTGCAGTAGCATTTTTAATGTGTAAGTGAAGAAAAAAGGCCACTAAGGCCACAGATTTTTTAAGAATCATTGTACAAATCGTTATGTTAAACTATCTAAGCTTTGCTGTAATACTGTTTTCTCTTCAATATGTGATGGTACAGGAAAGATGTTAAATGAAGGGGTAGTATTGCAGGAGAGCATTTTAAATGGCAGAAGTAAAATGTTATAATATTTATAATTTTGATGGGTTTATTTTTGTAGGGAAGATTTTTCTCCCCTAACATTGTTTCTGGAATGGCAAAATTGTTTCCATTATTAAAAATTGAAGTTATTAGTTGATATTTGTGTGTGCTTATTTATGATAATATGCTAGATTTAAAAAGGTCACAGGAGTGGGATGAGCTGCTTTTGCAGAACACAGGGACACATGCTGGAATGCAACAGCTTTTCCTAGGTTTGGGTGGGTTATTTGTTCTCCTAGATGTCATTTTCTCTTTGCCTTATACTCTGGGGAAAAATAACCCTAAAATCACATAGCATATTCCTATTTTATTTAAAACAGTTGTTTTAATTATTGAAATATACACATTTAAAAGTATATAAAGCATGCAAAAGAGGGGAGAGTCAGAATGAAAAAAATAAGAACAAGCAAACAGTTTAAATAATTATAAAATGGATACCCCATGACCCTTACTGAAATAGAACCTCGTCAGGTCTTTTTTTTTTTTTTTGAGATGGAGTTTCGCTCTTGTTACCCAGGCTGGAGTGCAATGGCGTGATCTCAGCTCACCGCAACCTCCGCCTCCTGGGTTCAGGCAATTCTCCTGCCTCAGCCTCCTGAGTAGCTGGGATTACAGGCACGCGCCACCATGCCCAGCTAATTTTTTGTATTTTTAGTAGAGACGGGGTTTCACCATGTTGACCAGGATGGTCTCCATCTCTTGACCTTGTGATCTACCCGCCTCAGCCTCCCAAAGTGCTGGGATTACAGGCTTGAGCCACTGCGCCTGGCCAGTTCTTTACAAATCCTCTCACTCCAGGCTGGGCGCAGTGGCTCATGCCTGTAATCCCAGCACTTTGGGAGACCAAGGCAGGCAGATCACCTGAGGTCAGGAGTTTGAGACCAGCCTGACCAACATGGAGAAACTCTTTCTCTACTAAAAATACAAAATTAGCCGGGCATGGTGGCGCATGCCTGTAATCCCAGCTACTTGGGAGGCTGAGTTAGGAGAATCGCTTGAACTTGGGAGTTGGAGGTTGTGGTGAGCCAAGATTGTGCTGTCGCACTCCAGTCTAGGCAACAAGAGCAAAACTCCGTCTCTCCCTCCACCTGTGCTTGCCCTGAGGTCTCCTACCCCTGAAACAGACTGCTTCAACATAAGGTGAGTATTTGTATTTTTTTGGTCACTGTGACTTCCTTACACAGATGGGATGGAGAGTGGGAAACCCGCAGTGATGATGGGGTAGGCACCTGCAGCTCGGCTTTGTGCCATGGTGTTCAGCTTCTATGTCTGCTGTTGGGAGTATTTTTACCACCACACTGCTCCCTGGAGGGGCTGATGAAATGGGAGCAAGGCTGGTGAAAGGTGGTTAGAGACCTTTTAAGTACCATAGCTGCTCTATAAATAAAAATAATTAAGATAGAAAATTATGGCTCTGTATAATTCTGCTTTTCTATTGAAATATTCAGAAGAATCAGGTTTGGGGGTTGCTTGGATTACTACCCAAGGTGCATGGAGAAGGGGAATTTTTATCCCTTTTTCGTGGGGCGGGGGAGGTAGAGTCTCTGTTGCCTAGGCTGGAGTGTAGTGGCATGATTTTGGCTCACTGCAACCTCCACCACCACCACCACACCCGACTAATTTTTTTGTTTGTATTTTTAGCAGAGACGGGGTTTCTCCATGTTGGCCAGGCTGTTCTCAAACTCCTGACCTCAAGTGATCCAGCCACCTCGGCCTCCCAAAGTTCTGTGATTACAGGCAGGACTTTTTTTCTTTTTTCAGAGAGTCTTGTTCTTTCACTCAGGCTGGAGTACAATGGCACAACCTTGGCGCACTGCAAACTCCACCTTCCGGGCTGCCTCAGCCTCTTGAGTAACTGGGTTACAGGCGTGCATCACCACAGCTGGCTAATTTTTGTATGTTTAGTAGAGATGGGCTTTCACCGTGTTGGCCAGGCTGTTCTCAAACTCCTGACCTCAGGTGATCTGCCTGCCTTGGTCTCCCAAAGTGCTGGGATTACAGGCATGAGCCACCGCACCCAGCTCACATGAATATTTATTGAAACAACAGTTATCAATTGGTGACAAATTTGGAGACACTGTCAGATGACCCTAATCAGGTGTTTTTATTGAAAGAGGAGGGGGCAGGCACAGTGGCTCACGCCTATAATCCTAGCACACTGGGAAGTTGAGGTGGGCTGATCACTTGAGACCAGGAGTTCAAGAGCAGCCTAGCCAACCTGGTGCAACCCCATCTCTACTAAAAATACAAAAATTAGCCAGGTGTGGTGGCACACGACTACAGTCCCAGATAGGAGGCTGAGGCAGGAGAATTGCTTGAACCTAGGAGGCGGGGGGGCTGCAGTGAGCCATCATTGTGTCACTGCACTCCAGCCTGGGTGACAGAGCAAGACTGTCTCAAAAAAGAGGAATGGTGGTGAAGGTCTACACTATGATAGCCAGTGCCAGCAAAGTACTTACCATGTGCTAGGCATTCTTCTAAAATGCTTAGTTTGTATTAACTCGTTTACTTCCCCATGATATCACCACACTATTTCTTCATATCCCTTTCTGTTACGGATGTGGAAACAGACATGTTGAGGTTTAGCAGCTTGCTCAAGACCGCTGTGTGAGTGAGTGGCATACCAGGGAACCACCCCCCCATCCCCCGTTTCTCTACTGTCTTTTTTTGTAAGTGCTCTCTAGTTCCTCAGCTAAATTGCCTGTTGAGTAAAGGAGGGAAAGTCTGCTAAATTGCCTCTAATGGGCACCAAAAGCATAAGTGTTTTGGTGCCATTGGGTTTGTTGATGTCACTGTGTTTTTATCCAATTTGGTTCATTTACCATTTTATTTAGGTGATTATACTAAGTCACATAGGATAAAATGCTGACCTGTGTTTTCTTTTTGTTTTTATTTTTTGAGATGAAGTCTTGCCTTGTCACCCAGGTGGAGTGTAGTGGCACAATCACGACTCACTGCAGCCTTAACTTCCTGGGGTTAAGAGATCCTTCCATCTCAGCCTCTCAAGTAGCTGCCTGCCACCACATCCAGCTAAATTTCATCCTTACAAAAATGAAAAAGAAAATTTAGCTGGATGTGGAAAGTCAGGCTGTATTACCCGTGTTGGTCTCAAACTCCTGGGCTTAAGTGATCTTCCTGCTTTGGCCTCCCAAAGTGCGGGGATTAGAGCCACTATACCCAGCCCAGACCTGTGTTTTCATTTAGAGGTTCTGTTGCATGGGGGAACGACAGGGTGGGTAACCAAACCCAGTGGTCTCATTGCAATTGGCAAGACAATTCTGGAACAACCAGAACAGCTTCAGTACTAAAGAGTACTATAGGAGCCACGAAACTCGAGCAAAGGTTTGACTCATGAAACCATCTCCCCAAACAAGGTTCATCCTCTGCAAAGGGATACATGGAGATAAGTAGTCAAAAGTCTAAAGTATACCCTTGTATGGTGTGAATCACTACTTAATTGAATGTACAAGAAAGAAGTTTTGTATAAGGATAAAGGTGGGTGTGGTGAAGGCTGGAACAGGAGGGAATGGGGACTAGCAGGGTTATATACTAACGACTCTGAAGCTAAATCTGTTCCATCTGCAGGGTTGGATCTGGGTTTGGTTTTTTTTGTGTGTGTGAGTTCTTTTTGCCTGTTGGTTTTGCTTTCATTTCTTTTTTGACAAATCTTTTCCTATTTTAGGAGATGAGAATAGCAGGGTAGAGTACAGACCCCTTTTGATCTTAAATAGTCGTTTCCAAAGGACAATTGTAGTTCTCACGTGTTTGGCTGAGGCCGTCGTAGTTGGCAGCAAGTAAACTCCAAAAGCTCCTCTCGATCCTTCCTGTTTTTGAGAAATGTGAGCACCTTTAAATATTACTTACACACAAACAACAGAACATCAGGGCTCTCTGTAAACATCAAAAGAAGTTGGATTTGACTGTTTCTGGGAGGGAGTTATTTCAATCAGGACTGTTCATTCTGATTACAATGTGCCTTGGTTATTAAGGACATCTGTCTGGTTTGTGTTTGCTGGCATATGTACTGCGGGCTGTTGAGCCACTTTGTGGGATTCATTATGCCCTCTGTGGTTCCTGTCTCTCAAGTGGCTTTTTAGGGGGCTCTGCTCTAGAGGGCTTTTCCATTTACAGGTGCAATAAAATTTGTTGAAATTGTAAAAATTCTGAAGCAGCAAACTTTAGTGCCTTGCCAAAACTAAGAATTATTGAATTACTGCTCTTGCAGGCAGGAAGGCAACAGCTCATATTCAAGCCTTATGGCTGGATGCGGTGGCTCACACCTGTAATCCCAGCACTTTGGGAGGCCGAGGATCATGAGATCAGGAGTTTATGAAACCCCATCTCTACTAAAAATACAAAAATTAGCTGGGTGTGGTGGCGTGTGCCTGTAATCCCAGCTACTCAGGAGGCTGAGGCAGGAGAAATCGCTTGAACCTGGGAGGCGGAAGTTGCAGTGAGCCAAGATCACGCCACTATACTCCAGCATGGAGTGAGACTCCGTCTCAAAAAAAAAAAAAAAAAAATTCAGACCTTTGACTCAGAACTGTAAATGGTACCTTCAGATTCTTTTAAAGATTGTACATTTCAAATATTTTTCTTGCATATGTGATCTTTGCAAGGAAAATATTCATAGTCAATTTTGTTTAGGTCTGATTGAGCATGTCAAGGCCTTATCAATCAAAGATGTTTGAGCAGGTAACGGTAACCATAGAAACTGAGGAACATGGGGACCAGCTTTCAGAAAACTTCCAGTTTTTTTTTTTGGTTTTGTTTTTTTTGAGACAGAGTCTTGCTCTGTCACCCAGGCTGGAGTGCAGTGGCTCAGTCTTGGCTCACTGCAACCTCTGCCTCCCAGGTTCAAGCAATTCTCCTGCCTCAGCCTCCTGAGTAGCTGGGATTACAGGTACCTGCCACCTCACCCAGCTAATTTTTGTATTTTTAGTAGAGCCGGGGTTTCACCATGTTGGCCAGCCTGGTCTTGAACTGCTAACCTCAGGTGATCTACCTGCCTTGGCCTCCCAAAGTACTTGGATTACAGGCATGAGCCACCGCGCCCGGCCATCAGAAAACGTCAAGTCCTATCACCTTTATCTGGATATAATTTATTTATTTTTACTTTTTTTTTTGGAGATGGAGTCTCGCTCTGTTGCCCAGGCTGTAGTGTAGTGGCGCAATCTCAGCTCACTGCAACCTCCGCCTCCCCGGGTTCAAGCAATTCTGCTGTCTCAGCCTTCTGAATAGATGGTACTACAGGCACCCACCATCATGCCCGGCTAATTTTTGACGGGGTTTCACTATGTTCGCCAGGATAGTCTTGAACTCCTCACCTTGTGATCCACCCACCTCGGCCTCCCAAAGTACTGGGATTACAGGCGTGAGCCACTGCACTCAGCCTATCTAGATACAATATTTATAGGAGTTTGTGTGTGCTGGGGAAGGAAGTGGGCTTTAAGGAAGATAAGCAGTTAGGATGCAGTGGTGTCGGGGAGGCCAGAAACAACGTTCATGTCTCCTTTGTCAAGGAAAGTTATGAAGGTGGTAGTTAGGAAAAGACAGCGCTGGCCGGCGTGGTAGCTCCCACCTGTAATCCCAGCACTTTGGGAGGCTCAGGCAGGAGGATCAATTGAGGTCAGGAGTTCTAGACTAGCTTGGCCAACATGGCAAAACTCCATCTCTACTAAAAACACAAAAATTAGCCGGATGCGGTGGCACATGCCTGTAGTCCCAGCTACTCAAGAGACAGGCAGGAGAATCATTTGAACCTGGAAGGTGAAGGTTGCAGTGAGCTGAGAGTGAGTGTCACCTGGAAGACAGAGAAAGACTCTGCCTCAAAAAAAAAAAAAAAAAAAAAATACAGTGGCAACTGCTCTGCATCAAACCTATTTTTTCCCCTTGTAAAATGGAGAGGGCATCACTTGTTTGCTTACCTCATAGGGCTACTGTGAGGACCAAATAAGACTGGGAACGCGCAAGTATCTTGTACATTGTAATTCCTGGTGTAGCGTGAGATGGTATTATTTTCCAACTATTTGTTCCTACAGATTAATGTGGCTGCTTCGCTACCAGGCCAATGATAAATGCTTATTTATCATTCTAGAAGCATCGTGGGTACCAGTTTTCTAAGCGGAAAAGGATTTTTTTGTTTTGTTTTAAAAATTCATGCTAAGGGAAGGAAATGGAGTTAAAAGCAAAACGTTCAAGATTCTTAGGGTGATTGGTAGGTCAGATCATTTAGTGCCTTGTCTTGTGCTTCCCATAAATACAGTCACAAAGTATTCTTTCTTCCTTGACAAGATAGAGCCCAAATGCTCAGAGCAGCTGGGACTGGGGATGCCCATGTTTTCATATCCACGTAAGGCACAGAGCGATGCTGCGTGATCCAAACCAGATGACTGTGTGTTGCAGGGGCTTTGACCTTTGTTTCTAGTCCATGTTTTGAGGCACGTAAATTCTCCCCTAGATAGTAATCTCCTTGGAGACTAGACCATATCTTCAGCTCACTTTGCATCTCTCCTGGCTGCAGGGCACAGCATTTATGGGACTAAATGTTTCATAGACATGTCTGGAAACAGCCAGTTGGGCAGCTTTGGGACAGTAAGATGCTCCTCTACAGAGAGACCCCTAGCTGCAGCTTGCTGCTGCTCCTCATGAGGCAGTGTTCACCTTTGGCTGAACTCTTGAACAGGACCTTTGATGGTATTTCAGGACAAAGGAGAGGGGCCAGGATGATTGCAGGTCAGTGTTGTTATCCTCTGCTGTGCAGAGGACCAGATGTGGCATCATGGGCTTCATCCTCTGTGGGAGCATTGATGGGGTGGCTTTAGGCTGAAGCCTGCCCTGATAGATGACAAAATGAGTAGTCACTCGCTCTAGGCTGCTGGAGGGAACCAGAGTTGTGCTGATCACAGGACTAGTAAGTGTGCTGCTCACCTAATCTGGGAGATGCTGAAAAGGGACTGGGCGGAAAAGTACACACAGCAGTCCCTTTCTTAGGGACTTAAGTGGGAATAGAATCAATTGTGCATCTGAGCTACTTTTCCAGCGTCGGGAGGAGGCAAGGGAGAAGTGACTGACGATCTTGATTTGGACAACAGGTGCCTTGGAAACCCAGCCAGAATCTTGGTGTGTTGCAGCTGCCAAGGGGCCGCTCTCCCGAGCTGCGACTCTCCCTTGCACCAGCTTTTGGGAGTTACAGAGACTCACTAGAGAGAAGGCTTTGGACTTGTGACTGGAGCCTGCCAGCCAAGAGTCTATTAAAATGTTTTCCAACATGTGCTGAGAACATTTTAGTAACCATTCCAACAAAGAAGCTTCCACTTGGTTTTAGTAACAATAGCTGCAAACCAGTGCTTATTTCTATAATTGCAGTATGTAATGGTCATATTTTCCCCCACTTTGGAGACAATCTGAGCCTCTACCACTAAACAGCTCTACCCTAACCTGTAGTAAAAAGGGCTCCCTGCTTAGTGCACCAGAAGCCAATACCATCACACCAGGTTTTTGAGAAAAGCTTTATATTATGTGTAAGTCGACTCACAAGGAGATAAGAATTCAAGCTCAAATATTTCTCTTTGTGCTGTCTTTAAGGCAGGCTGTAATTTTATTTGAAAAGATTAGACAGGCATGGTGGCACATGCCTGTAGCATGCCTATAGTCCCAGCTACTTGGAAGGCTGAGGCTGGAGGATCATTTGAGCCCAGGTGCCATGGCACTCCAGCCTAGGAGACAGACTGAGACCCTGTCTCCAAAAAAAGAAAAATAAGAAAAAAAGAAAAGATTTAGTCTGGGCACCATGGCTCATGTCTGTAATCTCAGCACTTTGGGAGACTGAGGTGGGAGGATCACTTGAGACCAGGAGTTTGAGACCAACATGGGCAACATAGTGAGACCCCCTTCATCTCTACAAAAAAAATTTTTTTAATTAGCTGGGTGTGGTGCCACGTGCCTGTAGTCCCAGCTGCTCGGGAGGCTAAGGCAGGATTGCGTGAGGCTGGGTGGTTGAGGCTGCACTGAGCCATGATCACAACACTGTACTCCAGTCTAGGCAACATAGCAAGCCCATGTCTCAAACCACCTCTGGAAAACCCCCAAAACATAGTGAGAGCCCCATTTCTACAAAAATGTAAAGGAGTTTAGGGGTGGATCCTGGGATTAGCAGGTGCTTGGTGAAAGGAAAAGGGAAGTCTGGAAACTCCTTGGGCACATGTAGTTATTTCTTTATGCAAACTCATGGGTCACAGGTGCAAATCTGAGGAATTTGTATGAAATATGCAGTGGAAACTCAGGCTCTGACATCAGCAGACTCATTCTATGCAAAATCTAGTTAGCTAGTTTTCTTTTAAAATCGGCTATCCTGTAAATTCAAGAATTTTTGTTAACTTTTTTAATCCTTTGGGGGGACAGTTTTAGCTTTTTTTATTTTTAAAATTTTTATTGTACTTTTTAAGTTCTGGAGTACATGTGCGGAACGTGCAGGTTTGTTACATAGGTATGCACTTGCCATGGTGGTTTGCTGCATCCATCACCCCATCATCTACATTAGGTATTTCTCCTAATGCTATCCCTCCCCCACCACCCAAGAGGCCCCAGTGTGTGATGTTCCTCTCCCTGTGTCCATGTGTTCTCATTGTTCAACACTCACTTATGAGTAAGAACATGCGGTGTTTGGTTTTCTGTTCTTGGATTAGTTTGCTGAGAATGGTTTCCAGCTTTATCCATGTCCCTGCAAAGGACATGAATTCATCCTTTTTTACGACTGCATAGTATTCGAGGGTGTATATGTGCCATTTTCTTTATCGAGTCTATCACTGATGGGCATTTCGGTTGTTTCCAACTCTTTGCTACTGTGAACAATGCTGCAATAAACATACATGTGTGCATGTGTCTTTATAACAGAATGATTTATAATCCTTTGGATATATACCCACTAATGGGATTGCTGGGTCAAATGGTATTTCTATTGCTAGATCCCTGAGGAATCGCCACACTGTCTTCCACAATGGTTGGACTAATTTACACTCCCACCAACAGTGTAAAAGCATTCCTATTTCTCCACATCCTCTCCAGCATCTGTTGTCTCCTGATTTTTTAATGATCGCCATTCTAACTGTCATAGATGGTATCTCGATGTGGTTTTGATTTGCATTTCTCTAATGACTGGTAATGATGTTTTTCATATGTTTGTTGACTACATAAATGTCTTCTTTCAAAAAATGTCTGTTCATATCCTTTGAGGGTTTTTTTTGTAAATTTGTTTATTCGTAGATTCTGGATATTAGTGCTTTGTTAGATGGGTAGATTGCACAAATTTTTTCCTATTCTGTTGGTTGCCGGTTCACTCTAATGATAGTTTTTGTTGTGCACAAGCTCTTTAGTTTAATTAGATCCTATTTGTCTATGTTGGCTTTTGTTGCCATTGCTTTTGGTGTTTGGTCATGAAGTCCTTTCCTATGCCTATGTCCTGAATGGTACTGCCTAGGTTTTCTTCTAGGGTTTTTATGGTGTTAGGTCTTATGTTTAAATCTTTAATTCCTCTGAAGTTAATTTTTGTATAAGGTATAAGGAAGGGATCCAGTTTCAGCTTTCTGCATATGGCTAGCCAGTTTTCCCAACACCATTTATTAAATAGGGAATCCATTCCCCATTGCTTTTGTCAGGTTTGTCAAAGATCAGATGGTATAGATGTGTGGCATTATTTCTGAGGCTGCAAGTTAAGATGACATACACGGGTATCAGTCTCACTAGCAGGTGATCATGAACTTCCTCTCAAAGACCAAGATTTAGAACTGTCACCTACTTTACTGTACTCCAGGAGCTAGCTCCCATGTCCCACACTTAAATCTTATCTTATTCAGTGATTCCTAGCTCATCAGTGGAGATCTCAGCACCATGCTTTCAGCTTGTCTCCTTTGGGTTCTCTGGTTGTCAGCTCTTGGCATCAGCAGACTTTAATGTACACATATGACCAGCCTTTTATATCCACTGGGGGTGGCTGGGCACAGCGGTTCATGCCTATTATCCTAGCATTTTAGGAGACCAATGCAGGTGGATCCCTTGAGCCCAGGAGTTCAAGACCAGCCTGGGCAACATGGCAAATCCCCATCTCTACAAGAAATACAAAAATTACCCAGGCACGGTGGTGTCTGCCTATAGCCTCAGCTACTTGGCAGGCTGAGATGGAAGGATCAGTTAAGCCTGGGAGACGGCGGTTGTGGTAAGCCAAGATAGGGCCACTGCATCAAGCCTGGGCAACAGAGTGAGACCCTGTCTCAAAAAATAAATACACTGGTGGTAGATCAAGATGAAACAACCACTACTTCTGTAGGGAATTTGGTTCTACAGGGCGGGGTCCAGTTTCAGTGGGAATAGCTGGGATAAGTTACAAAAAAATGGATCTAATGGAGTCTATAGTTATCTTCACTCTGAGTCTCTGCAAGTGAAGATTCTCCTCCTCCTTGCTGATGGCATGACTGTGATATAATCAAATTTCCAATGTTTAGGATGGTAATTTAGTTGATTTTATAGTTGTTCTGTACCATCTTTGTTTTCTATTAATATTTGGACAGTGATCACAGGGCTCTCCTTTCTCTTTCACCTTTCTCTAGTACTTAGACAAAGGCCAGAGGAGGTAGCTCAAAACTAAGTCTGATCTGATGCTTAACCTTGTGATCCTTTCCCTTTCGATCGGGTCTTGATGTCTTGTCTTGAAATCTGGAAGCCCAGCACCCACTTCTCTCATGTTTCTTGGTCTTGGGTCCCAGGTTAAAAAGAAAATCTTACTAAGCATTTAGGTCTACAATTGCTATTCTCGGCCTGATCTAGCATTCTGGCCCCTTCTGGAAGAGGAAGGAGAAACATCTAGCCAGGTGATCCC
The DNA here is from genome assembly GCF_049354715.1 of Callithrix jacchus. Lineage (NCBI taxonomy): Eukaryota > Metazoa > Chordata > Mammalia > Primates > Cebidae > Callithrix > Callithrix jacchus. The sequence continues at coordinate 54,592,914 of NC_133510.1, read as the reverse complement.
ACTACTGAACAGCTGACAGCTGTTGGGAGAGGCAATCCACTATGAACCCCAAGCATGCTTGCACCTCCTTGCTTTGTATGCCAAGAATGCAAGGTTCTGCGGTTTTTTTTCTTTTTTTGAGATGGAATTTCGCTCTTGTCACCCATGCTGGAGTGCAGTGGTGCGATCTTGGCTTACTGCAACCTCCGCCTCCTGGTTTCAAGTGCTTCTCCTGCATCAGCCTCCCAAGTAGCTGAGATTACAGGTGTGCGCCACCATGCCCAGCTAATTTCTATATTTTTAGTAGAGACGGGGTTTCACCAAGTTGCCCAGGCTGGTCTCGAACTCCTAACCTCAGCTGATCTGCCTACCTTAGCCTCCCAAAGTGCTGGAATTACAGGCATGAGCCACGATGTCTGGCCTCCTGATCACTTTTTATGCCGGCTATTCATTCCTTCGGGTTGTCTGCAGTGAGCAGCTTCAGGGATAAGTTAATGTCTTCTTCTGGAACAAAGAGCAGCCTCACTTAGTGCTTGCTATAGAACAAGAGGCTCGGCCAGGTGCAGTGGCTCATACCTCTAGCACTTAGGGAGGCTGAGGCTGAGGCAGGCAGCTCACTTGCGGTCAGGAGTTCAAGACCAGCCTGGCCAATGTGGTGAAGCCCTGTCTTTATTAAAACTACAAAAATTAGCCAAGTGTGGTGGTTGTGTGTACCTGTAATCCCAAGTACTCCAGAGGCTGAGGCATGAGAATTGCTTGAATCTGGGAGGCAGAGGCTGCAGTAAGCTGAGATCGCACCACTGTACTCTAGCCTGGACGAAGGCTCCCTAAGCCTAACATTCTTTTTCCTCTAACAAAACCCACTGCCTGTGCAGGCATCCATCTGGGCCCTCTGCACTGTACCTCTAGGGCTTGCTGTGCTGTAATCAAGTCCTTTGTCTTTATCCCAGGAGTCTCATGAAATAACAGACCTACTTAATTAGCTTGCAAGAAGGGTACAACTCCCAGGCCATTGATAAATAACCTTAAAATTGTGATATACCCAAGTCACCTGCTTTTCATTTTTAATATTTAAATACTTTTTATAGTGACAGTCTTGCTATGTTGCCCAGGTCTTGATCTCCAGAGATCAAGCATTCCTCCTGCCTCGGACTCTCAATGTGCTGAGATTAAAGGCGTGAGCTATTGCCCCCAGCCCAAGTCACCTGTTTTTCTGATAGTAATCTGACAATTTTATGTCTAACACTTTTCTACGTGGTCTTCAGAGCTGCCAAGATATGAGGCAACCTACAAGGTCTAGGGGTTGGCAAATTATGTCCTTGTTTTTGTAAGTAAGGTTTTATTGGCACACAGCCACACATTCACTTATGTATTGTCTATGGCTACTTTTGTGTTATAACAGCAGAGGTAAACAGCTGTGACAGAGACCACATGACCTGGAAGCTTATAATACTGGCTGGCTATCTATCCCTTTAAGATGTCATTTCTCAGAAGTCATTTCTCATCTTGGGCAACGGACCACATGGCAAAGCATCTTTGAAGGTGAGCTTAGTCTGTTTGAAAGCCAAGATAAGACTTTTCTCCAAATCTGTAAATGAATATAGATTTATCAGTAATTTTTTTTTGAGATGGAGTCTTGCTCTGTCACCCAGGCTGGAGTGCAGTGGCTCAGTCTCTGCTCATTGCCACTTCTGCCTCCCAAGATCAAGCGATTCTCCTGCCTCAGCCTCCAGAGTAGCTGGGATTACAGATGTATGCCACCATGCCCGGCTAATTTTTGGTGTTTTTAGTAGAGACAGGGTTTCACTGTGTTAGCCAGGATGGTCTTGCTCTCTTGACCTCATGATCCACCCACCTTGGCCTCCCAAAGTGCTTGGATTATAGGCATGAGCCACCACACCGGTCTATCAGGATATATTTTCTACATGGTACTTCATTTAGGGGTTATCAATCAGTAGGGGCCAAGTATTAAGAGCTATACAGGTAAAGACTATAGGGTCTGACTAGAAAACAGCCCATTTCCAGTACTAGGTGAGTGATTAAAACAAACTGTATCAGAAGAAAGCATGTGGTCAAAATTGCTACTTGTGAACTAAAACAAAGGACACATTCCCACTAGAAAGGAAATAAATTTTAATTCATTGAAAAGTGCAGCAGTGAACAGGGTCCTTTTGAAGGGCACTTTCTAAGTCAAATTACTGAGATGACATAGAGCAAGGGCAGAATAAGGAACAGAGGATGCAAACACAGGAAGTTACAAAATTCAGTGGGAATTAAGTGGTGGTAAAACTCAAGAACCCAACTCTACCCATCTAATTCGACTGGTGGATCAGTTGAAATAACTTTTGCTTTCTTTAGTATGAATCCTGGGACAACATTCCTTTTAAAAAAACAAAACACTAAACTTAGACACTTAGGAACACTTCTCATAGAATAAGGTGAAACTTCCATGGCTATCATCATCTTTTTGTACAAGAGCCCTAGTGTTGTCAATTAAAATGTGTTTGCAGGCCGGGTGCAGTGGCTCACACCTGTAATCCCAGCACTTTGGGAGGCCGAGGCAGGTGGATCGCCCGAGGTCAGGAGTTCAACCAGCCTGGTCAACATGGTGAAACCCCATCTCTACAAAAAAATACAAAAATTGGCTGAGCGTGGTGGTAGGTGCCTGTAATCTCAGCTACTTGGGAGGCTGAGGCAGGAGAACTACTGGAACCCAGGAGGTGGAAGTGGCAGTGAGGTGAGATCGCTCCATTGCATTCCAGCCCGGGTGACAACAGCGAGACTCCGTCTCAAAAAAAAAAAAAAGAAGTGTTTGTACAGCACCATATGTCAAAGATGCTCAAAAGGTGTTATCTACTTTGTATGTGAGGGAGAGCTTTGTAACAGGAAATTGTATAAGGCAAACTATTCATTCCTAAGGCCTCTGTTGATTCCTAATGTTTATATGGTTCTCTGCTCCGAAGGGCACCAACATGGACCTCACCTTCTTAACATGGAAAATCAAAATCTAAATGAATACAATTAAAAGGAAAGCTTCTTGCAGTGGGTCCCTTAAATACTACGAAAACATCAGTGCATTCTATAGTCTGTTAGACTATAAACTGAGGTCTCTTTATGAAAGATGACTTTAGGACAGATTCAGAATGAAGCCAGTCCAAGAAAAAAACTAAAACTGGAAGCTATTTGAAGGCTAGATAGGAAATATACCAAAACTAGAGGAGTGTAGAGACAGGGCCACACCACATCCCTCCACTGAAGCACACCCAGTGGACTGAATGTAAGAGCAGCGTGGCAGAGGTGCTATCAGCAGCTGACTGTGTCACTCTTATGACTTCTGCTCTCAGGAACCAGTATAAAACTGAATAATATGACATCACAGTCCAAGACCTGGTAAGAGTTGCTTTCTTTTTATTTGGAAATAACTGTGGTCAACTTTCATTAATATGTAAGTTGACCGATAATGTTAAGAATCAAAGTAAAAAAGAAAGCCGAAACTCATATTCAACAATGTAGTTTGCTTTTAGTTACAACATTTTTTGAATTTCCTTCTGTAAAGCATTCACAGCAGAGGTGTTCATTTCCCTTGCCTAGATACCACTAGATACCACCACAGTTGCTGGGATCATGTGAGGTAAAGGAATAAATCCAATGGCTGTTAACCCATCATGACTATCTGCAATTCTGATAGAAAAGCTACTTTCAGCCATGTCTTATCAAGTGCTTAAAGCTGGACAGAAGACTTCAAATAAAGCTAAAATCACGCCTGAGTTGAGTAATTATAAACCACAGCTCTTCCTCCTCCCCTGCTGTCTCACCACAAATGAGCCTTCTTGTGAAGAAAACATTAGAAGTGGAATTGGTTTTTGAGCCAAGAAACCTAAAAATTTAGGTGTTCTTGGTCAGGTGTGGTGGCTCACACCTGTACTCCCAGCACTTTGGGAGGCCAAGGTGGGTGGATCATGAGGTCAGGAGTTTGAGACTAGCCTGGCCAACATGGTGAAACACCGTCCCTACTGAAAATACAAAAAGCAGCTGGGTGTGGTGGTGGGTGCCTGTAATCCCAGCTACTCAGGAGGCTGAGGCAGGAGAGTCCCTTTAACCCAGCAGGCTGAGGGTGCAGTGAGCTGAAATTGCCCCACTACACTCCAGCCTGGGTAACATAGCAAGACTCTGTCCACCCCTCCTCCCTGCAAAAAACAAAAGTAAAATGAAAAAAATTTAGGTGTTCTCAACAGTGAAGAAACCTAAATAGATGTGATTTTGACAGGGGAATACTGAATGGGGCTCTAATCACACAAGACTCCAAAAACTCAGGAAGAACCCATCTAAAAGGGAGAAGGTAGGATAAAGTAGTTGATACTTCACATCAACTACAAGAAAATTTTCCATCTTAAAACAATTGAACAGAATGACAGAAAAATGCAGAGAGAGTCAACGACTTCATGCATGGAACCCAAACTCAAGCTCCATGCTAGATAGGTACTTCCTTCCTTTATCCCAGGTGCAGCCCTTCCACCTGTCTGTTCAAGAACACTGTCTTCAGAAGGCCTTCAGAAGACACAACCTCTACCAACTCTTGGCAGTTCTTCCCTGGTGATGTTCCTACACCACTTTACTTTTCAGATCTCAGAGGAGAGTCTCAAAAGAAGAGAACTTTCCTCAGTCCTTCCAGTGTTAACTGGCACTCCTGTGGTTGGCAGCCACTGGAAAGTAGATGGCTATCACCTTCAAGAGCTACCTGGAATTGGCCTTTATCACAAGCTTGCTGCTCTAATTCAGTGCAGCACCAGCCTAGAATTCCCCGCCCCCGCCAAAAAAACAACGAACAGAGCTTGGGTAACATGTTTTGAATTTGCAACCTTACTACACTGTGATGGACATCATAAAAAATGTATCTCTACTAATCTATCAACAATGGTACTTGTTCTTACTTGGGTGATTCAGCTCTGATGGTTGTTCTTCAAGCCATGTGATGTTAGTATTTTTGATAGTGAAGTGCTCAATCTGAAATGCTACACAGGTCCTTCGATTTTAGGTCAAGCTATATCAAAAGGTAGGGGAGTGTGTGTGTGTGTGTGTGTGTGTCCTACAGTATTGCCATTTATCTGAATGGATTTACAAATTCAGACTTTAACCACATGGGGAATAATCAAGAATTGTGGCCCCAGGACAGAAAGAATATGGTGAGAACAAATACCTCAGAATGTCCTTATCAGCTGAAGAAGAGACCAGAGACGGCCACTCCTGACACACGGGCAGAGTTCACAGTTTAACGCATTGCATGAGGAAGTCAGCCAATGGGGTTGCTATTTCAAACAGGACTGAAAGCCAATCCAGAAACTCCTCCAGGTGTGGTCTTGAAGACTAGCTACAGACACCTACTACAATCACTTCATCAGAAAGAGGCGTGCAGGGATCCAACTGAAGAGGCTGTGTGAGGCTGCTACAGAAGATGTTTCGAAAATCTTCGAGTCCTGACACTGCCACGGTTGCTAAACATGAGACGGGGGTCAAACCTGTATCTGGGGAGGAAAAACCAACTGTAACATTAACTCTTGCTAGCTTCTCACTCAGAATATTATTCAGTGGAAAGGACAGCAGGAAGGGATGTAAAAGAAACATCACCAGAAGGGACTCTAGTGAGAAAGTCTATGGTACAAAGCAGCACTCGACAGTTCAGAACATTTCCATCCCCAATCAGCACACAGAGTCACACAGTGCAAGTCAAGAGGAGAAAAACAAGTAGGTTAGTCTTGAAAGGTGTCAGAAGTCAGCAAGATTTTTTTTTTTCTTTTGAGGGAGTAGGGGTGGATCAACTGCTGCATTATCACAGTACTTGTGTTCAAATCACCCTTATTTAATAATGACTCCAAACCACAAGGGTAGTGGTGCTGGCAATTCAGAAATGCCAAAGAGGAGCCATAAAGTGTGTCCTTTAAGTGAAAAAGTGAATGCTCTTGACTTAAGGAAAGAAAAAAATCATACAGCCAGACTGCTAAGACCTATAGCAGCCTCACCATGAGCATTAATCATTTTTGGTGGGGTGCTGGCACGGGGACAGAGTACAGTCTGTAGCCCAGGCTGGAGTGCAGTGGCACAATCTTGGCTCACTGCAACCTCCACCTCCCGGGCTCAAGTGATTCCCCTGCCTTAGCCTCCTAAGGAGCTGGGACCATAGGCGTGCACCACTACACCTGGCTAATTTTTGTATTCTTTCTTTTTGTAGAGACAGGGTTTCACCATGTTGCCCAGGCTGGTCTAGAACTCCTGGGCTCATGTGATTTTCCTGCCTTGGTCTCCCAAAGTGCTGGGATTACAAGTGTGAGCCATCGCGTCTGGCTAAGAATGAATCTTCTATTTGTGAAATCATGAAGAAGGAAAAAAGAATTCATGCTAGTTTTGCTGCCACACCTTAAACTGCAAAAGTAAGGGCCACAGTGTGGAACAGAAGTTTAGTTAGGATGGAAAAGGCATAAAGTTTGTGGGCAGAAGACATGAACAGAACCATCTTCTGACTGATGGTGACTGGGCCTGCTACTGTTCTTGGGGCTTCCGCATCCACTGTGGGTCCTGGAATAGATCCTCTGTGGATAAGCGGGGACTACTGCATTTCAGAACAGCAACTGATCAAAGTTTTTTGTAAAGGGCCAGATAATAAATGTTTTAGGGTATGCAAGCCATCCAGTCTCTGTCCTGCCCATTCTCCTTTGCTGCTGAAGCACACAGAGCAGCCAAAACCAGGTAAATGAATATGTGAAGCTCTGCTCCAGCAGGTGGGGCTAGACTGCATTCAAAGGTTCTGGTCTGATGACCCCACCATGGAGGACTCAATAGGCCCAAATGTTTGATAGGAAAAGCATAATCATGGCTAAGGAATTTAAAACAGAAAATCAGGTTATGTTTAAGTACTTCAGGCTAATATCAGCAAAGCCAGCATCTAGAACTTTAGTTATAAGCTTCTAAAATGTGAGCAAGACAATTTGTTGCAGTTAAAAACCACACAAAACTTGCTTAGGAAATAGACAATGTATTTAATTCCTTATAGGACAGCCCTTGGGCAAATCACAACTCCAAGTTCAATTTCCTCATTTGAAATTTACCTGTTTGGGCTCTAAGGGTTGTATGGAAATTCAATGAATTCTAACACTTAGAGCCAGAGGTCCAGAAGAAACAGACAACTGGCTACATTTGCTTTGTACTGGCCAACCAGATGCCAGCCTGGCAGGTCCATGTCCTAGCAGTGGGGTGGTCAGGTACTGTTTGGCCACACATCATCATCCAAGAGATCCAGTCCCTTGACCCTCCATTTAAAATTTAGTCAGATGTTGGCTTTAAGTTCCCAGAGTCAGCCAAAGAGTATATGGTTAAAAAGCATTCACTGCTGTAGACATCTAGCTTAATACAGTTTAAAAGAACATTCTGAGCTAAGTAACTGCTGGAAATTGTGAAGTCAGCACATGGAAACTGGAAGTCTTGTGCTTTTATTTTAGGGAATCAACTTCCTATCTCAGGTAACTGGTACTAAGCTAGGATCTATTTCACTAACTTAGAGGAAAGATCAAAGCAAGGTGGTCAAAATCCTTGACGATTTTTATTGTACTAATGGGATTATCCATATAAAAAGTTATTTCATTTAAGTGATATAATGATAAATATTATCTTTTTATATTATCTGGTCTTAGTTTACTGGTATCTATGTCACTTTGGCTCTATATACATTATTTAAAAGCAAACAACATAGTCTATAATCGAGTTTTTCTACTCATTCACATTATTCTGTCTCTAATTTGGACTAAAGTTAAAATTTAACACCAAGATAACAAAAATTAAGTGATAACTTTCCATCAACTTAGGACATCATTCCTCTCTCTCCTACAGTCTGAAGGTAAGAGCTAAAATACTCCTTTCCCAGTGAAAGTTTGATTTTTAAACTTCATGACCTTCAAGAAAAAAATAAATGACAAGCTTCCTGCCACCGGCAGCTCAAATGCCTGGTGTACTGACACCCAGTGTTAAGGCTGAGAAGTTACTAAAAGGCATAGTGTGGGGAACAAATCTGACTTAGCAAACATCTTTTATACCTCCATATCCTGCAGTGGGCTTATACATTACAAGATGTGACCTTACACTTTCTGTTTTCATTGTGTGTTTAATATATTCAGCAAACATTCAAGTTGCTGTAACAGGGGTTTCTGAGGAATGAAATGAAGGCATATACTCTTGGAAGCTCTAGGGAACAGCAGCAGTGGGTCGCAGCTTAAAGAAGCCCCAGATGTCACCAGTGCAATCAAGTGGTACCAGGACAATAATCACGGCAGGAAAAGAAGAGCCCCAAATTTGGTGGGAAGCAGGGCTGTACCACTGGCTAAAGCACCAGCTGGCAGTGGAGAGCAAAAGTTTCCAAAGCTTATTTTCCTAGCACAACAGGCTGATGCACTAAGAACACAGTATTCCTCTAAAGCACAAGAATCATCATCATCTCACAGCAAAAAGAGCTCCCTTTGTTTTCAAGAACAGCATGACTAATAGAAAAAATCTTGCCCAAGTAAATGAAAAGAAAGGAAACTTACCTGGGGTCAAAAACCCCTGGAGTACGACAGGTTGGCCCAGAACAGGACTGTAGCATCATTAACCGATAGTTCATCTTTCCTAAAAGCTCTGGGTCTATATTTTTTGCAATGTTAGTGATTTGGTCTGGGTCTGCAGTCAGATTATAGACTTCTACAAACACCTAGAAGAAATGAAAGCATGGAGGAAAGAAAAGAGCAAGGGTTAGATGTGAGAAATACTCTTAACGTGACTTATTTCTAAATGGGAAGGGAAGAGGAAGATAAAAAAAATCATGGCCCTGGAGACTCAATCTGGTCTCAAGATCCTCAAAGAGCTCGCTGTTTCCTTCAGACGAGGGAGCATCTGTTCTGGGGGTTCAGCTGCTTCGGGTCTCCAGCCACATGCTAAAAAGAGGCCCCTGCACAGCCTGTACCTTCAGGCAGAGGCAAGAGGGGGATGGGGAAGAAATACATTATCTTCTGTAATTAAAATAGAACTGAAGGCAGGAACCTGCCATGGCAAGGTCTCAGAAACAAGACTTGGTAATAGAGATACTAAAGTGAGAGCAAACATTCAAAGATGATTTTTGCCACAGAATTGTAAACCTCAAATGAGAATGGATATGAAAGTACTCTCACCTATGTTACACAAATGTTAAGTTTTCTTATTTTAAAAAGTAGCTGTGGATATACTGAGGAAGGATACAGTACTAATTATCATTTCTAACATAAGACAGGTCAAACTGCAGTACTTTTCCCTCTATAATGTGTATGCTGTTTTCCAAATTGGAGTCAAATGTTAGGCTAGAAAGATGGTAGGTACTTTTGCCTATAATGGCTTCAGGCAGCTGCCCTCATACTTATAACTACTTATAAAATATTTATCTAACTGATAAATATCATGTGGGAGTGGGAAACAGGAATAGAGTTTGAGGGAAGCTCTCTTGCTTGTTGTCCAAAGTGCTTGTAAGTTGCAAATGGAGTGGAGAATGAGTCAGTTTCTGAGAAACACAGAGGGCATCTGCTCCAGATGGTCAGATGAGGGTTGCCAGATGGGGCAGGTTTGCATATGCTGATAAACAGTAAGAAACCACAAGGGACTAGAGTCCATGGGATCCTTCAGATAATCCGTATCAACCTGTGTCGGCCAAAAACCACCTTCCTCCATGGATGGACTCCTGGGCCTCTGACCCCCACTCTAATCTATTAGAGCAGCACTGGATAATGCTGTGGTGGGAATAGGAGTTTCTGAATACACCAGTTGCTGGTAAGCTTTCTAGGAAACACTCCAACTCAAGTGAAGTTGAGGTATTTCACTTTCACCCCAAACTATCAGGGAAGTTAACAGACAAAGCATGTATCATTCTGAAAACAAATCGTGAATTTAAACTGTGAATTTGGGTAGTAGTGGGAGTTGAGAAAACCCCATTCAGAAAGATTACAGTTAGAGAAGTGAGACATGGCCTTACAAGTGAAGGAAACCTAAATAAAGTGAAGCACAGATGAGAAACATAACCTCTTCCCTAGGGAGCAGCCTTGGAATTGCTCTTCTGCCACCAAGTCCAGCCAACAAAGCACCAGCAAGAAAGGAGTGGGGAAGTGCAGGCAGAAATCCATCTTACCTCCTGGTCATCAAACTCACAATACTGCAAATTCCACAATGCTGACATTGTCCTCACACAGGCATAGGTGTTGTTATAAGCATCTTCACATACGCAGTCTGGGAAACATTGCTGTAGGGATATTTTAAAAGTTAAATGGAGACAGTTCTTCCATAGTAACAAATACCTAGTTGCCTAGAAGAACAATCAGCTTGGCTCATGCCAGACATGCAATTTAATAGCAACCAGAAAACCTTCCATGGAGAAGCTAATAACTCAAACATAGATGTGCGGCACTGTTCCTTTGGCAAACTTGATCAAGGTATATGGGTTGTTCCCTTTGTAGATTGTGGCCATCCTTGTCTGCTAAACACTGACAAGAATTACTTATAATGAGTACCTGTAAAAGGTATGGGTTGGCAAGAAGAAGAAATCAACTCAAATGACTCATATCTAAGAATGACTAGTGAATAACTGTCACCCTAAAAAGTGGAGGAAAAGATTAAAATGAGGTTTGTGGAATCATATGCAGGTAAGTTATTTGAGTGTTCTTATCACCAAGTATGACTTAAATCTAACTATGTCTACCATATGATCTGTTATTGCACTTTTGGTTTATATTATACTGTAACACTTTGGTGTTAGAAGAATCAATCAACTCCAAATGGAAGCCTATTTTCCCTTCTCCAAAGTGAGGCCAACATGGCTGTTACCCTCTTTGTGACCTGCCCAGCTGCTGACAATGCAAGGCACTCACAATGGCATGGTTACAGGCAGGAACCACATCTGTCTACTGCATGCCCCGGTAATATCCCTAATTTTAAAAAGTGGTACCGTTATTGGGAGGGGTAGAAAAACAGGGAAAAGTAATTGATAAGGTAAAAACATGGGTGGATACATGCACTTGTTACATAAATTGGAAGAATTAACAGTGCACATTCTGATGACAGGTCGGCAGCATCATTTCCAAGATTGCTGGATTTGCTTCTGTTCGTCTGCTAACCACCCACAGTCAAGTGACAAAGGAACAGGAGTCAGATGAAAGGTTTTACTACTTGACACATCGAAACCAGCACCTTGCCGTGCTGTCAGTGAGAAAGCTTCCTAAGTTGATTCAAGCCATTACTCACAGATACGCCAGGACTCAGAGAAGGGCATGTTGGGTCAGTGACGTTACGGCCTTCTCCTTGGTATTCCACCAGGACATCTGATCGCCAGGTCAAGTTACTGGCACCTCTCTAGGAAGAAGAGCAAGCCGAGTTTCTGTGAGGTACATAGATTATGACAAAGATCACAAAGTAACTGACTGCTGAAGGGGACTTGGGAGTCAAAAGTAACTAGACTGTTCATTCAGTAACTAAAGCGAATGACTAAAACAGGTGCATATGAAAGCTACTGAGTTGTATATTTAGTACTTAAGGGCCTTTACAAATGATGGTCAAATACTTTGAACATTTAATAGTTCCTTCCCAAGGGTACTTCTGTGAATCAGGTCAGGAATGGAACCTGACAAGGTAGCTAAGCAAGAATCAAAGTCACAGTGCAAGTTGCTGAAAAGTCCAGACTAGAATACATAATACTGTCATATGCTCTATTTAAGAACTAATTTATGCTCATACTAAGGAATGTATAACCTAATAGACACAAGGACAATAAAGAAACAAATATTCAATAGACCTGTGTGCTAAGGACTGTAATAGATTCAAAGCACCTCTTGATAGTCAGAATGCAGGTACAGTACATTAACTCACTCTTCAATGTACATTCACGGTGTGGAAGGAAAGAAGTGGCAGCATTTGAAAGCAGCAAGTTTAAGAGAGACACAATGGTGAAAGGAGAAAGAATCTAGGAATAGGAGCAAGTTTTAGATTAAAAAGCATGAACGTAGGTTGAATGCAGACCACTTGGTAGTGTGGCTTCCTGAAACCCAGCTTTCAGACAAGGAAACAGGGTGGAGAGGCAGGCTGGCACCACATGGGAAAAGGCCCCGAATATCAAGCTGCCTGGGCCTGTCCTATAAAGAACGGCAGGTGATGAGAAACAATAGGTTTTTGAGCAGGGAGGTAACACAATCAAAGCAGTGATTTAGAAAAGTCAGCCTCATAGCAGAATCTAGAGAGGGAATGGAGATATAGAAAGACAGGAAGACCAGGTTAGAAGGTGCTCTTAAAATGGTCAAAGTCTGGTTGGGAGCTTGTTTGAAATGCAGAATCTCAGGTCCTACTCTGGCTCTCACAAGCCAAAGCCTACATTTTAGTAAGACCTCTGAACAGCACTGCTCTAAAAAAAAGTGTTCTTAAAGTGTGGCTACCAGGACAAGCAGCATCACCTGAAAACTTTTTACAAATGCAAATTCTTAGTTCCTAACGTAGGTAGACAACAACCTAGGTTTTAGCATGTCCCACAGGCATTTCTGGGGAATGCCTGTTTAAGAATCACTGCTCTAAAGAATGCTTAACCTGGGTGAGGATGGTGGGGAATGGGTGAGATAGGAATTATTTCCTAACTTATTGTTAGGAACAATCTTGTGCAGCTCAGGATTTCAGAAATCATGAGTCACTGGAAACTTCAAAAGCTCATTGCTGGCTTGGCGCTGCAGCTTACCTGAGGTCAGGAGTTTGAGACCAGCCTGGCCAACGTGGTGAAACCCCATCTTTACTAAAAGGTACCAAAAAATAGCCAGGCATGGTGGCACGAGCCTGTGGTCCCAGCTACTTGGGAGGTTGAGGCAGAATTGCTTGAACTCAGGCAGCAGAGGCTGTGGTGAGCCGAGACTGCACCACTGCACTTCAGCCTGTGTGACAAAGTGAGACTATCTCAGAAAAAAAAAAAGCTCCTGGTGCCAAACCTGAGTCACAGAAGCTGGAAAGTAGAATTGAGTGAACTTCAAAATCCCACACTTGAATGTCAAAGTATCCAGAGGAGAAAAGAACATCTGAGAAGTGTAGATCAGTGGTTCCTGAACTTTTGGATTTTTGAAGTTCCAGGGAAACTTCAAAAATCCCCAGGGATGGAACGATCCAAGATGGCCGATCGCTAACATCCCAGGATTGCAGCTCTCAGGGAAGGCGCGGAGAACTAGAGGATGCCACTTTCAGATAAAGTCTGGTCGCTCACGAAGCAGAAGATCCCCCAGTGGTGGAAACACACGAGTCGCCAGCGCGACTCTCGTGGTCGGCGCAGTGGTTCTGCTGGCACCTCGACGCGGCAGTGCTCGGCGCAGAGTAAACGGGACTGGTTCCCCTTCTGACCGAGGTTCGGAGCCCCGGGAAGGCAGAGTCGCCTACTATGGACACAAGAAGGAAGCCAGACAGGAGAATCCTGGGCAGAAAAGCACCATCAGTTTTAATGCCGCTGCTCTGGCCCTGGGAACTAACAACCTGGACGTCCACTCAAGAGACCTAATCTGAAAGTTGGTAATTTCAAAGACGACAGGAGGATAAATTAACAATGATGGGAAGAAACCAGCGTAAAAAAGCTGAGAATACTCAAAGTCAGAACGCCTCTCCCTCTAAAGATGATCACAGTTCCACATCAACAATGGAACAAGGCTTGATGGAGAACAAGCGCCTCCTGATGACAGAATCACTCTTCAAGGAATGGATAATAACAAACTTCGGTGAGTTAAAAGAACATGTTGTAGCCCAACATAAAGAAACTAGGAACTTTGAAAAAAGGTTACATGAAATCCTATTGAGAATAGACAACTTAGAGAGGAGTATGAGTGAATTCATGGAACTGAAGAATACAATACAGGAACTCCGAGAATTATGCACAGGTTTAAACACTCGAATTGTTCAAGCAGAAGAAGGGATATCAGAGGTCAAAGTCCAACTTAATGAAATAAAACGTGAAGAAAAGATTAGAGAAAAAAGGATAAAAAGGAATGAGCAAAGTCTCCAAGAAATGTGGGACTATGTGAAAAGACCAAATTTACGTTTGATAGGTGTACCTGAATGCGACGGAGAGAATGAATCCAAGCTGGAAAATACCCTTCAGGATATTATTCAGGAAAATTTTCCTAAACTAGCAAAGCAGGTCAACATTGAACCCCAGGTAATACAGAGAACACCACAAAGATATTCCTCAAGAAGAGCAACCCCAAGGCACATAATCGTTAGATTCACCAGGGTTGAAACGAAGGAGAAGATACTAAGGGCAGCCAGAGAGAAAGGTCAGATTACCCACAAAGGCAAGCCTATCAGACTTACAGCAGATCTCTCGGCAGAAACTCTACAGGCCAGAAGAGAGTGGGGGCCAATATTCAACATCCTCAAAGAACAGAACCTTCAACCCAGAATTTCATATCCAGCCAAACTAAGCTTCACAACTGAAGGAAAAATAAAATCTTTTATGAACAAGCAAGAACTCAGAGATTTTATTACCACCAGGCCTGCTTTACAAGAGCTTCTGAAAGAAGCATTACATACAGAAAAAAAGAACCAGTATTAGCCTTTCTAAAAATACACCAAAAAGTAAAGAGCACCAACAGAAAGAAGAATTTACACCAACAAATGGATAAAACAGCCAGTCAACATCAAATGGCAGTAACCCTAAATTTAAACTGACTAAATTCCCAATCAAAAGACACAGCCAAAACCCAACGGCATGTTACATCCAGACCTGTTTCACATGCAAGGATACACAAAGACTCAAAACAAAGGGATGGAGAAAGATTTACCAACCAAATGGAGAGCAAAAGTAAATAATAAATAAATAAAAAACAGGAATTGCCATTCTTGTATCGGATAAAATAGATTTTAAAGCAACAAAGATATAGTGGTAAAAGGATCAATACAACAACAAGAGCTAATGATCCTAACACCCAGATACAGAGACTTAGATTCAATGAGACAGAAAATTAATAAGGATATCAAGGACTCGAACTCAGATCCAGAACAAGTAAACTTAATATTTATAGAGCTCTCCACTTCAAATACACAAAAGATACATTCTTGTCAATACCACATCACACCTACCCATAAGTTTAAATGAAACATTGATTGGCCATTATTAATACCCAATTTTTTTCAAAATAAAGCAATATTTCCATTTACTCTCCCTCTCCTTTACTTATTTTTTTTTTTCTTTCCTTCTCCCAAAAAAAAAGAAATCAACTTGTAAACCTCTAGATCCAGGTCGGCAATGTCTCTTTCATTGCTTGATTTCCTTTCTTCCCTTCCCTCCCTCCCTCCCTCCCTCCCCGCTTCCTCCCTTCCTTCCTTCCTTCATCCCTTCCTTCCTCCCTACCGTCCTTATTCCCTTCCTTCCTGCCTTCCTCCCCCCCCCCCCCGCCAAAAAAAAAAAAATCCCCAGGGATTCTATCTCATGCCAATTAAATCAGAATCTCTAGGGGTTAGGCCCAGGCATTAGAATTTTAGTTTCCAAGTGATTCTGATGTCTGACCAAGTTTGGGACTCATGGTCTGTAGGGGTCATTAGACTTTTTTAATAAAAGGCCACAGAGTAAATACTTAGGCTCCTGGCTCTGTCACATCTACTCAGGTAGCAGGAAAGCAGCCATCAACAATACATTAAGTGTGGCTATGTTCTGATATAACTTTATTTACAAAAACAGGGGTGGGCTAGATTTGGCCCACAGGTTGTAGTCTGCCAACTGCTAGTCCAGCAGAACTTTCTGACTAAAATGTTCTCTATCTTTGCTGTTTAGTATGATGGACACTGAGCATATGACGTGCAGCTAGCGCAACTGAAGAACTGAATTTCATTTTTAGTTAATTCACATAAATAGCCACACATGGCTATTTAACTGTTCCAATATATCAGTATTTCATCAGAATAACCTCTAGAATCAAAACATGAATGAGGAAAAGAACCAAGTCTCAAGTTGCACTTCAAGAACTGTGCAGAGAAATTATAGACAACATAATGATTTTTACCCCCTAAAGTGAATGAAGTTTTTTTTTCTAGTTAGAAACTTAATAAGGTACACAGTATAAGACTCGTATGAAGAAAGTTAAAAGATGTAACGTTTCCCATAACTGATCTATAGGTTAAATGCAATTCCAATCAAAAGCCAACATTTCTCAGGTAATCTGAAAAGCTGATTCTAAAGTTTATGTGAAGACAGGGGCTAGGATTCCCACCAGGACAATTAGCAGAGAGGTGCACCCATGTAAATAAAGATTTAGTTACACAGCTTTATAAGACAAAATGATATTGGTACAGAGATAGACAGATCCATCAAGGACTTGGGTATAGGAGGCAGAGCTATAAAATTTTTAGAAGAAAATATAGGAGAATAGTTTTCTGGCTTCAAAATTTAGAAGCATCTTTATAAATATACAAAGGACGCTAATTGTTAAAAGAAACAATATATACATTCGATTCCTGGAGTGCAGTGGTACAATATCTGCTCACTACAACCTCCACCTCTTTGGCTCAAGTGATCCTCCTACCTTAGCCTTCCGAGTAGTTGGGACTACAGATGCCCACCATCATGCCTGGCTAATTTTCTGTATTTTTTGTGGAGACTGGGTCTTGCCATGTTGCACAGGCTGGTCTTGAAATCTTGGACTCAAGAGATCTGCCTGCCTTGGCCTCCTAAATTGCTGGGATTACAGGCATGAGCCATTGCACCTCGCTCCCATATCTTAATATACGGAAAAGACAAGTCATAAATAAGGAGACTATCATAGGCAAAAATTGCAGAGGCATTTCTCAAGAGAAGAAACAAAATGGCATAAATGAAAAGTGATTCCCTGATCAACAACACAACTAAAAAAAAAAAAAAAAAAAGGGCAAAGGATTCCAATATAAACACATCTCCAAAGAAGATATACAAACGGCTGACAAACGCATGATGAAATGCTAAACATAAACAGTCAGCAGGGAAATACAAATCAAAATCACAGTGAGTTACCACTTCACACCTACTAAAATAGTCACAAAGATAGATGATAGCAAGTGTTGGCTCATGTCCATAATCTCAGCACTTCAGGAGGCTGAGGCGGGAGGATTTTTTTCTTAGAAATCTTCTTGGATAACAAGGGAGGATCTTTTGAGACCAGGCTGAGCGATGCAGGGAAACCTCACTTCTACTTAAAAAAAAAAGCCAGATGTGGTGACTGGTGACTGTAGCCCCAGCTATACTAGGGAGGATGAGGTGGGAGGATCCCCTGAACCTGGGAGACTGAGGCTGCAGTGAGCTGTGATGGCCAACACTGCACTCCAGCCTGCGCAATAGAGCAAGACCCTATCTCAAAAACATTACAGTTGCATTATTCATAACGGCCAAAAAGTGGAAACAGCCCAAATATCTGAATGGATAAATAAAATGTGATATATTCACACACGGAATGTTATTTGGCACTAAAACGGAACAAGGTACAATGGAGATGATCCTTGAAAACATTATGCTCAGTGAAAAAACCAGAGGCCACATATTATGTAATTTATGTGAAAAGTTCAGAACAGACAACTATACAAACATAAAGTAGATTTGTGGTGGGAATGGGAGCAACAGATCGAATCAATTCCCTGCACCACTATTTAATCAATTCTCTACTAGATAATTTGGGTTTTCAGTTTTCTTCTATTACAGTGACTAATGTGTTTGGGGGTTTAGGGTGATAAAAATGCTCTTAGATTATAGTGATGGTTGTACAACTCTGAATATACCAACAACTACTGGACACTTTTTAAAAAAAGTTTATTTATTTATTTATTTTGAGATGGAGTTTCTCACTCTTGTTGCCCAGGCTGGAGTGAAATGGCGCTATCTCAGCTCACTGCAACCTCCATCTCCCGGGTTCAAGTGATTCTCCTGCCTCAGCCTCCTAAGTAGCTGGGACTACAGGTGCCTGCCACCATACCCAGCTAGTTTTTTGTATTTTTAGTAGAGACAGCGGTTTACCATGTTGGCCAGGCTGGTCTCGAAGTCCTGACCTCAGGTGATCCAACCACCTTGGCCTCCCAAAGTGCTGGGATTATAGCATGAGCCATCATGCCCATCGGACACTTTAAATGAGTGAATTGGACGGTATGGGAATTAAGTCTTCAAAAAATAATTCATGTTATTAACAAACAAACAGATTCACAGCAAGACCAAATGCCATTTTTCACTCACCACAGGCAAAAGTTAATTTGTCTGTTTTTGATATGTGTGTACTCTGAAGTGGTATGTCTTGTTAAACCAGCTTCCTGATAGGTTATACTGATCACACTTGTGTGAAAAGTATATGAGTAGTTTCCAAATTCTCAGACTTCTGGAATACTGGGTATTTAAAGAATCTTTGCCAGTTCAGAGATGAAAAAGGTCTCCTTCAGTTAAGCATTTCTGTGATTAGCACTGAAGTAATCCTTTTGCATTTGTTTTAGCCATTTTTAATACTTCTGTGAGTTGATTAGCCACTTTTTCTTTTGCCCATTTTCCCACTGGGATATTAATCTTTGCTAAGAACTCATGTATTTGGACTAATGACTCTTTTTTACAATGACACAAATGTGTTCCCAAACTGTCACCTCTTTCTTTATGGTGGGTGTTCTTAGAGGAGAGCAAAAGGAAACAGCTCTCAATTTCACATGTGGTCTACTTTTTTATTTTAGAAAACTCCTTCCCATCACAAGATTTTCTGCTTCCCAAATTTAATAGTATTATTTAATATTTAAATTTTTAAGTCTTTACACAACCCAGAATTTATTGTGGTCTTGGCTCAGGCCTGGTTGAGGGCTTTATACTTACCAAAATGGGCAATAAAGACATCCCATCCATCTGTGTCTTATTTAGGTCGTAGCCAGCAATGTCCAAAATAGTAGGACCCAAGTCAATGTTGGCAACCAGCATCTATGAGAATGAAGGAAAAACAATCTAGAACACACTGGTCTCATTTTCCTTTTCTATCTATACTAAAGTTCTCTTCCCCCTGCATCCCACCCATGAAACAATAGCACTTACTATTACCTTTTATACAGCCCATGCTTACTTTAGTCTTACTGTTTCATATGTTCAAATATAACTACAATAACTTAAAATATAAAGGCTTTCAGGCGTGTATAATAGTATATCCCCCTGGGAAGTTACATATTTATTCTACCCATTCTGTTATTGAGCAAAACGTTTTTTAAAAACTCCTGTGTGATTGCTTTGAGTTTGTTGTGACTCATGAAAAAAATGTTGGTCCGATTATTTTACACAAAGCATCTTACAACTTGATTATTCAGATTAACTAAATTTGATTTCAAATGAATTCCAGACATTTTGGAAGGCCTCAAAAATGGAATGCTTGCCACCAATGAGAATTATCAGCTCTTTTTATAGCTTCTCAAAGGGACAACACTGCCAAAATATGTTTGCAACAGGCTGTGAAAGCTGCAGAAAATTTTTTATTTTTTGGAATTTATTTATTCCAACAATGTAGCAATAAAAGTTTAACGGCATAAAACTTAGATGTTTTTAAACATTCTAGAAACTAAAGGCATTGCCCTGTATTTATGCCTTATTTCCTTGATTATCAGACTGTTTTCCTTTTGTAAACAATGCCTCTATAGGGCCTAATCCAGAGTAGCCTAATAGAAATATAAAGGGGACCCTATATGTAATTAAAAATTGTCCAATAACCACATTAAAATAAACACGGGTAAAATTTTATATATTTTAACCCCATATAAAAATATCTGAATATTTCAATATGTAAACAATATTTTTAAAAAATGAGATTTAACTTTTTGTGAACTAAGTCTTTGAAATCTGGTGTTTCACAATAATAATACGTCTCAGTTTGGACTATCCACATTTCAAGTGCTCAACAGCTACAAGTGGACACTGCAGGCCTACACAGAACTCAAGCGTAGAAGTCACCTGGTCAGAGCCTAGAAAAATCTTTAAGCGGTGAAACAACCCACTGGGGGTAACAAACAGGAAGTGAGAAAAACTGGGAAATTTACTGTGCTAAGCATGTGATGTTCATTCTAATTTATTCCTTATCAGAGTCCTCAGACACAGTGTTTCCCCCATTTTATACACAAAGAAATGAAACACAAGAAATCACTGGAGCAGTTAACAGCTTATAACTGGAAAAGCCATCAGTTACTGACAGGAAATAACAGTCTTTAAAACTGTTGAGAAAACTTAGATCATTTTAGGAGAGGTCAAACAGAGAGAGATCAAACAAAGCAAAGCACCCCAACCCCACTTTCAATTTAAAAACAAAACCAAAAGTACAGATAAGAAAGGCAAAAAAAAAAAAAAAAAAAAAAAAAATCTTCAGAATATTATTATCAGGGGCCAGGTTTCCTGATGGCCAGGACAGCTCCTGGAGGGCAGAGTGATAAATATCCTGGCTCTCAATCAATTAGTCTAACTCTGCAGCTGTCAGAATTACCACTCAGAGGCAGGCACTTTAGGAGAAAGGCAATCCATATGTTACTGAAGAGGGGAAAAACCTCATATACAAAAACCATGTCTCCTGGGAGGATACAAGACCCACTGTTACAGACAACTTTCCTGGTTTCAAATCCCACAGGCAAATTGACCAGCTTGGAAAACAATCATCAGGTCTAAATGTCAATACGGAAGAGATCACAGCAGGAAAGGAGGGTCAAAGGGAGACACCCTCTCCAGAATTAGATCAAAACAACAAGACATCCATAGACCCTGAAATGTCACTAACAGATCTTCAGTGATGCCTGTACCATGAATGAGGTGAAGCCAATTCCTCAGATACTCTATGATGTCCAAGGTACTTTTAAAAGAAAAGAGAAAAATAAAAAAACCTAGAGACATAAAATCGTGACTGCTATCTCACCAAAAATTGCAGAATCAACTACCTGTATAATGGGAGGCTTGCTCTTTTTTTTGGAGCTAGGGGAAACTTTTTGTTTTATTGAGTTTTTTTGAAATGGAGTTTTGCTCTTGTTGTCCAGGCTGGAGTGCAATGGCGTGATCTCGGCTCACTGCAACCTCTGCCTCCCAGGTTCAAGGGATTACAGGCATGTGCCACCACACCTGGCTATTTTTTTTTTTTTTGAGACAGAGTCTTGCTCTGTCACCAGGCTGGAGTGCTGTGGCACCATCTTGGCTCACTGCAACCTTCGCCTCCTGGGTTGAAGCTATTCTTCTGCCTCGGCCTCCCAAGTGGCTGGAATTACAGGCGTGCGCCACCACACCTGGCTAATTTTTGTATTTTTAGAGATGGGGTTTCTCCATGTTGGTCAGGCTGGTCTCGAACCCCTGACCTGAGGTGATCTGCCCACCTTGGACTCCCAAAGTGCTGGGATTACAGGTATGAGCCACAGCACCTGGCCTGTTTTGTTGTTTTTTGAGACAGGGGCTCATCCTGTCAGCCAAGCTGGAGTGCAGTGGCACAATCATAGCTCACTGCAGCCTTGACCTCCCAGACTCAATTGATCCTCCTGCCTCAGCATCCCGAGCAGCTGGGACTACAGGTGCACATCATGATGCCCAGCTAATTTTTCTATTTTTTATTTTTAGTAGAGATGGGGTTTCTGCCTTGTTGCCCTGGCTGGACTCAAACTTCTGAACTCAAGTGATTCACCTGCCTTGGCCTCCCCAAAGTGCTGGGATTATAGGCATGAGCCACTGCACCCAGTCGAGGCTCTTTCTAATGGCATTTTGCTCCCTGGAGAGAAAGGGATGACTTCTAGTGTAACTCCAAAATCACTAAGATCCAGCCCAAGTACCATAAGCACAAATCATTCCAGGACTTTTTCTTCCTAGAAATCTACAATTATCACATCCCCTTAAATATAATGGATAAATTCTCTCCTCTTCTAGAATTTTACTTGAATAAGCAGACAGTCTCAAAATGAGCATACTGTATCAGGAGACGGGAGATTTCTAGTGAATGCCAAGTATGAATGAAGAGTTAAAAAGAATTATACCTATCTCTGGTTTTTATATAATCAATAATTTGAATGGATTCACCCATCACTGTGAAGACTTTGGGAAACATTAGTTTCAGGGTATTTCTTTTGTCTAGTGTAAACTTAAAAATTCATTTATGGGCCAGGCACACTGGCTCTTGCTGATAATCCTTGAACTCTGGGAGGCCAAGGCAGGAGGATCACTTGAGCTCCGGAGGCCAAGGCTGCCATATTCCAACCTGGGTGACAGAGTGCCTATCTCAAACAAACAAAAACTTCATTTATGGATTGGAGCAGAAAAGGCTTTGACAAGACCCAAAATAATTTTTTTTTTTTTGAGACACATTTTTTTGCTCTTTTGCCCAGGCTGGAGTGCAATGGTGTGATCTCGGCTCACTGCAACCTCTCCCTCCAGGGTTCAAGTGATTCTCTTGCCTCAGCTTCCCAAGTAGTTGGGGATTACAGGTGCCTACCACCACGACCTACTTATTTTTGTATTTTTAGTAGAGACAAGGTTTCACCATGTTGGCCAGGCTGGTTTCAAACTCTTGGCCTCAGGTGATCTGCCTGCCTTGGCCTCCCAAATTGCTAGGATTATAGGCATGAGCCACCGTGCCCAGCCAAAATGATAAATTATTTCATAAATCACACTCCCTCAGGTTGAGAATATTCTCAGGATTTAAGTATATAAATATCCTAATCAAATGAAAGTCCCTAGAAAACCCTGGGGTAGACTGGCCATAGTAGTTCATGTAACGAGGCAAGGAAGGTTGATTGCTTGAGCCCAGGTGTTCCAGACCAGCCTGGGCAACATAGTAAAACTGCATCTCTACAAACAAAACAAAAATTAGCTGGGCATGGTGGTATGTACCTATAGTCCCAGCTACTGGGGAGGCTGAGGTAGTAGGATCACAAACAAAACAAAAATTAGCTGGGCATGGTGGTATGTACCTATAGTCCCAGCGACTGAGGAGGCAGAGGATGCAGTGAGCCAAGCTTGTGCCACTGCATTCCAGCCTAAGTGACAGATCGAGACTCTGTCTCAAAATACAAAACCAAAAAAATTCCTAGAGATTAATTCAAGGGGTATTATGAATTGAACCTGCTTATTCTTGCTCTGAAAGAATGACACTGTTGCATAATTACTGAAAAGAACAAGATGGCAATGGGCTGTCAGAACACATCAGGTTTCCAAACAGACACCCAAATCCTGATGTTGAATCTCTCCAGGGTTATCAAAAAGGCTCCAAGCACACCAGAAAGCACCCCAAATCGATTTAGTGAAAAGCACTATAACTGCATGAGAAAGTTCAGAATCCTCACATTTTGGTTGCTTCAGCTGCAATTGCCCCTCAGTGCCAGCTTTCCTGACAAGGAAGAGGCTGGGGCATCACCTGGTCCCACCTGAGAATGGAGGCTTAACATTCTCTTACTTTCACAAAACTAGGAGAACCAAGGCTTATTTTGTCCAAAGCCAATAGGTGGTCTTCCTGACTCCCGGTTCAGTTCTATTTCCCCGGGACCATGCTGTATCATTTTAGTTTTCCTACTAACCTTTTCCTTTCTATGATTCCTTTTGCAGAACTCCTACCACCAAATCTAAAGCTAGACTAGTCAGAAGAGAAAACGTCCATAGCCAATCTTTGGCATCTACACATACCATCTTGCCCCAGTTCTTCCACACAGCCAACACATAGCTAAGTCTGCCAGTCAGTTAAATGTGCACTGATGTGGCTGTCAAGGCTGTTGACAGCTCAGCTTGGCTCATTATGCCCAACTCACAACCCTGTGCCATTCACACAGAATGGCTGGCACTGAGACAACTGAGCTGCCAACACATGAGGCATCACCCATCATCTCTGACATTCTTTGTGCTAGGGGAAAGCTGGGGCATTTCATGCTTCTCAAATTACACCTGTCAATGCAGCAATGTAAAAACATATGGATTCTTGCTGGGCCTGGTGGCTCACTCCTGTAATCCCAGCACTTTGGGAGGCCAAGGCGGGCGGATCATGAGGTCAAAAGATCAAGACTATCCTGGCCAACATAGTGAAACCCCATCTCTACTAAAAATATAAAAGTTAGCTGGGCATGGTGGCATGCCTGTAGTCCCAGCTACTCAGGAGGCTGAGGCAGGAGAATTGCTTGAACTGGGGAGGCAGAGGTTTCAGTGAGCTGAGATTGCACCACTGCACTGCAGTTTGGGTGACAGAGAGATTCTGTCTCAACAAAACAAAACAAAACAAAACCACATGGATTCTGAGAATGCACAGACTTAATTTTTTAGTCCCCGTTCTGCCACTTTGCAACCTTGGCAAAATCCATTCAACCAATGAGGATGTTCCCCAGTGTATGCTAGGGGCTTTTAAGTTTAGATAGCTCCTCTTTTCTAGGACACCCTAGACTAAAAAAGACAAACTCAATAGGGTGTGACAAATGTGAGGCCAGCTGGGAACATATAATAAGGGCGTCGGCCCCATGTGGGAGCAGCAGTAGGAAGTGACTTCCCAGAGGGAGCCCTAAACCAAAGCCCTAAGGACAATTAAGTTGGCCAGCTGAAGGGGGTACGAGATGGGCATTCCAGAAAGAAGGAGCAGTCTGCTGACACAGTCTCCTCGATCAGTTCCAAACACCAACCTCAAAGGCCAGGAGGTGAGAGAGAAGGTGCACTTAGGAAGGACAAGGAATTCAGTACAACGGCTACCTTCCATCTGTTGAACAAGCCTAGCTTATCCCTACATCTGGGCCTTCACATTTACCGTCCTGCAGGACGCTCTTCTCACGGATCTCTGCATGGCTAAATCCTTCTCAATAGCTGTGTCTGCTCAAATGCCTCAGAGGCTTTCACTGACCACTATAGCTTAAGTATCTGATGCTCCCTGACATAGGGATTGAAGAACTGATCTTGTTTGCTTGCTCCTTGCCATATACAAGGCTCCTTGGTGTACTGTGCTGGCAAAGAAAGTAATACTTGTTGACTGAGCTATAATATAATGGTTAAGTATATAGACTTTGGAGCCAGACTGCCCCAGTTCAAATGCAGGGCTCTGCTGCCTTTTAACTGTGTGATCATCTTTTCTGCTTCAGTTTCCTCAACTGCAAAATAGGGTAACAGTACCTCTATCTCATAAACTGAGGATTGAGTGAGCTGATTCAGGTAATACACTTAGAATAGCACCTGTCACATTAACTAAACACTCAATAAATGTTACCCATATTGTTGAAATGGCTTCCTAGGAACCAGACTTCATTTAGATTGCTCAGAGAAGGTGAAGTTTCTGATTTTTAACATTTAAATAGCAATATTAAAGGACAAAAGGAACCATTTTTTCCACAGGCAGTTGGCCGACACATTTCACTATGATCTCATTCAGCCTCCTTCCCTACGCTGGTTCTATGTGGGCTGGGGGAGCCCTGCTCCCAAAAACAGAACATAGCTGCTAACATGTTCTCCTCAATCAGTTCCAAACACCAGCCTCAAGAAAACACTTTTAAGATTTAATGGTCTTCCAAACTTGCGTATCTCCTTTGAAAGAGGAAGCCTGTTTAGAAGGCACTAAAATTTGTAGAGAAAAGTGACTAGCTAGGGAACATGAGTCTTAAGAGAAAAACACAAAAGGTAATTATCAAGGCCATGTCACCCTTCCCAGAGAATTTTAATTATGAAAGGAAATAAGTGAAAAGCAGACGTGTAAGCAAGTAAACATTAAGCTCCAAAATGAAACTAAAGTACCCAATATACCCAGAAAGTCTGGGCCATTTAAAAATCTGCTTTTTAATTTTAGCTTAAAGTGTATATTTGTTCATCTTCTTTGATCTCACCGAACTGGGACTGAAACTGAAACTGTGATATTGGAAAGGAGAGAAGACATAGCTGGTAGAGCCTGTCAGTGCTTATCTCCTGAGTTTTGGAGGACAGTGTTTTAGATGAAGGTCCTCACGATTGCTAAACAAAGTGCCTCAGCGTTAGGTACCACGTTTGGAAAAAGACACTGAAAGCAAATGGGAAAAACAACAGTGTGGCATATGATGGCAGTTCTAGGAGAGAGAACCAGGAAAGCAACAAAGCATTTGTAAGGAAGAGTCCAGAACGGGCAAAGACTAATTCCCAGAATACATGTTTTTGATAGCCTTATATTCAAAAGCGAGGTCAGGCCAGCAGCAGACATCACCTGGGAGCTGGTCAGAAATGGAGAAGTAGAATCTGCATTTTAGCCAGACCCCCAGGGGATTCACAGACACAGAAAAGCCTGAGGAGCTCTGCTCTATAAGGCAGTGGGTGCCAAACCAGACTGCCTCTCAGAATCATCTGTAAACTTAAAAAAGAAAAAAGGCAGATGCTGGGTCCCTCTAGACCAAGTGAGTCAATCACACTCTTTCTGGATATTGCCCAAGCATGTACCATTTTTCTTCTTCAGTTTCAGAGGGCAATTTTGATGCATATCTTCTGTTGAGAGTCACTGCTTCAGAACAAAGTAAAGATCTAGTCTCAAAAAACAAATAAAAGCTATGCATCCTAATGGGACATGTATATGTGGGGTGAAAATACAGATAATGGAGAACAGTTGCAAGTTAAGGGGGGGAAAAAAATCATTGTTTCCACTTAAAAGCTCTTCTGCTGCTCAGCCTTCACCCTAGTGGGAAGAGGAACCTAACCAATCTTCTCTCAGGAGGAAACACCTTATTTTCTCAGGCAAGCACCTACCTGTCCACAGCACCGGCTTGTCAGGCACCTACCTTGCTTGTCTGATTTGGTTTGATCCCAGGCCCTCGAACCAACAGTGGAACTTTAATATCAAACTCATACAGCTGTCTCTTGTCTATCGGCAAGGAAAACTGTCCTGAAAACAAAACACACAAGGTAAAGGTGGAGCCAAGACAGGATCCTTGCTCATATTATGTTTCACTCATTTCATCCATAGCAAAAACTAAAATAACTTTGTTCTATTGATTCTGGTAGCTTTCTATTTTAATAGAAAGCTGAAATTTGCCTGGGTCTCTTGTTACTACAAGGCAGGAAGACGACAAATTCATCTTCTCTAAATAAATGACTACAAGGGACTGCCTGGCTTATGATAGGATAAAATGAGCAAAAATAATGACAGGAAAGCATTGAAACAGAAATACATAAAAATTTATGCATGCTACTCAGCCTCATCACAACTGAATGAGGTTTATTCCAAAAACTGTCAAATGAACAAAAACACCTATCCTGTGTTTCCTGAATGAACCGCCTCTCAAGATCACCAAATAATTTGATAAGGGGAAATTCTTCCCTGAGGAATTCCAGCTAATAAATACAAAAGAAAGGACAGGATTACAAAATCGAAATTTTGCAATTTCTGAGGAAATAATGGATTTAGGCAACAATCATCAATGGAACAAGAGAAAAGCTCATAGCAACAGTTCAGACTGAAATCACCTGATCCATCAAGCAACACTAGCACCCCCAAAACAGTGCAATCAGACACCACGGACCTCATAACATGATGCAATAGGAAATCAGCAGCAGGCAAGGATGCACTGTCACCTGAAAATGTGAATTTCTATCCAGTCCCTAATCTAACTACCAATCTATAGGAAATGCTGAGCAGAGATGAACATGGCACTATAAAACTGCATTTAGCCAGATTCAGAATGTGAGACATGCTGATGGACAAAACACCCACTTCTCCCTATAAATTCGTGGCAAATGACAGTTAGGAGGCATAAGAACTAAAGGTAGTATGTGGACTTTCTCTGCATCTTTTTTTTTTTTTTTTTTTGAGATGGAGTCTCGCTCTGTCACCCAGGCTGGAGTGCAGTGGTGTGATCTCAGTTTACTGCAACCTCCGCCTCTGGCGTTCAAGTGATTCTCCTGCCTCAACTGGGACTATAGATGCATGCCACCACACCTGGCTAATTTTTGTATTTTTAGTAAAGATGGGGTTTTGTCATGTTGGCCAGGCTGATTTCAAACTCCTGACCCCAGGTGATCTACCTGCCTTGGCCTCCAAAAATGCTGGGATTACAGAAGTGAGCCACCACGACAGCCATCTGCATCTTGATACATAATAACCAGAGTCAAATGCGTAATCAGGTATTGAAGCCTGGAATCATGTGTATGGGAGTTGCTTCAAAACCTTCTAGCAACAAAAGAAAAACACAAGGAGAGTAGGAAGAATTCAAAAGACTGGCCACATGCAGCTGAAAAGCTAAGACAGATGATATTTTACTACTCTCTACTTTGAGTATTTAAAAATATTCACAGGCCGGACATGTTGGCTCACGTCTGTACTCCCAGCACTTTGGGAGGTGAGGCAGGCAGGTTACCTGAGGTCAGGAGTTCAAGACCAGCCTGGCCAACATGGCGAACCCCCAATTCTACTAAAAATACAAAAATTAGCTGGGCCTGGTGGTGTGCACCTGCAGCCCCATCTACTCAGGAGGCTCAAGCAGGAGAATCGCTTAAATCTGGGAGGTGATAGGTTGCAGTGAGCCAGGATCAGACCACTGCACTCTGGCCTGGGAGACAGAGCGAGATTCTGTCTCAACAACAACAAAAAATCACAATAACGTATTAAATGCCTAAGTGATCTCCTCCTATGCAAGGAAGTCTCAAGTGAATCTCATTCAAGTGGACATTTATATATGTGGAAAGAAGAAAATGTTTGCTTTTAACAACAGAACAGAACGTCCAAGTAGAAAGCATGAAAGTCAAGGACACAGAGGTGACTCATCCTACAGATTTTGAAAAAACAAACACCCCCAAAAAACAAATTCCATGATTGGCAAGATAGTTTTCCTCACAAGACAACCTTCTCTTGGTCTTCCTGTCATAAATGCCTTCCATACAGCCTGCCTCCAACCCATCAAGCTCATACTCTGCTCCCACTCCTAGAACACCGTTGTCATCTTGCATGTGAAAGAGCAAATAATGAAACATGGTTTCTCCATGTGGGAATGATGAGGTGGCCCTGAGGGCAAGACCCTCCCTCTGGCAGGTTCACAGTTATAGAAAGACTAGAACTCCCTGTCAGGGCTGACTGGGTGAAAAAGGAAAGACATGTCCTCAAAGATCACAGCAGTGTCTACCCCTGCCTCTGACCTGTGTGATAGCCATTGTCTGAGGTATAGAAGATGTAAGTGTTGTTCAGCTCCCCAGTGAACTCCAATCTCTTGATCAGTTTCTCCACAAGGTCATCAACTGAGAGGAGAGTTTGCCACCTGGATGTGAACAGAAGGTAGAAATGGGACTTCAGGACCAATGACTGAGGTATCACTATCTTGCCAAAACAAATAAACAAAAAACAAAGACATCCTGTTTAAAAAAAAAAACAACACGAAACCCCAAACTACCCTCCCCAAAAACTCAAATCCTCAATTTCTACTCCCTAGACCTTCCCATTGTAACAGATTAGAAAATTCCAAAACATAATTCATTCCAAAGTTAACTGTTTCCAAATAAACTCATTTTAAAATAGCCAGTTAGCTTTACTTTTTATTGCCAATGGTGATGAGAGTAGAGATAATCAGAAGGGACAGTGGTCCATTCTCAGTACTGTACTACAGATTAATTCAGATAGGGCTGTGTTACAAAAAAGCTTAATATGTTTGAACTAGGAGTTGGCAAACTATGACTCACGGGCCACAGCTTGCCCACTATCTGTTTTTATAAAGTTTTATTGGACCACAACCATGCTCATTCATTTACATATTATCCAGGGCTGCTTTTGTGCTACAAGAGCAGAGCTAAGTAGTTGTGACAGAATGTGCAACTTGTGAGCCATTAATAGTTACTATCTGGCCCTTTACAGAAAAAGTTTGCTTGCCCCTAGTCTAAACACTTTCTAAGTAATGGGTTTTCAAAAATTGACTTAAGAGAATTTCTTGAAAATTCCAAATGGCAAATGCAAATATTTTGATCTTGTCTAAGCTTTTGGGTCATTTGTCACAGACGATAATGGGCTGTCTCAACCAAGTGACCTTTTCTTTAAACCAGGAGAAAAAAATTCTACCACATGGTTCAAGTTTGCAATATTTTTGCCAAGTCCTGAAAATGGATTGTCTAATTAGTACTGGGGTCCAAAGGCCACCTCATTCACTCGAGTGTAAAGGAATCTCTCTGCTTCTGGTGCCCCACTGAAGCCTCTCTCCCACTGACTTGCTTCCCTCCATTTTTGTTTCAGAGACAACAATGTGGTGTGGTCCCCTCTGTGTTAGCTGATGTGTAAGGTCCTTAAAACCACTCAGATTGTTAAGTAGCAGCAGCTCTTACCTTTTCCTAAATGCATTATCTAAAAACTGTATTGAAGAATTAGTCATTGGAGTCTTGGCTTGCCTAATTAACCAGTGCTTGTTCTAAAATTTAGAAGAAAAAAAAATGTTAACACCAAGTCACCACAGTAAACTACTGGATTGCTTGAGTAGATAATAAATAGAATAATTTCACTCTTACTTAAGCAAGAAGGAACTAACTGGAACCTGTTTAAGCAACTTCAGACCTTCTCTCCCCTCTTATGTTCCTAAAATAGAAATTTCTGCAGTTTAACTCAATCTCTCATTCTTCAGCTTCCCAGCACCTCCCAAACCATAAAAGGTCTTGGCTCCCCTGTTAGCAGCATAAAGATGTTTTAGAGAATGTCACTAGGAAACTACTGGCTAAAACGAGATTACATTTACAACTCTGATCATATGCCTTTGGTCTACTATAGCTACAAAATGGGCAATTAACTTTACCTTCCTCTAAGTTGCCTTTTTTGAGGTAGAGTCGGAGGTTGCAGTGAGCTGAGATCGCGCCACCGCACTCCAGCCAAAGCCCAGTGACATGATCTCAGCTCACTGCAACCTGTGTCTCCTGGTTCACATCATGTTCATGCCTCAGCTACTGAGTAGCTGGGATTACAGGCATGTACCACTATGCCTGGCTAATTTTTGTATTTCAGTAGAGATGGGGTTTTGTCATGTTTTGCCAGGCTGGTCTCGAACTCCTGGCCTCAAGTGATCCTCTTGCCTTAGCTTCTCAAAGTGCTGGGATTACAGGCATAAACCACCATACCTGGTCTACCTTCCTCTAAGTTTTGCCTAGCCAAGATATTGATCACCCTAAATCCTTAAAAAATCTTATCACAGCAATTTCCTAAAACTTCAAGTCTAAATCTGGAGGGTCCTTCCATTTAAATAAAAAGGGCCATTTTTTTTTGAGACAGGGTTTCACCATATTGGCCAGGCTGGTCTTGAACTTCTGAACTCAGGTGATCCGCCCGCCTCAGCCTCCCAAAGTGCTGGGATTACAGGTGTGAGCCACCACGCCCAGTCTAAGAGCCATATTTCTTAAACAAAAATATCCCCGTATACTATTAATTCTCTGTTCTCTATTCGTAAAACTCAAAGCCACCATATCTCAAACTATGCTCCTCAAAGTGTTCTTTATTTATTGAGCTTCAGAAATGCTAGATAGCATATCCTCCTGCTAGAAATGTACATTCAATCATGAATAACTCTGAGAAGTCCTGTAGCAGAGTGACTTATTTAACTCAAAGTTTATACTTGACCACGGGAACTTTTTATTAACTTCTTTTGGAGCACAGATTGAGAATGGTCCTCTAATTTAAAACCCAGTTCACTCAGCTTTAAAATTTTTATTTAACAAGCAACATGCCTATAATGTGCCTGGCAATATGCTAGTTGTTTCTATGTACTTGAATTCATAAAATAGTTCCATGAGGGATCAAGATCTCCCATTTCAGATGAAAAAAATGAAGTTAAGCATCTTGCTCATGGTCAGAATTGAGCTAGAAAGTGGCAGTTCTGGGTTTCAGACTCATTCTTTCTACAACAAGCAATAACAATTTCTGGATAACAGATCTGAGGCAATAGAGGCCTTCTATCTTTGAACCAGGGAACTCCCTATACCTCAAGCCAAGGGAAGTGTAAGTAATTGGCACATGAGGCAAATATGTGAGTTGTTGTGGCTTTTAATCATGTCACATGCTCTGGTTCATTTTTCCATTCAACTTCCCTTTCCAACCATATTGCTCTGTGCCACCCCTTCTTCCCATGCCTCAAGGCTAGTGAGGGCCACCAGGAGGCTGGTGCAGTCATAGCTATGCCAGGAGGGAGGAGACCCAGCACAGAAGTTACCAGGAGAGTCCAAGTGATATACTCCTATAATTGGGAAAGATGGCATTCTTTACCATTCCTGTCAACTTTCTAGTTGCTTACTGGATGGGTAGCAGGAACTTTACCTGTACTTGCAATGCAAGTTTATACTATCTGTTTTACTAGGGACAGGTACAATTACCTCTAAAAGATTGTGAAGAAAAACTCACTACATGGCTTAAAGGCTTCCTGACAAGTATATCATATAGCTAATCATACTGAGTATGGCTGAATACAAGGGTTAGGAGAAGCTACCATTCCATGGATGTTGAAGTTCTTGTTTCTTGGTGCAAAGACACTCTGGAAAGCCTTCTGGTACTGAGGTGCAGCTGTCCAAGGTGAATGAGGTGCTGGAGTGGCGATCATCATGAAGAAGGGCTCAAAGTTGGATTTGTAGTTCAGGAAGTCCAATGAGACATTAGCCTGACACATATAAAGATTTGTCATTTCCTACCTTACCCAAAAGATGAGTATTTAATGGATAAATGTCCCCTAGTGAGCAGACAGTACAGTACAGGGTCATATTTGCTCTTAATCAGTCTTAACCATGATCTTATGTCATAGCCATTTGCAAGCATATTGTTGGAACAAATATATTTGGTTTTAGGAAACATTTTAAAACCTGAGAAGGATACCAACATAAAGCAATTAAGGTCTTGATGATTTTATATGACCTGGAAATCATGTCTCCCACAAAGAAGGAAACAATAACTTGGCTATTTTAGTATTAACTTACACGAATGGAGATTATGGTATCTACATGTGATGCCTTAAGAAATGTAAAAGGAGTCAACTTAAAACAGTGGGAAAGGTAGATTGTTACCTTAACCTTATGAAAATATGTATAAAGTAGATGTCATAAATTATGCACTTAAGTAGCTAAGTGAATAATATTAGATTCAAATACTTCTCACTAGGGCTTTAATTTACATGGACTTACATTTTTCCTTTGCTTATCAGGAGATAGATACTTTATGAAAATGAAAGTATGCTACATACATGTTGTTTTTCATTGTTCTGACATAATTTCATTTATTCCCAACACTATCTCAAAAGACATTGACTATATCTATCTCCTATAGTCCCTCCATCCACCTTTCACTCCACTCCTGTCAGCTTCCTTGTAGTTTCTGAAATATGCCAGGCACACTCCTGTCTCGGGGCCCTCCCACTTACCGTTTCCTGACTCTGTGGCACTCTTCCCCCTGATCTACATGGCTCATTCTCACCTCCTTCCAGTTTCTGCTTAAATGTTATCTAAGTAACCTTATACCCTAACTTATTTCTCTAACACATAAGACTGCAAGAGTGTGCGTGTGTGAATAAAATTACCTTCCACAGAAGCAGGGACTGTGCTTCATTTACTGCTGAAGACTTGCTATACTAGGTGCTGACTACTGAGTGAATGAATATATAATACTATGGAAGACTGCTGTTAGACATGCCTCAAACCAGGAAAGTCCCAATTTCACCTGCTTTCAGTAATTTTTATATATAAATACCCAATGCCCAAATAAATCCAATATCCCTATCCCTCCAGCCTCATAATGGGGCCTGTGAAGCTGCCATCTTGTAGCTTATGAGTAAAACTGGGGTCAAGAGTAGGAACCCTTACAAAGTAAAACCTCTACAAAGTAATCTCTATAGTCAAAGAGATTAACCTTTGGAAAGGGATTTGTTGCTGGAATTTCAATAACATTAGATCTGAGCCTGGCCTATGCACAAAGAAAATATCCTCAGGAGTTTGTAATTAGCTGGAAATACTCTTGGGCAGTTAGACCAAGTTAATGTGCATTCACATTACCCAATACAAACAAGATGATGGGTTTTCTAGGCAGAGTCTTCAATCAAATGTGAGCCAACTCTGTAAGGACAGAGCTACAAAGCTTCTGCAACTCACCAAAACATCTGTTAGGTAGTCCACACTATAGTTTTCACCATGCTTCCGTGCCTTTCCATTGATAGAGAGGGTGTAATTATAATACTTAGAATTCTTTTCCTATTAAAAAGAGGAAAGTCAAATTTGTTATAAGGTCAGTGCACAAAG
Organism: Callithrix jacchus; assembly: GCF_049354715.1. Lineage (NCBI taxonomy): Eukaryota > Metazoa > Chordata > Mammalia > Primates > Cebidae > Callithrix > Callithrix jacchus. Next base: position 54,558,755 of record NC_133510.1, on the reverse strand, counting down.
TGAAGTCTGAATGCTGTGCTAAACTATACTCTGAGCAGTGATAAGACATTAAAAAGATAACTACTCAATACTGAATTAGATTTTTTTGACAAGGCTTTTATTAAAGACTAGCAGTTTCAATTATATGTTCTAGTTTAAAAGCCAGAAGTAAATCAGGTAGAAAAGCAAACTAGTTTGCTAAACTTGTATGATGCAGGAAAAACATTGCAGAAAGGAGTGACTCATAAGCCAACAGATCTTTTTTTTTTTTTTTTTTTAAAGAGATAGGGTCTCTCTTTGTCACCCAGACTGGAATGCAGTGGCACAATCATAGCTCACTGCAGCCTCAAATTCCTGGGCTCAAATGATCTTCTCACCTCAGCCTCCTGAGTAGCTGGGACTACAGGTGCATGTCCACACCCAGCTAATTTAAAAATTTTCTGTTGAGATGGGGTCTCGCCATTTTGCCCTGGTCTCGAACTCCTTAACTCAAGGTGATCCTCCTGTCTCTGCCTCCCAAAGTGTTGGGATTCTAGGCATGAGCCACTACACCTGGTCACAGGTCAATATACTTTAAGGTTTTAAAATAACTAATTGTAAAAGCAAATAAAGTTATATCAATGTCAGAGGTAAATTATTCTGCATCTGTAGGGCTGCATATAATTGTTATTGACTTCAATAATTACTCACCAAGGCATACCAGTAACTCCAGCCCAGAGGAACATGTTCTAGTCCACCTGCATCTGGGGCTCCATACTGAAAAGCAAGACAAGTAGGGACAATTACAAGTCCTTAGATATGGCCAGACCAGAAAGAAACAGGAAATTTTTAGAATCTCTCTCTTTTTTTTTTTTTTAGACTAATGTCTAAAACACAGTAGGTGCTTAATTTCCCCAAATATAGACACTAGTCCGAAATAAACTCTAATAATCCTAGGAATGTCTAAAGCAGGAGTTGGCAGACTACAGCCAGTGAGCCAAATCTGGCCTGATGACTTTTTTATGGACAGCAAGCTAAGAATTTAACAATTTAAAAATCAAAATAATATTTGTGAAATGTGACAATTATATAAAATTCAAATTTCAATAATGATAAAGAGTTTTATTGTATCACAGCCACGTTCATTTACAGTGTCTGCGGCTGCTTTCACGCTATAGTGGCAGAGATGAATAGGAGCAACAGAGATATATGGCCTGCAATGCCTGATATGTTTACTATCTGCCCCACTACAGAAAAAGTCCATATAGCCTACCTCACATAGCCTATTCATGGGATGAATGCTGAGCGGCTGATAGCACAAACTGAATAGTCCAACTGACTCTAAGCAGCCCAAATAATCAGACTATGAGCTATCAATTTATTATATGTTGAACATCCCAAATCTGAAAATCAAACTTTTTGAGTGCCAACATGATACTCAAAGGAAATGTTCACTGGAGCACTTCAGATTTTTGGATTTGGACTGCTCAACCAGTAAGTATCATGCAAGTATTCCAAAATCCAAAACACCCGAAATGCAAAACACTTCTGGTCCCAAGCATTTTGGATAAGGGGTAATCTGTATTTCAGTTGTCCTGCAAATGAAACCCACTTTTAGAGTTTGGTTTATCTGATGAGATGAATAAAATAAAGAAACCACAGAATTATCCCACTTCATCCTTACAAGGTTTAATGCCACCCATTTAAGGAAGAACTTAATCCTTGAAAACAAAATCTTTCTACTTTAACAGTCTCTCTTAATTTTATATACACATCATATGACCTTCAATATGCAAAGTAGTGTAAGTTCTCTTTATGAACCATAACCCCAACCAAATGACCCAGTATCCACAGTTCCTGTTTCTCATGATCCTTTTCAAACTGACTCATCTTCCTGCATACTTACAAGGTTGCAGATTCCCCCAGTTACTTGGGGCAGGGGAGAATTAACAGAAAATTCAGATATTGAGATCTCTAGTAACTACAGATAAAGAGTATAAGTACATCTTCTCTTTGTCTTGAACCCCCAGTTTAACTCTAAGAGCTAACCCCAAACAGTCTCAAACACACTATTTCCTTTAAGCTTGGACTTTGGGTAAAAGCTAAGGCCAATGTGTGAATGTGGGCCCATGCAATCTGGCCTCAACAGTTCACCACAAGGTATCTCTCCATCCAGGTCTAGGAAGCTAGCGCACCAGCTGCTGGTCATACACTTTTTTTTTTTTTGAGACGGAGTTTCGCTCTTGTTACCCAGGCTGGAGTGCAATGGCACAATCTCGGCTCACCGCAACCTCCACCTCCTGGGTTCAGGCAATTCTCCTGCCTCAGCCTCCTGAGTAGCTGGGATTACAGGCACGCGCCACCATGCCCAGCTAATCTTTTGCATTTTTAGTAGAGACGGGGTTTCACCATGTTGACCAGGATGGTCTCGATCTCTTGACCTGGTGATCCACCTGCCTCGGCCTCCCAAAGTGCTGGGATTACAGGCATGAGCCACTGCGCCCGGCCATACACTTTAATGGCCTGCACACCCAGACTCTGGGTACTTTTTTTTTTATCACTAATCTCTCCACATTCAGTTGCTACTTTTCACGTTAGAAAATGAGTTAAGCATTAAGTTGTTATAATTCAGAAAAGATTCTAAGAAATCTGAGGAAAAAGTCTAAGAGGAAAAATGTCTTCATTTAGATACTGATAATGGGGAAATGCAAACAAAGATACTATGACAGCCACATGACAAGCAGAATTCCTGAGGAAAAAAGGGAAGATGCATCAGACAGCAGCAGTCTTAGGACAATTTTTAAATACATGCTCCTGGGACTACTGAAAGGAAAAACAGGGACCCAAATCAAGTAAACATGTACATTTATACTTACATGAACATACTCCTTATTCTTATTTAATGGGCAGATTCACAGAAAACAATGGACATCAAAAAATCCTTTAATATTGTTACTAATAAAATTAACATGAATTACAGTCAGATTTTAAATGCTATTATAAAAAAAAAGAAAGAGATCATTCAACATACCTCATTTAAATACTTCCCTGCAAAAAAGGTTTGGTAACCACACATTGATCTGAGAATTGCTGGGAAAGTGTTTGGTTCCTGGATCTTCTGCCAGGACTTACTACTGCAGTTCCCCTCTAGAGTGTTGTTCACAACGTGATGATTATGTGGGTACTTTCCTGTCAGGATACTGGCTCTGCTGGGGCAGCAGAGAGCACTTGGCACATACTACAAAGGAAAGGAAGCAAAAAGGACAAAGTCACATGAGAAAGATGGACTTCCCATCACTGCTAAAGAGAGTAAAGAAAAAAGCTCCTTAATACTCTTAACTTCAAATATGTAGTTCCTCATGGAATTTTGTTTTCTACACATGACATACTTGATGTGGGCAGCTTTAAGTCACATAGTGTAGACATTAAAGCAGAGAGAACAAACTGAGAAAACGGATTTCTTTTTCGTTTCTTTCTGTAGGATAACAGTAATTCTAGTCTCATCTGCCATAGAGAGAGTTTTTTTTTTTTGAGGCAAGGTCTCACTCTGTCGCCCAGGTTGGAGTGCAGTGGCACAAGCGCAGTTCACTGCAGCCTTGACCTCCTGATGCAAGTGATCCTCCCACCTCAGCCTCCCAAATAGCTTGGAGTATAGGAGGGTGTTACCACTCCTGGCTAATTTTTTAAATTTATTTTTTATTTGTAGAGACAACGTTCTTACTGCGTTGTCCAAGCTCATCTCAAACTCCTGGATTCAAGTGATTCTTCCACTTTGGCCTCCCAAAGTGCTGGGATTATAGGTGTGAGCCACTACACCCAGCCAGAAATAGTATTATACACAAGGAGCAAAGCTTGGTGAGAGACTGGTCTTAACCAAAGACAAATACTACTACTTGGATCTAATTGAGACACAGTGGTTTATTTGCAGGCAGATCCACAACTTTATAAAGCTGTATCACTTTATACATTTCCTGTATCACTTTATACAGGAAAAAAAAAGTTTTTTCTACTGTAATATTTCCCTTAGCTACTGTCAGCAACAGATTTTCCCCATTCTACCCAATCATACTGGTACAAATCACCAAGCCACTTCATAGAAAGGTAGTACTAGCTTATACCTGCACCAGCAGGGAAAGGCCATTCAAGCACATGCTTATGCCAAAATTGGGTATTATCCTTTTTAAATATTTGCAATTTTTTTCACCTTTCAAGTTAGAGTTGGCATTTTTAAATAATAGTGAGGATGAACATTCTCTACACGTACTGACTGTGTTTATGTGAATGGTTTGTTCTTATGTTTTGCTCATTTTTTTCCTCCTGGCTGTTGGCCTCTTGCTACATAAGATTTAAGTTAAGGAAGGATTCAGTCATGTTACAAATACTTCCCATTTTTACTTTTGCCTTTTAATTTTATTAGATGTTTGACTTCTAAAGTTTAAATTTGCAACTCCTAACTCTTCCCCTTTTTGTTTTTTGATCAATTTTATGGTCAATACACAGTTTATCTTAATATTACATTTTAGTATCTGGTAGAACAATTTTGCTGTTTTTTTTTTGTTTTCTTTTTGGAGACAAAGTCTTACTCTGTCACCCAGGATGGAGTACACTGGTCCATCTCAGCTCACTGCAACCTCTGCTGCCTCAGGGTTAAGCAGTCCTCCCACCCCAACTTCCCAAAGTAGATGGGACTACAGGTGTACACCACCATTTAAGTATTTTTATAGATATAGGGTCTGGCCATGTTGCCCAGGCTGGTCCCAAACTCCTGAGCTCAAGCAATCCACCTGCCTCAGCCTCCCAACGTGCTGGGATTACAAGCATGAACCACTGTAATTAAAAAAAAAAAATTACCTTAATTATTCTATTTATTATTCCAGGTAACTTTTGGAATCACTTGAGTTTAAAATAATCTTTATAGAATTACAACTACAATAAATATATTATATAACATTGTATCTTAGCTGAGCACAGTGGTTCACACCTGTAATCCAAGCTATTTGGGAAGTTGAAGCAGAGGATCACTTGAGGCCAGGAGTTTGAGACTAGCCTGGGCAACAGAGCAAGACCTTGTCTCTAAAAAAAAAAAGTGAAAAAAAATTAGCTGACTGTGGTGATGCATGCCTACAGTCCCAGTTATTGGGAAGCTGAGGTGGGAGAATCATCTAAGCCCAGGAGTTTGAGTTCCAGTCTTCAGTGAGCTATGCCACTGCACTCCAACATGGGTGACAGAATGAGACCCCGTCTCAAAAAAAAAAAAAGTACATAAAATGATGTACATATCTATGTATCAAATATTTTTTATCTTACTACTCACATCCTTTTGTAACCTAAATTACATAGGTGATAGCCATTACTGGCCCCAACCAGTTATTCTTAGAAAGTTCATAAATTATGAATGAGGCAGGGCATGGCAGCTCACATCTGTAATCCTAGCACTTTCGGAGGCCAAGGTAGGAGGATCACTTGAGCTCAGGAGTTCCAGACCAGCCTGGGCTACACAGTACGATCCTGTATCTATCTTTATATAAAAGAAAAATAAATAATTATGAATGAGATATTTTCTTTGTCCCCCACCTTCTATTTTTCTAACTGATCACATGGAAGAAAGTTATTAATTTTTATTTTTTCATTTTTATCTTGCTGAATTCTGGTGATTTTAAGTTTTTCAATAATTTTCCTCTGTTTCCTAGATAGAAAATCCAAACAAGCAGAAATAATTTTTCCAATATTTTTACCTCTGATTTCCATAAGACTTAATGGCAATGACTAGACAGTCCAGAATAACATTAAATGGAGGCCTTGTTTTATCCCTAACAGCAACTGCCCTGAGTCTTTCACCCCATGTATTTGTTTGAAATATTAATCATAGTCAGGAAGTATTCTTATGATAGCTTAATATGTCACCAGGAAAAGACGCTAAAATTTCAGAGTACTTTCAAGTATCCATTAGGAAGAATATTCAGTTTTCTTTCTTTCAATATCACGTTGATAGACATATAATAACCAACATCATGTAGTATTTACTATAATAAGTCAGGCGTTGGCTGGGCATGGTGGCTCACGCTTATAATCCCAGCACTTTGGGAGGCTAAGGCGGGCAGATTACTTGAGGTCAGGAGTTCAAGACCAGCTTGGCTAACATGGTGCAACCCCATCTCTACTAAAAACACAAAAAATTAGCTGGGCATGGTGGTGGGCACCTGTAATCCAAGCTACCTAGAAGGCTGAGGCAGGAGAACTGCTTGACCCCAGGAGGTAGAGGTTGCAGTGAGTTGAAATTGTACCACGGTACTTCAGCCTGGGTGACAAAGTGAGAATTCGTCTCAAAAAAAAAAAAAAAAAAAAAAGACGTCAGTGCTCTACACATATTAACTCAACCTCACAACAACTCTGAAGGAGATTTTGGTACTCCCTTTTATAAATGGGGAGGAAAAGGGCCAGAGAGTTTAAATAATTTGTCCACGGTCATGCTGCTAGACAAGAGACAGAGAGGGTATTCCAGACTAGGTAGTTTGGCTCCAGAGTCTGAGCACTTCAACATAACACTATGCTACTGTTCAAGGGATTTCCTGATAGTACGCTACCCTTACATTCCTAGACTACCATTCACTTTGTTATGTTCATGGTTGAAAATCAATTGTTGATATTTTGTTTTGAATCTTTGCATCTATATTTATGGGGTGTGTGTGTGCTGCTTTTTGTCAGTTGGTTATCAAGATTAATTGGGTTTTTACCATAGAAAAGATAACACAGCATACATATTACTTGATTTTTTACAATCCATTTTCAAACCTCAAATGGTGAAGTTTAAAATAAATTCTCTAGTTCTGAGACTGGCTTAGAAATAACTGCAGTTAATCTTCAATTGATAAGAGGTAATATTACAATTAAAAGAGTTTATATCACATTAAATCCTTCCTTCAGATCAAGTATTTAACAAGGAAAAAAAACAAACAGATCATACCAGATTCCTGAGAAGAGAGCTTCTTCTCAAGCTACAAACACGGTTAGATTAACAAAATTGTATTCGCCGTAAAACTTACAGCACTGGAAAAAGTCATCCCCATCTCTCCAATGAGTGCTCTGGTTTTCTTTAGTGGTGTCTGCAAAAGTAAGTAATTATCCATTAGACAATTTCTTCCAATAAATTAAGCGACCAAGAATTCCTGTTTTGTTACATTTTAATCTTTAATTTCTAAACAGTTAGCTCTAAGCAACAGCTAAATAGAGTACTGTATGATTCTAGAGACAGGTTTGGTTCCAGTCAGCTCCATCCTGTGTAAAAGTACAGGAGGTCAAAAATGCTTGCAGGAAGGGAAAGTTCAGTTGGTGGCAGTAACATCTTCATGCCCTTATAGTTATCAGCACCCAGATATGGAAGATAGGGCAGACCTATCTCAATGAATTAATCTTCAGAAGTAGGATGTGGGAAATGATATAAAGGGAGTCTTCCGCTCTATGAAACAGAAGACAACAGTTGGATTCTCAAGGTCAGACAGGGCCCCAGGGCTCAGAGACTGATTCAAACTTCACACACTCAGTGATGCAGGCCAGATGCACACTGTTCAACTACAGCTACTGCCATCTGCATAGATCCACTAGCACTTCAGGATAAGGACTTGAACCAGGTGGTAAGCAGGTGTATGCAGAACACTGTCAGGCAAAAGGCTACTCAGAAACAACTTTATGCCCTTGCTTTTCATCTTTTGTTCAAAATCTAAGATCTTTACAAGTACAGAGAACAATTAACTTCACCCTAGTGAGGATGAAAGTATGAAGACAGTCATTTCAATACAAATGAAAGGAACACTAATATTCTTCAGATTCCAGACAGCGAAAAGCACCATTGAAGAGGTTGTTTTAGTTGTAATACAGGTCAGTTTGTGACAATTCTGAAATACCTTTGAAACCTAAGACCATACTGAATGCAGTTTTAAGTATATTTTGTTGTATAGTAATTCCTTAAAGATCGCTAATCTAAATATATAACTAGGTAAAATAGAAGCCTCAATTTCAATAATGTATAAATGATTTTCCATTGTTTAATACAAAATCTATGGAATCCATAAGCTCAAAAGGATGAGAATTCTAATTTATCCAAAAAAAAGCTCTGATAATTTCATGAGTAGATACAGAAGAGGCTGCCACAAGATGCTGGAGATGCAGAAGATCTTTGCCAACCTTCTAAAGCAAGGTCACCAGTCATCCTCCCCTCAAAGCATCACTGGGTACCACCCTCAGGAAAAGAATACTGGGCTCATTGAAACACTGGTTTGATAAAGAACCTGAGTTACTATGAGGACATTCGAAGGCAAAACGAGGATACAAGAGTAAGTGGAGAAAAGGACCATCAGAGTTGACTGTATGGGACTTATTGTTAAACTGTCTGATAAATATGTAAAACTATGAAAGAATATCTGACTTACAGGAAAACTGTGTAATATCATTTATTAAACACAACATGTTCCAGGCATTAATCTAGGCAGTGGTAGACAGAGTATAGATGGCTGCATGATCCCAGCATTCTTGGGGACTTAAAACAACAGGCAAACAGTTATTTCAGGTGGTAAGTGCTATGAAGAGAATAAACCAGGATGATGTGATTGCAGCTGGTTGGCGGAAAAGGGAACTACTTTAGATGGGTGGTCAGGAAAGGCCTCTCTTTCCAAAGGTAACTTCAGTACGGAAAGCCATGTGATGAGGAGTCAGTCATGCAAAGATTCAGAAGCTGTTTCAGGCTGGGTATATAGGTACGACAGCTGCCAGAGGAAGGGGAGAGGCACCTGGGAGGAAGAGAAAAGCCAGTGTAGTGATAGAAGCAGCTTAGGAAGGAAAAGGGAGAATGAGGTAAGACCAGGTCAGAGAGGTAGGCAGGAGTCAGTCATGCAGAGCCGAACAGCAATTTAGACTTTAGGTCCAATGAGGTGGCTCACACCTGTCATCCCAGCACTTTAGAAGGCAGAAGCAGGAGGACTCTTTGAGGTCAGGAGTTCGAGGGGAGCCTGAGCAACATAGCAAGACTCTGCCTCTACAAAAAATTCAAAACTTAGCTGGGCTTTGTAGTGCATGCCTGTAGTCCCAGCTACTTGAAAGGCCAAGGTGGGAGGATTGCTTGGGCCCAGAAGTTCGAGGCTGCAATGAGCTATGACTGCACCACTGCACTCCCCACCTAGGTGAGAAGAGTGAGATCTTGCCTCAAAAAAAAAAAAAAAAAAAAAAAAAAAAGTATTTGTGTTAACTGTAATCTTTACACTGCTAACAATAGTACAAAAGATAACCATAATCTGTGTTTAATTGAAAAAGTCCTAAACAAGAAACTATACTGTACCCTAAATGTGTATGTGTCTCTATGCTAATCAGAATGTAAAATGAACCCTTCAGATCTAAGCAAAGATCTAACAAAAAACTTGTATGGTCAAGTTAAGGCCATACAACAGTCTTCAAGCAGCAGCCAGTCTCATGCTCTCATGCGGGCGAACGTGTTACTCTGCTCACCCCAAGGATAATCTTTTCCATTAAAACCCCAGAGTCACTTACTTTTCTGGTTCCATGTATAGCTGCTCCGAAACAACAATTCTGATAATTCTGTGGCTAACAATGGAAATTGTTTTGCTTTCAGTGAAGCAATGAAATATTTATTCTTCCCCAGCTGGGTGCAGTGGCTCATGCCGTATCCTAGCACTCTGGGAGGCCCAAAGTGGGCGGATCACTCATTAAGAGTTCAAGATCAGCCTGGCTAACATGGTGAAACCCGTCTCTACTAGAAATACAAAAATTAGCCAGGCGTGGTGGTGGGTGCCTGTAATCCTGGATACTTGGGAGGCTGAGGCAGGAGAATCACTTGAACCAGGGAGGCAGAGACTGCAGTGAGCCAAGATAGCGCTACTGCACTCCAGCCTGGGTGATGCTCCTTCCCTCACTTGCCTGAGGTTTTGGCCAAATGTCATTTTTCTTAAATGATTTATTTTATTATATTTTTGAGACAGAGTCTCTCTCTGTTGCCCAGGCTGAAGTGCAGTGGCACGATCTTGGCTCACTGCATCCTCCACCTGCCAGGTTCAAGCGATTCTCCTGCCTCAGCCTCCCAAGTAGCTGGGACTACAGGCGTGTACCACCATGCCTGGCTAATCTTTGTATTTTTAGTAGAGATGGGGTTTCACCATGCTGGTCAGGCTGGTCTCGAACTCCTGACTTCATGATCCATCCGCTTCAGCCTCCTAAAGTGCTAGGATTACAGGCGTTAGATGCAGTACCTGGCTGTGATGATTTTAAAAAGAGCAACTTATGCTTCTGTGAAGAACAGTGTGTCTACCACACTATAATGATGTTTAAGTAAAATCAAGAAAGAGATAAGAACAGTTCCCTGGCAAAATAAAAAATAAAAAGAGTCCCAGAGATATTTGGAACAAATAAAATTAAATGTTAAAGACAATGCTACTATATAAAAGAGAATTTCCAAGACACCTGAAAAATTCCACTATAAATCTAAATCATGTTATAAGTGCTATCTACAGTCCTTTGACCTGAGTTAGTGTGGTGGGGGTTGACCACTGTTTATTTTGCCAATGATGGCAGCAATCTGTAATCTTTTTTAGGTTAGAGCTCTCTTTCCACAAAAATGAAGACATTATACACAAAGTTTTACATGTAAATTAAGGAGTTCCATGAAGTCACTGGCATCCCCGAAGGTCACCTGCAGACTCTCTGACCTATGGTGTGATTATGCTGGTGTGGGTATGTGGAATGAAATCTGATTATCATCACAGTATTGTAGAATAGGAGAAAAAGCATGGTGCTCTGAGATTAGCTACCCAGGCTTTGTCCAGTATTAGCTATATGAACCCCAGCCAAGTCACTTAACCACATTCCAGGTTTAGTTTCCTTTTAAGATAAGAATACTATGCACAGCAGAGGACTCCTGTGATGAAGCACAAGAATAAAAATCCTAATACTCTGCTTGGCTCCAAGTAAGTTCTTAAATGCTCTTGTCTTAGCTCTTCCCCCTTGGAGTCCTGTTTGACAATTAGTGGTAGAATATTCTGAAAAAGGCTAGAAGAGAAGCCAGATTCTTGAGTTGGGAACATTAAGCTTGACTTGTCTCCTCCACTCAATTTTGGTACCTCTCTCCAGTAGAAACACCTACTGAAAAAAAGAATCTGGGCCGGGGCAATGGCTCATGCAGGTAATCCCAACACTTTGGGAGGTTGAGGTGGGTGGAGTACTTGAGTCCAGGAGTTCAAGACCGGCTTGGGCAACATGGAGAAATTCTGTTTCTACAAAATATTTAAAAATTAGCTGGATGTGGTGGCATGTGCCTGTAGTTCCAGGTACTAGGGGAGGCTGAGGCAGGAGAACTACTTGAGACTAGGAATTCAACGTTGCAATGAGTCTCAATTGCACCAATGCACTCCAGCCTGGATGACAGAGCAAGACCCTGACTCAAAAAAAAAAAAAAAAAAAGAAAAGGAAAAAACCCAAAAAACACACAAAACTGCTACTGTCTTAACGAAGCAAATGGGATTAACATACTAAAAGGAAGAGACCTCAAACACACACGGACTACAGCTGTGGTTGATAAGAATTGAAGAAACTGAATTCTGAATACCTTATATTTAAGCAATGAATTTTGTTTTCAACAGCTATAAAAGCCTGACCTTTTGACAGAGAACTTTAGTCACTGCTAGAGAAGACTTGCTTTTTCTGGACAAAACACTCTTCAAGGACACAGTTTGTTGCTGCTGTTTTTTAAATAAAAAAGGAATTTTGTGAGCAGACAAAATAGCAAAAGAGTAGTAAAACTAAAGTACAAGAGGAAAATTAAATCAAGACTCTTGTCAACATGGCTTGTTAGAAACAGACAATGAAGTATATGCGGCAGGAAGAAGTGTGTAGTCAAAATGCAAACATCTCAGACATCAGCTGTAAAAGACTCTCAAACTCTTGAGCACAACCTAATATATTTTACAACTCAGGAATATAGATAGACAACTCAGGAAGATAGACAGATGGACATGATTACCTTTATCAACTGTTAACACACACACACACGGACATTTCCTATTCTACTCTATTCCAGAGGAAATGAAAAATGTTGGTAGCTACTCACTAAACTGATTTCACAACTCACTCACGGGTTGGGACCAGCGGTTTGAAGGATACTAAGGGTGTGTAACTAACTGCACAAGCAAAGTTAGGAACGTCTTGCCTGGAGTATTTCATAGTCTCAGCATTCAGCTGAAAGCAAAAAGAACTGAAACGAATAAAGCAATAAAGCATTTGGTTTTAAAGCGAAGAGAGGAATGCTGAACCCAGGGTCAGAGGACTCTGCCTCAACTACTCATGTGTATTGGGCAAGTTGCTTTCTTGGCCTCCACGGGGAAGGGATTGGAGTGGATGCTTCCAAAGGTCACATATTCCAGAATTCTGCAATACACAAGCAAAATTAACTCGGGAGGAAAAAAAATGAAGTCTTGTGACAACACCCATTAGATAGAAAATGAAACACTGACAGTCTCTAATTGAACACCATCAGGTGTTCAATTAAACCAATTGAATTTTCTTGATTCTTGTGAGGCAAAACACACCCTCAATAGTTCGACGGTCTGCCTACCAGATCAGTGCACTTCAGGCTTATTTTTACACATATCACACACAGACGCTGTACACAGGCACAAACGCAGAGGTGGCCTAGGTCCCTCATAAAGGGGACTGGACTTGTCTTTTGATCCTTTAATCCAAAAGAAAAACAATCAGGGCTTGGGTGCTCTTAGCCAGCCCCTGATCCTCATTGTTTCAGCCCATCCTCTACTGGTCTCCACATGTTTATCTTGAGATATTAACGTAAACTCCACAGCAGTACAGTCCAGACTAGAAGCTGTGTGCTGTACGCATGTGCCTCAGCACAGAAGGGAAAAGAGTCTTGCAGTCCCTTACACCGGAGTTAAGGGCCTCAGGTAGTAAAACCAAACCAACCCAGGGTCAAGGCAGCCAGTTCGGGGAGTGGGGGTGGGGACCGGGAAAGAGAGCGAGGAACCGGGGAGTCAGCCCGAGAGATGGAGGGGCGGGGCAGAAACAGAAGAGTTACCATGCCGCCGAGCACTTCGTCCTGGTCGTCCGTGAGAAGCAACACCACGTTGGGCCTCCGGGTTCCCGCCGCCACCCCGGAGACCCCCAGGCAGCCGCCCAGCACCAGCAGCAGCAGCGTTGGGCTGCAGGAGGGCAGGTGGCGGGGGCTGCCCCATCGGGGCCGACCTGGGGCTAGAGGCAAAAGCCGCATGGCCGACAGGCTCCGGGGGAACCCCGGGACGGGAACGAGGGACACACAGATAGCTGAAAGGCGACAGGCCGACCAGCCGAAGGAAGAAAAAGCCGTGCCTTGAAGGCCGGGGGCTGGGGTCAGGCGTTTTCTCCCTGGGCGCGATCACGTGAGTTGAAGAAGGGGCGGAGCACGCTGCGAGGTCACGTGACGGTCGCGTGGGCGGGGCCGCGGGCGGGCACAGCCGGGAGGGAGGCGCCGGCAGCTGCGGAAAAGGGGCGGAGAAATGGGAAATAGGGCGGAGAACCGGGAAAAGGTCATGACCCGTGCGTACTTCTTGAGCAGGCTCAGTTTGCGTTCTGGTACGACCTGTTTCTGAGCGCTTGGTGGAAAGATTTAAATGTAGGAAAGAGAAGATGAAAAGCAGGAAAGAATTGGCAAATATTGACCAACCGATTAGGGAAGAGAAAGCGGGACTGTACCTACCACATATTAACATCAGCTGATGGGGAAAGTGGCCTCTACCATATTTAATCCCGGAATGGACGGGCACTTATTCAAGGTCCGGATGTTTAATTGTTTTTAATTTTCTCTGCAGCTTGTGAAATAAGTCTTAACATTCTCATTTGGCTCAGCCATTAAATTCGGAACTGGCTTCCAATTCAGCTCTTTTAACTCCAAAGCCTGATTATGTTCTACTTTCCTCAGCTAGAATCGTAGTTACAATTTAGGGATGTCCTGACAGTTTTATCCTAATGTTCCTTGGTAACTTTTTAAACACCCTCTTGGAAGATGTTGGAGGATGTGCATGAAGAAAAACCTTGAAAGGTGGTCTTCCAATAGCATTATTATTATTTTTATTATATATATATTTTTGAGACGGAGTCTTGCTCTGTTGCCTAGGCTGGAGTGCAGTGGCGTGATCCTGGCTCACTGCAACCTCTGCCTCCCAGATTCAAGCGATTCTCCTGCCTCAGCCTCCTGAGTAACTGAGATTACAGGCGTGTGCCACGACATCTCGTTAATTTTTATATTTTTAGTAGAGACAAGGTGTCACCATTTTGGTCAGGCTGGTCTCAAATTCCTGACCTTGTGATCCGCCCACGTCGGCCTCCCAAAGTGCTGGGATGTAACCTGTAAGGTGTGAGCCACTGCACCTGTACCCCCAACCCCATCGCATTATTAAGTAATCTTTAGCGGGGAATATCCCATGATACTAGGTCCAGGTATTTTGTCGTTGCCCTGGAACAATTCGACTTTGCCTCTCTGTCTGTAGAGATCTTACTGGCAAGGTGAACTGTTAAGTTATATTCCCAGACCAATGTAACAGGTTGTACCTCCTTGCTGGTAAAAGTATATTCTCTGAGCTGAACTGTCTGCCCAGAAGAGTCTCTTATAACTCGTGAAAACTGTCCCAGAACTTAAAAGTAAGATAAAAAAAAAAAAAACTCGTGAAGTCACTGTACTATAAGGTAAAAATGATGATGGAAACACTTTGAAACCTCATATGTACAGGGTAGGGCTATTTTAAAAATTGCCTTTGTTTTATTACCTTTTTTTTTCACTACAGAGGGGTAATGTGTGGAGTCCTAACAAGGTTTGAGGTAGGGGTTGTAATTCACACATTATCGTGAAAACCGAATCATCACACTAATGAACCACAAAAAGATCTTAATACTTTTTTAAAGTAAGCCTACAGAAGGCAAAAGAAACTTTAAAAAAGTGAAGTAGAGTTTTTCTGCAAGAAACAATTTTGCCGGAAATATGATCAGAGCAGTTCCTAGACAACCAGAATACACTTGGTTACAGCCTTGGCCTAGGCCAGTTTTTCAAGCTGGTTAGAATAACTAAGGTTTCAAGACTTCCAGGAAGACTTTCTTGCACAAAAAAAGAACCTATCATTCTCATTGATGCCCCAAATTGTAAAATTGTTTCTTTTCATTTTCAAGATGAGATTATAAACTATTTGAAGCCAGAAATGGTGTAATTAGTTCCACCCTTTGTTCAGGATGCTGCTGTCAGAGGCATTTGAAGGAGAGCAACTCCATCTTGAATGGGGGCTGCGTAAAATAAGGCTGAGACCTGCTGGGCTGCATTCCCAGACGGTTAGGCATTTTAAGTCACAGGATGAGGTGGGAGGTCAGCACAAGATACAGGTCATAAAGACCTTGCTGATGAAACACGTAGCAGTAGAGAAGCTGGCTAAAACCCACCGAAACCTAGATGGCGATGAGAGTGACCTCTGGTAGTCCTCACTGCTACACTCCCACCAACAGCATGACAGTTTACAAATGGGAACGTGAGGAATTTACACTATATGGTCTAAAAAGGGGAGGCATGAGCAATCCACCCCTTGTTCAGCATATCATCAAGAAATAACCATAAAAATGGGCAACCAGTAGACCTCAGCTGCTCTGCCTATGGAGTAGCCATTCTTTTATTCCTCTACTTTCATAATAAACTTGCTTTCACTTTATGGTCTTGTCCCAAATTCTTTCTTGCACAAGATCAAGAACCCTCTCTTGGGGTCTGTTCGGTAACAGTGCTACACTAGTGCTAAAGAGACACTGTCCCTCTTTCAAGGAATTTGCAGTCTAATGGCAGAGAGATGGACAATCCAATAGTCACAGAAGTATATGATTACAAATAGACATGCTATGAAGGAAAAGTAAAGGGTGCAGTTAGCATCGAAGAGACTGGGAGGCTGACTTAGTCTAAGGTGTCCTGAGGAAGTGATCTTAGAGTGAAATCAGAAGTTTGAGTAGGAGATAACTTGTTAATGGAGTGTTGGGGTGGTAGAATGTCTCATAGGCACAGAGTACACCATATGCAAAGGTCCTGAGCTGGAGCATTGCGATAACTAAAAAAAGCCAGTGTGGTTAGAGCAGTGGGAGAGAGGTGGTGAGGACCCAGATCCTATTTTAAGGACTTGGGCTTTTATAGTAAGGTGAATTGGAAATTACTGAAAGAATATAGGAGAAATATAATCATACATGAATTTTTAGAAGATCGTTTTGACTGTGGCATGAAGAACAGATTGGAAGAGGACAAGCATAGATAAGGGTAGACTGTAGGGTCCAGCCCTACAGGGTCCTGTGAGCCCCTCTCTGCTGGAGTGGAGATGAGAAACTGTGGAAATAAAAGATACAAGACACTAAGAAAGAAAACAGAGTTTGGGCCCAGGGGTCCACTGCTAACCAAAGTGTGGAGTCTGACAGTGGCCCCAAGTGCCTGGACGCTCTGACTTAATTATTGAGTACAAAGCAGGGGGCAGGGTGGCTAGGGTGAGGTAATGGTGGTCAGTGATAGGGTCAGGAAATCACGTGTCTCGGAGGTAGGGGCCCAGGTCTTTCAAGTGGCCGAGGGGAGGAGAAAACCTAATGAGTCAGCACTTTTCTCATACTTGTCAAGAAACAACTAAGGCATTAAGATTTCTGTCACTACTACTGATTCTTATCTTTTGGGAAAAAGAGAAACCAGGTGCAGAAGCGGAGCATGAGTGTGGGCAGAGAACATGACCACTGAAGCACAGCATCACATGGAGACAGTTAAACCCCTGATGTCTGTGGGCCTACTTGACGGTGGTAGCACAAGAGCTTGGAGAAGTGGAGTTTTCTCCTAACTTCCCCAGGAAGGAGATGTCTCGGCCATTTTGGACGTCTCCTTCCCTAGCTGGCTAAACATCAGGCGCGTTCCCAGCGCTGGCGCTGCCACACAGTGGAGACACTCTTTAGCAGCCCTTATGCGGGCGTGACAGAGGGCTTAGAGCATCTTGCCTTAGGATCACTTTGTTCACCATGTCACCTCAGTTCCATGATTGACAACACGATAATCATTAGTAAACTCAAAAGGTGATACTGAGCATATATATGTGAATAACTATATGATTATATATGGTTATATATGCATATAGGAATAACTATGGAGCTATATCTCCAATTCTTTTTCTAGCTCTATATTTATATGGAAACAGGTTGAGGCTTCAGAACCTTGCCTCGGCACTTGCGGGGTCTCCCATGGGGTCTCCCACTCACAGTAGACCAATTAGGTAGAAAGAAAAGTGGATAACAGGGGCAGATTCAGATCTTGTGGGGCCTTAAGTTGATATACATTTGGTAAGTGGGGGCTCCTTGAGAAAAAAAATAATAATTTTAGATAAAAAAGTAGGTACACAACTGAATACATGTTTAGTCTAAAACCAATCACAACATTATACATTTTTAAAAGTTGAAAAATATTACAAATAATGCAAAAATTTAAAGTAATATTTTAATTAAGTGACTGCCAGCCATACTTCTTCATACTTTTCCCCCCTACATTATATGACTATGTACATTTTTTTTTTAATGATGAAAAGATGTACATATTAGCCAGCTGGACTCAGTTTAGATGATCTCAATTTTCCTGGCAACCTCCTTAGCATCGTAATCAGGAGCAGTCGAACATATGCCTTCTCTCCATCAGGCCAAATCGGGGTGTTGACCTTGGCCACATCAATGTCATAGAGCTTCTTCACAGCCCGTTTGACCTGGTGCTTGTTGGCTTTAACATCCACGACGAACACAAGTGTGTTGTCTTCTGTCTTCTTCACTCTGGACTCAGTGGTCTGAGGAAACTTGACAATAGCAGAGTGGTCAAGCTTGTTTCTCCTGGGGGTGCTCTTCCGAGGATATTTGGGCTGCCTTGGGAGTCATAGTGTCTTGGGCTGCCGGAAGGTGGGTGACCTGTGGATCTTCTTTATTTTTGTGGCTGTGGATCCCCTTTCAACACTGCCTTCCTGGCCTTCAAAGCCTTTGCTTTGGCTTTGGCTTTAAGAGGGGCAGGAGCTTCCTTCTTCGCCTTTGGCACCATCTTGTTAAAAGGGTTGGCTATGTAATCTTTAATTATCTCTTCATACGATGATAGTTTATAATATTTTCTAAAGAGAATAGAAAGATAATTTTGTTTTTTCTCTAGTGTGTTTGATCAGTATTTGCTTTTTATTAGTGATAATTCAGAAAAGTTATTTTTCACCTGCACAGTTCATTGTTGGTTTTATATAAATACATGTATATCTATATATATGTTTAGTATTTTTGTCAAATTTCAGAAAACTCTTAACGAATATCCTTTTACATAGGTATTTCATGGCATTCTGCATTTTCTTTATTTTAGTTTTTGAGACAAAGTCTTGCTCTGTTGCCCAAGCTGGAGAGCAGTGCAGTGGTGTGCTCTTGGCTCACTGCAGCCTCTGCCTCCCAGGTTCAAGCAATTCTCCTGCCTCAGCCTCCTGAGTAGCTGCAATTACAGATGTGAGCCACCACGCCTGGCTAATTTTTGTATTTTTAGTAGAGACAAGTTTTCACCATGTTGGCCAGGCTGCTCTGGAACTCCTGACCTCAGGTGATCCACCTGCCTCCCAAAGGGCTGAGATTACAGGCATGAGCCACTCTGCCCAGCCTTTTCTTACACAGTAATTAATCATATGTAGTTTTTGAATTGAAGTTACTCATTTGTCATAAATGTATTCATTGTAATCATATATTGTGAGTTTTATGTCATCTTCCTCAATGGTAGTGTGAGATCAAATCAGAAAGAAATTTGAATATTTTTCAATGAGTTTATATAATTCACAAATTATTAAACAATTTAATAGCCTATTTATTACTTTTTTTGGGGGGGGTGTGGAGTCTTGCTCTGTGGCCTAGGTTGGAGTACAGTGGTACGATCTCTGCTCACTGTAACCTCTGCCTCCTGGGTTCCAGTGCTTCTTCTGCCTCAGCCTCTCAAGTAGCTGGGACTACAGACACACACCACCACACCCAGCTGATTTTGTAGTTTTTTAGTAGAGACAGAGCTTCACCATATTGGCCAGGCTAGTCTCAAACTCCTGACCTTGTGATCTGCCTGCTTTGGCCTCCCAAAGTGCTGGGATTATAGGCATTAGCCACTGTATCTGGCTAGTTTATTTATTACTTTCGTTTGTAAGTTATCTCTTCCTCTTTTTTCCAGCTTTATTGAGATATAATTGACAAAATTATGTAGATTTAAGGTGTACAATATGATGTTTTCATGTATGTATACAGTGCGAAACGATTATTCTCTTCCTTTTAATGAATTACTGTTTTTCTTATGATTGAAACAGTTTTTTGTTACTCTTCACTTCTCAATGTCAGGATAATTTCTCTTTACTTTCTCATTCATCTTATCACTTTGGTTTCGTATCCTCTTAATTTTTTTTAATCTCAGTTTTATCTCAGTGCTTTAATAAAATAACTTGAAAGGTGACAGAAGAAAGTATCCACCATATACATCTACATCAGGAGTCTGTAATTCATCACTTGTTTTATTAAAATGTTCCAAAATATCTTCCTAAACTGCACTTTAAAATGTTGAATTTGAGTTTTACCAAATACATAAATAAAGTTTCATAGATTTTTGTTGTTGTTTGTTTTGAGACAGGGTCTTGCTCTGTTGCTCAGGCTGGAGTGCTGTGGCATGATCATGACTTACTGCAACTGTCACCTCTCAGGCTGAGGTGATTTTACTACCTCAGCCTCCAGAGTAGCTGGGACTGCAGATGCATGCCATCACACCCAGCTGATTTTTATTTTTATTTATTTTTATAGCGATGGGGCTTTACTATGTAGCTCAGACTGTTCTTAAACTCTTGGGCTCAAGAGGATATGTGGGCTCCCACATATCCTCCCAAAGTGCTGGGATTGCAGACATGAACCACCATACCCCAGCCTTAAATACAGATTTTACATTTAATTTGTGATTGGGTTTCTCTTCTGAGTTGTCAAAAATATATTTTAGAGTTCTTTTAAAATTTTCATGAACTTATGTTGCAAAGCTTGAACACTTTTGTACTGGGCAGACCATTTCATTACATTAGACTCTTCACAGAAAAGTCCAAGTTGGCATATGTGTTTAAAATATTCCATATAGTAGTTGGACCTGAAAATAAATTGACAATTATTGTAAAACATTGAAGTAGTTAACAACTTCAGGTACTTTGAGGGAAGCCTTTTCTCTAACAAAATTAAGGTAATGAGCTGTGTGTGTGTAGCTCATTCTCAGCCAAGTTGTTTCCCACCCCACCCCCTCCCCCCCCACTCCCCATCCCCCGCCCTGAGACGGAGTCTTACTCTCTCATCTAAGATGGAGTGCTGGAGTCCAGTGGCATGATCTTGACTGACTGCAACCTCCACCTCCCAGGGTCAAGCAATTCTTGTGCTTCAGCCTCCTGAGTTTCCGGGATTGCAGGTGTGTGCCACCACGCCCAGCTAATTTTGGTACTTTTAGTAGAAAAAGAGGTTTTGCCATGTTGGTCAGGCTGGTCTCGCACTCCTAACCTCAAATGATCCACCCACCTCAGCCTCTCAAAGTGCTGGGATTATAGGCATGAGCCACTGCACGTAGCCTAGCCAAGTTGTTTTTTATTTTTTTAAAAAATTTGTTTTATTTTATTTTTTTAAAGATGGGGTTTCATTCACCATGTTGGCCAGGTTGGTCTCAAACTCCTGACCTCAGGTGATCTGCCCACCTTGGCCTCCCAAAGTGCTTGATTACAGGCATGAGCCACTACACCCAGCTGCCAAGTTGTTTTTTAAAGAGCATGCAGCTCTTTGTCCTAATAATCATAATAGCTGTGTTGACATGTGACTAATTGTAAATGCTGCTTAACCACAGGTTAAAATAACAATCTTGTTTTACTTTGTTGAATAATGTCTCAGATGTTTTCAGTTGGCTAAAAATATTTAAAAATTGCTCATAGAGTTTCCTGTTAGAAAGTAGTGCCCGATAATTGCCAACTAATCAGTGGTCGTCATATCCAGAATAGAATATATAATATTATTTGGTATTTAGTTATGTGTTTGACCACTTTTTAAACATATTTTTCATTATTTCAATATAAGTCATTTTTTCATTTTGACATCTTTTCCAGGAGTTTAAGCAAAAATGGATCCAATTTAGCTATTAGTTGAAAAATTCCTGTGGAATTTTCATTGTAGGAACAATGTTACTTTTCATCATGACCTCTGAAGTGTAACTTTCACTTAGCATTTAATAACCTCAAAACTTCCAGCTCTGGCCATGATGGAGTAACAGTGCCAGACTAATTCTCTTGCTAAAAACAAGTAGAAAACAGGGTAACATAGATGCCTTTATACAAGGGACAATAGTGAAGGACTGTGATCCATATATAAAGAGAAACAAACAATTGCTCCAATTTTTTGCCTGATGGTGGCAAATTCTGAACCAGAGACCAGGAAAGAGGATCTCATGCCTGACAAAGTTAACTTACTAACTTTGGGAGGAGAGAGATCAAGGTTGAGGGAGATTGAGGCAGTGGGAAGTCTGCAGGGAAGAATTCCAAAGAGATGGATGCTGTATAGATTTAAAAGGTCCATAAATCTGCACAGATGTCTTTCTGAAACTTTGCTGAACATTGAGATGTGCATTTATAGGGTGAAACACCACGAGGAGGCAAGGCAAATAATGCCCAAGGTAACTTAAAATAAATAATTTTCAGAGGGGTTGGGTATGTTTGAGATCTAACCAGCCAAAGAGGAAAGTCCTCCTTGATTGCTGGAAACCGATGCTCAGTGCCACAAAGGAAAATCAGCGCTGAGACAAAGGACCTTTCAGCAATGCAATTTTTACTTCCTGGACTGCAGGAAGGGTACTCTTGCTAGCCATTTTGCCGCGAGAGTACAATGAACAAAGGAAAAACAAATATATTTATCTTTTACACATTTGGGGGTTGTCCTTACTGCTGTGTCTGATCTCCGTTGGCTGGAGCCAGACCTCAGAATCTAAACTGAAACCCGACTGGCTAACAACTTCAAACTTTTCTAAACAGGTAAAAGCAGTGGAGAGCTGGGACAAGACTGTGAGCACGTCCAGCACAGATATCTTGGTTAAAGTTCAAGGACATAGAATGTACAACGTGCCTGTAAGCACAGCATGTCTAATAGCTACATAGAATAGGTCTTATCAAAGAGTTATTAGTACATTTATTCTTTAACAAGACAGGTAACTTTAAAGAGGAACTTTTCTACTTCCCACAGGAGCATTCCTAAAGAACCTGGAAAGGTCATGCCCTAATAAACTAAACCATCATATGGAGCTAATACTATTATGAGTAAAAGGTACTCTGCATCCACAGTAACAAAGCTTTGGTACAATCCTCAAAAGATCGAACTAATCTACAAGGAAAGTAACTTGTCTTCCAGAATAAGGCCCAACACCCTTTAAGAGAAGACTACAAAACCTCGATATTCAACAATATGAAATTCACAGTGTCCTGCATTCAATAAGAAAATTATTACACAGGCCCCCAAACAGGAAAATGTAACCCATAACCAGAAGAAAAAATTGTCAATAGAAACAGATAATAAATGACAGAGATGAAGAAGTTAATAGATTAGTGTGTTAAAACTCCTATTAAAACTTTTTCAAGTATTTAAAGAAAACATGAGCCTACTGAGAAAAGAGGTGGGAGATATATAACTAGGCCAGGTGCAGTGGCACACACCTGTAATCCCAGCACTTTGGGAGGCCTAGGAGGGTGGATGGCTTGAGCCCAACAACTTGGCAAAACCCCACCTTTACAAAAAAAATACACAAAATTAGCTGGGCTTGGTGGTATGCTCCTGTAGTCCCAGCTACTCAGGAGGCTGAGATGGGAGGATCACTTGAGCCTGGGTGGTCCAGGCTACAGTGAGCCATAATCGTGACACTGCTCTCCAGCCTGGGTGACAGAGGGAGACCCTGTCTCAAAAATAAATAAATAATAAAACTATAACTGAAAAGCACTATATCTGAAAATTCACTAGCTGGATTAATGGAAGTTAAGCAATATGGGGATGGGGGAAGATAAGTCATCTTGAAGATATAGCAAGAGAAAAATATCCAAAATAAAGCAAAGAGAGAAAAAAATGAAAATAAAAATAAGCAGGGCCCCTGTGACCTGTGAAACAAAATCATCGGGTCTACCATTTACATAACTGGAATTCCAGAATGAAGAAATACTTTTTCAAAGAAATAGTAGTTGCTCTCTACATACGGAGAAACCTCTGATCTCAGATTCAAGAAGTTCAGTGAACTCCATGCAGAATAAACATAAAGAAAATCATACTGAGAAGCATCACAATTAAAATTCTGGAAACTAGTAATAAAGAAAATAGACTTTATGACAAAAATGTTATTAGAGATAAAGCAGGGCATTTTATAATGATAAAAGAGTCACTCCATCAGGAAGATATAACAATTATAAATACATATGAACCTAACAAAGTGCCAAAATTCTTGAAGCAAAAACTGATAGAAATGAAGGAAAAAATGGACAATTCAATAATAGTAGGAAACTTCAATACCAACTTTCAATAATGGATAGAGTAGCTAGGCAAAAGATGAAGAAGGAAATAGAAGACATGAACAACATTATAAAACAGGTAGATCTAACAGAGATCTACAGGGCTCTCCACCCAGCAAGAGCAGAATTCACACTCTTCTCAAGTGCCTATGGAATATTCTCCAGGATAGACCATATGCTAGGCCGTAAAACAAACTTCAATATATCTAAAACTGTAGAAATAAACAAGTATGTTCCCTCACCACAATGAAATAAAATTAGAACAATTTGGGTAGCTCACAAAGATTTGGAAATGAAATAACATACTACTAAATAATCAGTGGATTAAAAAATAAATCAGAACAGAAATTAGAAAATACTTTGAGATGAATGAATATGAATACACAAGATACTAAAACTTGGGAAACAGGTAACATAGAGCTTAAAGAGTAATTTATAGCTGTAAATGCCTGTATTTTTTTTAAAAAAGATCTCATCAATAACCTTCTACCTTAAGACACCAAAGAAAGCAAAATAAACCTAAAGCAAGCAGAAGGAAGAAAATAATGAAAATTAGAGCAGAAATTAATGGAATAGAGGATAGAAAAAAAATAGAGAAAATCAATGGAAGCAAAAGCTGATTCTTTGGAAAGTTTAACAAAATTGACCAATCTTGGTGGTCTCTATCATATCTCCATTTAAGTAGCCAGTGTGGCCCCTGCAGAAAGGATCATGGGAAATGATCATAGCCTACCACAAGCTCAACCAAATCTTAGTCCTGATGCTGTCTGTGGTCAGGCTGGATTTAATACCTCTGCTAGACCAGATCAGTATGGCCACAGGTAAATTGTAAGCAGCCATCGATTTCGTGAATGCATTCTTTTCTGTCCCAATCAGAAAAGAGGCTCAGAAACACTTCACATTCATCCAGAATGAACAACAAAGGACGCCTACAGTTTTGCCCCAAGGTTATGTTAACTCATCCCTGTGTCACAATATCTAACTGTGTTTTAATAGAGCCCCAACAAATCTAGACTGCCCAGGCATCCTGCAGAACATCTTTTTCATCCAATACATTGATGACATCATGCTGATCAGGCAGGATGAAAAAGAGGTGACTAGCATGCTGAACGCCTTGACAAGATACACGTGCTCCAGGGGGTGGGAGACAGGCTGTATGAAAATTTAGAAACTTGGTACTTCAGTAAAGATTTTTAGGAATCTTGGGGTACGCCATGACACTGTCTCCAAAGTAAAAACAAACTGCTAGATTTTGCATTTCTTGCTACTGAGACAGAAGCACAGTGCCTGGTAGAGCTCTTTGGATTCTGTGCGCAACAAATTGTATGCTTAGGAACACTGATCCAGTCCATATATGAAAGGCTGCCAGCTTTGATGGGGACTGGAGCACAAAAGTGCTCTGTAACAGGCAGGAATGACTACATAATCTGTGGGGTCCAATGTGAAACAAAACTGTGGGGTCCTTTGTTCAAAAAGCAGACAAAATGTGCCACTAAAGTTACTAAAATATAAAACTTTTTTTTTTTTTTTCTGTGACAGAGTCTTGCTCTGTTGCCAAGCTGGAGTGCAGTGGCTCAATCTTGGCTCACTGCAACTTCCGCCTCCTGGGTTCAAGCGATTCTTCTGCCTCAGCCTCCTGAGTAGCTGGGACTACAGGCACATGCCACCACACCCAGCTAATTTTTGTATTTTTAGTAAAGTCAGGGGTTCACCATGTTGGTCAGAATGGTCTTGATCTCTTGACCTTGTGATTTGCCCTCCTTGGCCTCCTAAAGTGCTGGGATTACAGGTGTGAGCTACGTGTTGGGCCAAACCTTTTCTTTAAAAACATCTTATTGCTTCCAAAATGTAATGGGGTTATTGTAATACACAAGTAACAATATAATCTTAAATTTATATAATATAATAAATAATGAAACTTGATTGTATGCTATCTTGTTTGTAAGTTTCTTCTGACTTGCTTTTCAGCAAATTCAATTTTTTTTTCTTTTAAGCAGGGTCTCACTTTGCCACCCAGGCTGGAGTGCAGTGGTGCAATCACAGCTGACCACAGCTTCAACCTCCTGGGCTCAAGCAATCTTCCTGCCTCAGCCTCCTGTAGCTGGGACTATTGGTGCACCCTACCACACCCAGCTAATTTTTATGTATTTTTGTAGAGATGAACTCTTCCTACATTGCTCAGGCTAGTCTCAAATTCCTGGCCTCAAGTGATTCTCCCATTTTGGCCTCTACAAAGTGTTGGGATTATAGGTGTGAGCGACCATGCCTGGCCTGCAAATTCATAGGCCATCATATATTTTCAGCAAATTCATTTTCAATTGATATAATTTAAAGCAATGTCAGTGACTCTTGGCAAATGCAAGATTGCAAATACTTTTTGATAACATTAATTTTGAGAAGAATCTTTCTTCTGATGTAACAGTTACTGTTGCTGTTAAGACTATTTTATAGACTGTATAACAAAGGAATACATTTCTGACAAATTATTTCAAAATAGAAATTTTAGTACATGGGCCAAGTGTGGTGGCTCGTAACTGTAATCCCAGCACTTGGGTAGGCCAAGGCAAGCAGACTGCCTGAGCTCAGGAGTTTGAGACCAGCCTGAGCAATGTGGCAAAACCCCATTTCTATAAAAAGTACAAAAATTAGTCTGGCATGGTTATAAGCACCTATAGTCCCAGCTACTCAGGAGGCTGAGATGGGAGGATTGCTTGTGCCCAGGAGGTTGAAGCTTCAGTGAGCAGTAATTGTACCACTGCCCTCCAGCCTGGGCCACAGAGCTAGACCTTGTCTCACAAAAAGAAAGAAAGAAAGAAAGAAAGAAAGAAAGAAAGAAAGAAAGAAAGAAAGAAAGAAAGAAAGAAAGAAAGAAAGAAAGAAAGAAAGAAAGAAAGAAAGAAGGAAAGAAGGAAAGAAAGAAAGAAAGAAAGAAAGAAAGAAAGAAAGAAAGAAAGAAAGAAAGAAAGAAAGAAAGAAATTTTAGGACATGTAGAACTAATGATTCCTGTAGGAATTTTTTTTTTTTTTGATCCTGAGTCTCACTCTGTTGCCCAGGCTGGAGCGCAATGGTGCAATCTTGGCTCACTGCAACCTCTGCCTCCCAGGTCCAAGTGGTTCTCCTGCCTCAGCTTTCCAAATAGCTGGGATTACATGTGCACACCACCACACCCTGCTAATTTTTTTCCTCCTATTTTTAGTAGAGATGGGGTTTCACCATCTTGGCTAGGCTATTCTTGAACTCCTGACCTCGTGATCCACCTGCCTTGGCTTCCCAAAGTGCTGGGATTACAGGTGTGAGCCACCGTGCCTGGCCTAATTTTTGTGTTTTTAGTAGAGACAGGGTTTCACAGTGTTGGCCACAGTGGTCTCAAACTCCTGACCTTGTGATCTGCCTGGTTTAGCCTCCCAAAGGGCTGGGATTACAGGTGTGAGCCACTGTGCCTAGCTGAAAAATTTTTTGAAAAACATTTAACTATTCCTACAAATCAGTTTTAAGTTGAATTTAATTTTTCATGTAAATTATAAATTGTAATTTTATAATTGTAAAATTGTAACTGACATAATAATTACATTGTAATATTCTTTTCGACATTTCCAGTAACTTTTGAAGGTCATTTGAGAAACTCCATGGCTTCAAACTTTTATTTGATTCAAAGTGCCTATTTATGCATTCTATCACTGTATCTCTAATTATAAGGAAAAAATAATTTTAATTAATAATTGGCTCTTCCAAAACTCCCTATGAAAATAGTGTTCTTTTTTGTCAAAGCAAACGTCATTAAATTTATATTTCTAATGCTGTGGATATTTGATTTGCTGCGTTGCAGAAATTTTCAAAACTAGGGATTCTAAACTCTGAAGAATTGTAATAGTTCCCTGATACAGTTTACTACAATGTCTGAGTATGCTTTTTTTGTAATAATTTACTGATAGTGTGTACTGCCTGAACTCTGGTGATTTCTGTCCCAGCTCTCAAGCCTGAGAATTAAGATTTATGCAATGCTGCAAAGATGGGATTTGGGAAGCAGCCAGGCAAGCTAGACTTCCACAACAGGTCCTAGGGCTGGCTTTATGCAGAATCCCTTTTCTCTCCTACTGCTGCCACCACTGCTGCTGCTTTTCAGCTACTGTTGCTGTCAATTGGCACTGGTCCCTACCTAGCTACTTTGGGGCCCTGAAGTGCCCATGACTGCCCTTAGGTATGCACGTGTGACAATTGCATGGTGCCTGGTGCTGCCTGCTGGATTTCCTATCTTGGCAAAACTCCACTTCTCATGCATGTGGCCACTGTCCCATATAACTTCATTTATAAAACACAAAATTTAAAAGGCAAAATTGTACACCATTTGAAGATGGTGATAATAGAGCATTAAACCAGGAGTAAAGACCTTCTGAGAGTGAGATTCTGGGCAACATATCCATGAAGCCCATCTTGGTAGTAGGTCTTACCTGTGGTTCAAGTAGCCCTTTTGCTTAGGCCATATATTCCAGCAGAGCCTAAGGTATTCCATGTATGTAAGATGCAATGTGGTGCAAACCCTAGTAGGAAAATCACAAGGCAGGTCCATAGGGTTTTGGGGCAAGTTCATGCCATCTATGGCAGGAATTACACACCATCTGAACAACAGCTCCTAGTATACTGAGCCTAGACAGAGATGGAACTCTTAACCACGAGGCACCAAGTGACCACACTTTCTGAACTACTGATCATGAGTTGGGTTCTCCCGGATCTACCACATCATTAAGTGGGCCACGACCAGCATTAAGATAAAACAGTACCTTTGGGAAGAGGCACAAGCGGGACCAGAGGGCAACAAACAAGTACATGAATAGGTAGCCCAGACTCCCATCACTTGTCATGGTTACACCGCTCCTCCTTTCTCGGTGCATGCCCAAGGGACTGTATGACCAGCTGAAGGAAGAGGAAAAAGCCTCAACTTGGTTTACACACAAAACATCATGATATATAAGTGCAAGGTAGAAATGGATGATAGCTACAATCACTCACCATTGCCCTTGAATCATAGTAGTTTAAAAAAACACAAAACATAATAACAGGAAGAGCTTTGAGTGGTGCACCTGACCAATTTGCGTGTCTGGAAGGAAAAGTGGTCTGAGGTTAGAATATATATGGACTTATTGGCAGTGGTGAATGGTCTTGGCTGGCTAGTCATGAGCCTGGAAGGAAGAAGATTGGAAGATTGGAGAAAGGGAGGTCTGGGGTTGTGGCATGTGGATGAACATATAGGAATAGACACAAAGTGTGAAGATCTTTTTATCACATGCTTATGCCCAGCAGAAAGCATTCATGATGGAAGAGGCACTAGACAACCAACTCAAGAAAATGGCTTAGGCAATTGATACTAACTGGCCTTTGTTGGTAGCCACTCAAGTGCTGGTACAATAGGCACATTGTTTCTTTTAAAACAATGTCACTTTGCCAGGAGTTTGAGACCAACCTGGGCAATACAGCAAGACTTGGGAGGTGGAGGTTGTAGTGAGCCAAGATCACACCATTATTGCATTCCAGCCTGGGCAACAAGGGCAAACCTCTGTCTCAAAAAAAAAAAAAAAAAAAAAAAAAAGAAAGAAAGAAAAGGAAGAAAGAAAGGAAAAGAAAAGAATTTTCAATTTAGAATTTATTTCATATCTGGCCAAACTAAGCTTCAGAAGTGATGGAGAAATAAAATCCTTTTCAGACAAGCAAATGCTAAGGGAATTTATTACTACCAGATCTGCCTTACAAGAGCACCTGAAGGAAGCACTAAGTATGGAAAGAAGGCTGGGCATGGTGGCTCATGTCTGTAATCCTAGCACTTTGGGAGGCTAAGATGGGCACATTACTTGAGGCCAGGAGTTTGAGACCAGTCTGAGCAACATGGTGAAACCCCATCTCTACTAAAAATACAAAAATTAGCTGGGTGTCATATTGTGCACTTGCAATCCCAGCTACCTGGGAGGCTGAGCATGAGAATTGCTTGAACCCAGGATGCAGAAGTTGCAGTGAGTTGAGACTGCACCACTGCACTACAGCCTGGGCAACAGAGTAAGACTCTGCCTCAAAAAAAGAAAATATATATATATATGGAAAGAGAAGACTGTTACTAACCATTGCAAAAACACACAGTAGTACACAGAGCAGTGATACTATAAAGCAACCACATAAACAAGTCTGCAAAATAACCAGTTAACATCATGATGACAGGATCAAATTTATATATATCAATAATAACCTTAAATGTAAATGGGCTAAATGCCCCAATTAAAAGACACAGAATGGCAAACTAGATAAAGAACCATGACCTATTGGTTTGCTGTCTTCAAGAGACCCATCTCATATGCAATGACACACAGAGGCTCAAAATAAAGGTATAGAGGAAAATTTACCAAGCAAATGGAAAACAGAAAAAAGCAGGGGTTGCAATCCTAGTTTCTGACAAAACAAGACTTTAAACCAACAAAGATAAAAAAAGACAAAGAAGGGCATTATATAATGGTAAAGGGTTCAATTCAACAAGAACTATTCTAAATATATAGGCACCCAACACAGGAACACCCAGATTCATAAAGCAAGTTCTTAGAGACTGTCAAAGAGACTTAGAGTCCCACACGGTAATAGTGAGAGACTTTAACACCCCATTCACATTATTAGACCGATCATCAAGACAGAAAATTAACAAAGATATTCAGAACCTGAACTCAGCACTGGATCAAATGGACCTGATAGATATCTACAGAACACTCCATATGAAAACAACAGAATATGCATTCTTCTCATTGCCACATGGCATTTACTCTAAAATCAATGACATAATCAGAAGTAAAATGCTTCTAGGCAAATGCGAAAGAACTGAAATCACAACAGTCTCTCAGACCACAGCACAATCAAATTAGAACTCAATACTAGGAAATTCATTCAAAACTGTACAATCACACGGAAATTGAATAATCTGCTCCTGAATTACTTTTGAGTAAACTAATTGAAATTAATGAGAACAAAGATACAACACACCAGAATCTCTGGGACACAGCTAAGGCAGTGTTAAGAGGGAAATTTATAGCACTAAACACCCTCATCAAAAAGTTAGAGAGATCTCAAATTAACAACCTAACATCACAACTAAAAGAAGTAGAGAAACAAGAGCAAACAAATCCCAAAGCTAGCAGAAGACAAGAAATAACCAAAATCAGAGCTGAATGAAGGAGATAGAGAAATGAAAACCCTTTTAAAAGATAAATGAATCTGGGAGCTAGTTTTTTTTTGAAAAAATTAGTAAAATAGACTGCTAGCTAAACTAACAGAGAATAAAAGAGAGAAGATTCAAATAAACACAGTGAGAGATGATAAGGGGAATAATACCACTGAACCTACAGAAATATAGGCAACCATCATAGACTACATCTACATATATAAAATAGAAAATCTACAAGAAATGAATACATTTCTGGACACATACACCCTTTCAAGATTGAACCAGGAGGAAATTCAGTCCCTGAACAGACTAATAATGAGTTCTGAAGCTGAGGCAGTAATAAATAGGCTAACAGCCAAAAAAAGCCCAGGACCAGATGGATCACAGCTGAGTTCTAGCAGATATACAAAGAAGAGCTGATAGCATTCCCACTGAAACTATTCCAAAAATGGAAAAGAAGGGACTCCTCCCTAACTCATTCTATGAGGCCAGCATTATCCTGATACCAAAACCTAGCAGAGACACAACAACTACAGGAACACTTCAGGCCAATATCCTTCATGAACAGTGACACAAAAATTCTCAACAAAATACCTGCAAACTGAATCCAGCAACACATCAAAAAACTCATTTACCATGCAAGTAGGCTTCATCCCTGGGATGCAAAGTTAATTCAACATACAGAAATCCATGAATGTGAATCATCACATAAACAGAACTAAAGGTAAAAAACACATAATTATCTCCACAGATAGAGAAAAAGCTCTTGATAAAATTCAACATCCATTCCTGTTAAAAACACTAGGTATTGAAGTAACATACTTCAGAAAAAATAGCCATATATCACAAACCCATAGCCAGTATCATACTGAAAGGGAAACAGCTGGAAGCATTCCCCTTGAAAACAGGCACAGTACAAGGATGCCCTCTCTCACCACTCCTATTCAATAGTATTGGAAGTTCTGGCCAGGGAATCAGGCAAGAGAAAGAAATAAAGGGCATTCAAATAGGAAGAGAGGAAGTCAAAAAATCCATGTTTGTAGATGACATGATCCTATATCTAGAAAACCCCATCATCTCAGCCCAAAAGCTTCTTCAGCTTCAGCAAAGTCTCAGGATACAAAATCAATATGCAAAAATCACTAGCATTCCTAAACAACAGTCATGCCAAGAGGCAAATCAGGAATGAACTCCCATTCACAAATGCCACAGAAAGAATAAAATACCCAGGAATATAGCTAACTAGGGAGGTAAAAAATCTCTACAAGAAAAACTACAAACCACTGCTCAAAGAGGTCAGAGATGACACAAA
The DNA here is from genome assembly GCF_049354715.1 of Callithrix jacchus. Taxonomy (NCBI): domain Eukaryota; kingdom Metazoa; phylum Chordata; class Mammalia; order Primates; family Cebidae; genus Callithrix; species Callithrix jacchus. The sequence goes on along the minus strand of NC_133510.1, from coordinate 54,526,674 downwards.
CAAATGGAAAAACATTCCATGCTCATGGATAGGTAGAATCAATATTATTAAACTGGTTATACTGCCCAGAGCAATTTATAGATTTAATGCTATTCCCATTAACCTACTATTGACATTCTCCACAGAACTAGAAAAAACTGTTTTAAAATTCTTATGGAACCAAAGAAGAGTCTTGCTCTGTTGCCCAGGCTGGAGTGCAATGGTGTGATCTCGGCTCCCTGCAAACTCTGCCTACCAGGTTCAAGTGATTCTCATGCCTCATCTTCCCAAGTTTCTGGGATTACAGGTGTGTGCCACCACACCTGGCTAATTTTTGTATTTTTTTAGTAGAGATGGGGTTTTGCCATGTTGTCCAGGCTGTTCTCAAACTCCTGGTCTCAAGAGATCTGCCCACCTTGGCCTCCCAAAGTGCTGGGATTACAGGCATGAGCCACCGTACCCAGTCATCAGTGATTCTCTCTTATAGAGCTTCAGAGAACTTGCGTGGGGCCTCCCAGTCTCCTGGTGGCAGTAAAGTAGGGTGAGAAAAGGGGATGCCCTTTGCCAATACCACTTCAAGGATTATATTTACTGGAATTCACTTTTCTTAATGAAAGTAGGTAATTAGTTGGTCTTTTCTCTGGTTTTCATTCAATTAGTTAATTAACCAAATATTTATGGAGCAGTTACAATGTGCCAGGGATCGTTCTAGGTGATGGACATATATCAACAACCAAAACAAAATTCCTGCCCTCAGAAACTTACGTTTCAGTGGCAAAAGACAGATAACAAAATAAATCAGATTATATATTGTAGTATGTGGGAAGAGGGTAGTAAGGCAAAAACAAACAAACAAACAAACAAACAAGGAAGAGAACTAAGGAAAAGCTGGGGGATGGGGAGCTGCAATGTCAAATAGGGTGGTCATGGAGGGATTCACAGAGAAGACGTTTAAGCAGAGCCAGACTCTGGAGAGAGCAGAGTCATGCCAGTATCTAGGGGAAGATCATTCCAGCAAGTACAGTGAACTTAAGCCTGCTTTCCTTGTTAGTTTTTAGTTTGCCATTTTCCTCTCTTTAGATTTGGTAATGATGAGGAATGGGAAATAATTTTGAAGTTCTTACTAATTCAGAAATGTTGAATGTCAATAACCTATTGTTTTCTTGATCTCGTTCTTCTTTCCCTTCAGCTCACTTTGAGTTTCTTTATCTGTAATTCCTGATAGAGATTCCCTAGATGAGAATAGTGCTGAAGACTAATAGTTAATCACATATCGTCTTAGTGGGCAGATAGAAAGGGCTGGGAAGTCAGCTAAAAAAAGAGATCTAATTTCAATGTTTACTCCTCTGAAGGTCCTGCTCATTGAAAAGTTTGGCATATGAAGGAAGACCTGGGACTCATTGAATGCCAGGAACAATAGGGAAAAAGACCACAAAAAACCAAAACAACAGCAATATTACAAATAATTCTACTACTCTCATTTCACACATTTAAACAGTAGATGGTAACAGTAGTCACTAATATAGTTATAAAACCATAGAATTATATTTCTGGTATAATTCTAAAATTCTGACTACCTAAGGGAAAAAGTACAACTTCTGCTTATCTCATATTAACTCCAGTTTCAAAAAGGGCCCTTTTATTGCAGTGCTGGTGTCAAGGTACACCAGATTTCTACCTGTAGGGTAAGGTTTTATGAAAATGCCTTGGAAAACAAAACTGCTGAACAAACACGAAACACCACTACTGTTCACCAGGTGTGGTGTTGCCCCTTTTTGGAAGCAGGGTCGAGTATTTAATAGCATTTGACTAGTATATATTCATCCATAATGAAAGCCAGACACTTTATAAAAAGTTGATTTTGTTCTTTGTGAATGGACGCGTTATCTAGCCTCTCTGTGCCTCGGCTCCCTCAGCTGAAAAGTGGGGATAAAACCACACTTACCTGCTTTATAGGGTTAAAGTGAGGATTAAGTGGGATAATTCATGCAAATCTCTAAGAACAGTGCCTGACATACAAAAAGCGCTAAAACGTGTTGCCAATTATTAACTTCACAAAAATATCTACAGTGAAGCGGCACCTTCGAGTTCTACTGAGGTCTAGTGTAAGATACAGCTCTCAAGGTCTCTTGTAAGTTTTTGATTTTACCATCACCAAAACTAGCTCAATTAATGTATTAGTTCGGTCATCTCAAGAACATTTATTAAGCCCTCACTCTGGTTACATCTTGTATCAGGGAATTAGTTGATTTTAATCCAGTGCTTCGTTTTACACTGGAGGAAAAAAGTTCATAGCATTATTAATTCCCAAATATTTGCCAGGTGTTCAGAGTTTTAGAACGCTTATTGTCAGAGACTAAACTAAGAAGGCTTTTGAAGGCGCTCAGATCAGGTGGGAAAGTGAGAAGGGCTGGTATTGTGTTGCGAGTTTGTCAAGAAGAAACTTCTGGCCTCAGCCTATTGATGGGTATTTAGAACCCTCTGGCATTATTGCCAGCTGGCGGCTGAAGGCGAGACAACGGTCGCCCTCTTTTTGAGTTAAATCACGTGCTTGATTAAAAGTGAAGGTGGCGGCGGCTGCAGCGCCCTCCCCATCCGGGAGGCCGGCTTCTTCCCGACGGTGTTCTGGCTACGTCCCGCGCCTTGTCGCGCACGGGAGAGCGCCCGGGGTCGACGCCGGCCCCGGCGGCAGGTGGTCCCATGTAGCGCAGTGGCGTGGCCGCCTCCTTCTCGCCGGGTCCGGCGCGGAGGCAGCGGCTCAGGTGCCCGCGCGGGGGAGGACCCGGCGACTAGGGGATCTGGAGCCCGCTGGCGCCGCGCCCGGGAGGACACCCCCGGCGAGGACGAGGCCGCGCCTCCTCCCGGAACTGGCCGGCGCCGCGAGGCGGGAGGAGAGACGGGCGCTGGGCGGCCGCGCCTCGGGGGCCATGTACGTCCTTCCCACCGGCGGGGACCGCCCGGGGCTCGGGACGGAGGGGGAGTTCCGCGGCGGCTGCGGCGAGGCGAGGCTGGAGCGCCGGGAGGAAGAAGCGGTTCCTGCAGCGCCCCCAGCCTCGCCCCCTCGTGGAGCGGCGGGGCGGCCGCGGGGCTCCCGGGACTCGTGGGACGGCGACGAGGACCCTGAGCCTGGCGAGGCGCTCGGCGGCCGCACGAGCCGCACGGCGTCCCTGGTGAGCGGGCTGCTCACCGAGCTGTACAGCTGCACCGAGGAGGAGGCGGCGGGCGGGGGCCGCGGGCCCGGGGACCGCCGGCGGCGCCGCCGCGACAGCCTGGACAGCTCCACCGAGGCCTCGGGCTCCGACGTGGTCCTGGGCGGCCGCGGCGGCGCCGGCGACTCCCGCGTGCTACAGGAGCTGCAGGAGCGGCCGAGCCAGCGGCACCAGATGCTGTACCTGAGGCAGAAAGGTGAGGGCTGGGCGGAGCGGGCTCCCGGAGCCTTCCCAGAGCCGGGCTCTCCTCGCCCTCTACGCGCACCGGGGCTGCTCGGCCGCGCGCTCAGACATTGTCTCTTTGGATCTGATGCTGGTACCCACCGTGGCACAGATTTAGTCCACACTTGGTTCTTAAGTTCTCCGGAGTAATCGAATCGAGAATCATTTGATGGAGTGGGCAGCTTTCCCCGCTCCTCCTCCTCCTCCTATCTCCCGGTGTGTTCGCCGAGACCCCAGGGGAGAAGGCAGCCCAGATTCTAATTTCACCTGAACAGCTGTTAGGACAGGGTTGGAGGTTCTGATACGTATTCCTGAAGCCACCTAGAGGGCGCCGCCAGAATCGAGGCGAGTCCTAGGGCTCTTTCCCCCGCCCTCCTTTTTTTAAAGTCCTCCTTCTCTGGTCACACCACTTAGACAGTATTTAACTAGTGAGGCAGAATAATTCGATAATGCAGTTTCGAAGCAGAGCGTGTGAATTCTATTTCTGCCAGAGCATACGGTTCCAGGCAGCTCACTAGGATTTTTTTTTTTTCTTTTTTTCCTTCTAGGTGACAGGTTAGTGGAGGGCCTTTGAGTGCTGGGCTTTATTACAGAATTTAACTGCTGGTACCTTCAGTTGGCATGGAGAGGTCGACCAGAGAAAATGGCCTTGGCTTTCAGCGAGAGAGGCTAATGTGGTGTTTCTTTTGTTAAGAGACTCTGATGCTTGTGTCTTGAGAATTTTTTTTTCTCATCTGTTCATAATAGCTTGCCTTTCAGGTGGCAACACAGTTATTACAGTTGTCTTTTTGTATAGAAATATCAAGACCTCCATTAACGAAATGAGTTGAGGTATGGAAACAGATGCCGAGCCACCATAGCATTTCTTGACGGTAATGTCCTTGGGCTAAGTTGCCAAGGGAGGGAGGAAAGAGAAGTCTCACTCTCCTCATTGTAAATTGGTCTAGCTGGTTGAGAGGGCGGGGAACAAAAGTAGGAAAAGAATAAATCTGTCTGCTCTCTCAGACTTACGCAAACAGCTTTTAGTTTCCTCTTTTGACTTCCTATTGAAGATTTTTTTTCCCAACTAATTGTTACAAATGGCTTCCACTTTCTTCACCCTGCCTGAGACTTTGGCTGTAGCTGTGCCACTTCATTTTATAGAATTATTTTGTTCTCAGGGTATCTCTGTATGCCACAAGTCCCATAGGCCAATAGTTCTTTCAGGCCCCAACAGAATCAATTTTGAAGAAGTACGATTTATCTTTTTACAAGATTTTACATTTTTCTTTACTGAGGGAATTCTGGGGATTAGTGATTTCCTTTTTGAAAGGAAAATTGGCAAGCTAAAGCTTAAATAAAAAGTAATGGTACAGCTAACTATGCAAGTTGATTTCATATGAGTGGCCACATAACCAATCATTCACGAGCCCTCTAATAGTCTGTTTTGCCTGTTTCAGTCTTGTTGCATGGTTACTTGCCTGTTAAACCTTTCTTCCCTTGTAGTCAACCCTACTGAGATGAAGAAAATGCCATATCATATTAGTTCTATACACACAAATGCGTGCTTATGTGGGCACACATATATACACACCCACTCTCCCCTTCATTGATAACATCATTTGAGTGCTAAGATTAAAGTATCAGGTGATGATACAGCTGTCTGCCTAAAGAATGCTGCTTATTAGGTTATTTGATCTTTTTCTCAGGCTCAAAAAATATTCCTCCCAATATAACTCCTCTGCGTTCAGTAAGAATCTCATACAATACTGGTAGCCTGAGTATTCTCTCCTCTCCCTGCTAGGGATTTTGCTGTAGCCCCTATTTAGCTATATATTTAACACGTGTAGGTCCTTTAGGTGAGGCACCAGAATGCTTTCTCAGGACATCTGGACTCTCTTCAGTGTTTTTGTGGTTAAGGCGATGCATTTTGGAGTCAGATTCCTGGGTTGATATCTGGCTGCAGTTCCTCACCAGCTGTGTGACCTTGGACAAGCTATTTAACCTCTCTGTGTCTCATTTTCTTATAAAGAGGAATAAAAATAATAACACCTACCTCAGAGAGCTACCTCAGTGGTGAGAATTATGTAAGTTAGAGAGTGTGAAGTGTTTGACAGATGTTAGATATAATTTTTTTGTCATATACCCTAGGATTTCTTAGGACACTGAGCACAGATTGTGAGTTGACAATGTCCTTATTTTTGCTCAGTTATTTAACACTGTATAAGAGGCTATGGCTGTTGCCATGGAGTATTCAAAGATGAAAGAGACCTGTTTCCATCCCCAGGAGGTTTCTATACAAGCAGATGTTGCTGTAAAAGACATTTCCATCCTCAACTCTGAAAAATTTTTCCCATATTGAACAGTAAATGTAATTCAGAGAATTGGAGTTGTAGGCAACTTAGGGATCACTGGAAATGAGATAACATAAAAACCCTTTTGTGGAGGAAAAGTATAATTTAAATGCTTTGTGATAATATTCCTACCCTTTTTATTTCTAGAAGGAAGATATTGATTTGGTTCTTTATTTTTGTGACAGAGTTTTGCTCTTGTTTCTCAGGCTGGAGTGCAATGGCACAGTCTCGGCTCACTGCAACCTCTGCCTCCTGGGTTTAAGTAATTCTCTTGCCTCAACCTCCCAAGTAGCTGGGATTACAGGCATGTGCCACCACACCTGGCTAATTTTGTATTTTTAGTAGAGACATGGTTTCATCATGTTGGTCAGGCTGGTCTTGAACTCCTGACCTCCTGATCCACCCACCTCCACCTCCCAAAGTGCTGGGATTACAGGCATAAGCCACTGTGCCCGGTCTAAAATATTGAAATAGTAAAAGAAAGGTATTTGTTCTATCTGAAGACATCTAGGAATGAAGACCCTCTGGTCCTTTTTCTCATATTTAATCACATTTTCATTTAACTCAAATGTTCTCTTTTCATTATATACTATTATGTTTAAAATTAGGGGCAGAGGAAGAACTAGCCTTTGCCCTCTTCTTCACGGTACTTCCTTATTCTTAAAGTGTTTATATTAGTGTTTATAAAGACCATTCCCATTTGTTTCTCAGCATAATCTTGTATGCTAGGCATAATTTGAGACATGGAGCACACTTCCTTTCCTAAAAGCACCCAGGGAGTTAGTTGGCTGATCTCAAAGCAGTCCCTTTTAACTCAAGGCCAAACACATTTTCCATGGCGAGGTCCAGTATGAGAGCCCTGCATTTCTTTGTTACAGACTCCAAAAGTTGACTTTGACCTCTAGAGTACATTTCTGCTTTTGAGCATTTCTTTTCTTCTCTTCTGATTCTCTTTAGTCCAAATCCTTTTAAAAATGAGTAGATCCAAACACCAGAGAGAATCTCTAATGAGGGGCTAGCTAAAATCAAGTTGAGTGGAAGACTTCACCTGCCTGTCAGGTCATGCTGTAGTGACCAGTGATATCAAATGTGACCCCCCCAAAAAAGCTTCCCAAATCTTGATGATTGTTTATATAAAGGCAGTAGACAATTCTGGTTCCCAGGTTTGTTTTTATCTGTAGAAATACTGCTGTTAAGGGGAGGGAGAGCATTAGGACAAATACCTAATGCATGCGGGGCTTAAAACCTAGATGACGGGTTGATAGGTTCAGCAAACCACCATGGCACGTGTATTCCTATGTAACAAATCTGCATACTCTGCACATGTATCTTGGAACTTAAAAACAATAAAATAACTGCTATTGTGAATATTAGTTTTATGAATGTAGAATTATTCTAATCTGTTTAAATGAAATGTATTTTCTACCATATTTGAAAAGTTTCTGAGTCCCTAAGATGAAATATTGTACTTCTAAGACGAAATGTTAGGCTATTGGAAAACTGGATATTTAAAACAAAACCAGTATTGCCACATTCATTTACATTACAAAATATGGTAAAATTATTTACTTTTAGCTCATGATTTATGAACATACATGAGTACTTTAAAGACTTTTTAAAAAACCAGCTGTTAGGTTTATTATTCATGTAACAGACATGCACCTTTTCTGGCAGGGTGTGGTGGCTCACACCTGCAATCCCAGCACTTTGGGAGGCTGAGGTGGGTGGATCACCCGAGGTCAGGAGTTCAAGACCAATCTGACGAACATGGCGAAACCCCCTCTCTAATAAAAATACAAAAAATTATCTGGGCATGGTGGCAGGTGCCTGTAATCCCGGTTATTTGGGAGGCTGAGGCAGGAGAATCGTTTGAACCTGGGAGGTGGAGTTTGCAGTGAGCCGAGATCACGTCTTTGCTCTCCAGCCTGGGTTACAGAAGCAAAACTCTGCTCAAAAAAAAAAAACAAAAATGAAAACAAAAAACAACAAAAAACATTCTTTTATAGCAAGCTTACCATCTGAACACTTCAGTGGTACAAAATTTACATGCCAGTTTTCAGGTGATGAAAGGTAAATTTGTAGCCAGAGCTGGATATGGTAAAAGTAGGAGCCTTTGCTTACATGCTACAGATAGCCTTAAGGATAAATTTACCTTACAGCATCTCTCTCATGGACAGGGCAAATAAATGAGTGATTTATTTGATCAGAATGTCCTAGCTGAATATGAACATGTAATCTTGAGCGAAAACCTAGAATTAGTTGGTTTAAATGGACGTTCTGGATATTTATCTTTGGACTAGTATCACATTGGAATTTGTATGCTTCTCAAGATATTAATTGTTCTATTCTTATTTTTCTTTGCTGATAGACACTAATGAACTGAAGACTATCCTTCGAGAGCTCAAGTACAGAATTGGTATCCAGTCAGCCAAGTTACTTCGGCATCTGAAGCAGAAAGACAGACTTATGCATAAATTGCAGAGGAACTGTGATATTGTGACAGCCTGCTTGCAGGCTGTGTCACAGAAGAGAAGTAAGTACTAGAAGGGGGGTTACCTCTTTTGCCACATGTGACTATAATGTTAGGAAAGCTGAGCCAACAGTCTTTGTGTTCTTGAATATATTGAAAAGTTTTAAATGCAAGCTTATATGCTCAGATCTAAGAACAAGGAACAACTAAGATACCTTCCTATTTTTCAATTAAAATGTATACTTCATGTCTAATGTTATAACCTTAGACATAACCTTATTATTCTAGATTTGAGATAGTACTTACTTTGAAAATATTTTTACCTAATGCTGAATAATGATTAAAATTTTATTTTTAAAACAGCATCACATGCCAGGCATGGTGGTTCACACCTGTAATCCCAGCACTTTGGGAGGACGAGGCAGGTGGATCACCTGAGGTCAGGTGTTTGAGGCCAGCCTGGCCAACATGATGAAACCCCGTCTCTACTAAAAATACAAAAGTTAGCCAGGTGTGCTGGTGGGTGCTTGTAATCCCAGCTACTTGGGAGGCTGAGACAGGAAAATCGCTTGAACCCAGGAGGTGGAGGTTGCAGTGAGCTGAGATTGCGCTGTTGCACTCCAGCCTGGGCGATGAGCAAAACTCCCTTTCAAAAAAAAAAAAAAACCCCAAAAAAACCCCAAACCCAAAAACTGGCATTACATAAACAACTTAAAAGGCATGTCCTTGTTCTGTTATTCTCTGTGTTGCTACAGTAGGTGAATTAAATAATTGATTTAAAGAAATATTCTTGTAACAGGACCTTAACAACTTGCTCAGAAATCTGAGGATGGCAAAATATTTTAGCAAATGAAACCTATCTCTTGCTTAATCATAACCAAGAGCTATATGGGAGCTGTGATTTGTTAATCAAATTAAAAATAAATGGCTAAATTGCTGATTTATATTAAGTACTAGGTGTAAACATTGTGAAATAATTTTATAATTTTCCATGCAGTAGCATTATGTTTTATTCTGCTAACATTTGCCTAATTTTGTTTTGCATTCTTTATTAACATGCAGCATGGCAGAACAGTATGCTCAGGTATGGTAAATATAGGCACAGTGATGTTTTTGGTAAAATGCCGATGACAGCTTTTCAGGTGCATGTGAAAGTTGCTTTTTGTTGCTCTTTTATTCAGTCACATTTTATATGTAAATTGACACCTCCTAGCAAGTTAAGATGTGTTTGCTTTCATGAAATAATTTTTGGGGCTTCATTAGTTTCCAGTAACAAAATTAATGGCTTAAATTTTCTTATGTTTATTATTAAAAGAAAATTCTGTATTTCCTTGCTTCACTTCTATTACATTATTGTTTGTTATCGCTAAAGTATTATTTATACTCTTTAGTGAAGAAGGTTTTACCTAATGGATATTAACAGAGCGCTGAAGGCCGGGGGCGGCTCATGCCTGTAATCCCAGCAGTTTGGGAGGCTGAGGCAGGTGGATAACCTCAAGTTAGGAGTTTTAGACCAGCCTGGCCAATGTGGTGAAACCCCATCTCTACTAAAAATACAAAAATTAGCTGGGTGTGGTGACATACCTGTAATCCCAGCTACTCTGAAGGCCGAGGCAGGAGAATTACTTGAATCCAGGAGTAGGGGTTGCAGTGAGCCAAGATCATGCCACTGCACCCCAGCCTGAGCAACAGAGTAAGACTCTGTCTCAAAAAAAAAATGCTGCTTGATTATCACAATAATATCACTAAGTTCATACCAAACAGGAATGTGGTTGAGTAGACTGACTTTGAATAGGCTTTTCTACAGAGTCAAGCACTCATCTGACATAGCCAGACAAGGAAGAAGGGGGTGTGTGTATGTGATTTGTGTGTAGCTATTGCAAGTTGACATGTGTTATAAGTATTTGATATTTTTCCATGAATTCTGATTTACATGTGTTAAGTTAAAAAATATTTTCCCCTTCTATTATGAGGTATCTTGGTTTTGATTTTTCTCCTTTCAACTATGTTTATATTCTACTCATTACTATAGTTTGTACCAGCAGCTAAAAGCACAGAATGGTAAATGCATGGGTTTTTAATATGTGGGAAAGGACAAGGGAGGATGGAGCAAGTTCAGGAGACAGAATAATATTAGGTTAGTCCAGGGTCACAGATTGGTGGATTCTATTGGTAGTTACTAGGGACCAATCATCATTTAGAATTTAAATTTACTTGATTTATAGCAGGGCTGGCATTTATGTCGTTTGAGGAAAAGGTGCCCACAAGCTCTCAATGTAATTCATGAATTTGTTGATGCATCTTTCCTATGCATTTTATAGTTTGTCTCTTTAATTACACCCAAAGTTTTGCATTTCAGAGAATACGGGGTTGTCTGGCACCTTTCCCTGAGAGTTCAATTCTGTCTTTGCTAATAAGACCCTATTCAATGGAACAGAATGCTTTTTTTTGGTAAGAAATAACTGCATTAGAATTATTATTCTCATCATAGCATACTGTATTTTGATATAGACACTGTCAGAAATTTGACTAAATGGTTATTTACCCATCTTAAAGCTCCAGAGGTTAGATATTTTATTACTAAATCCCGATTCTATTAGTTGCATGTTTTGCCTCTTTCCTCAAAGTCAACTAATTCTAAAGAATTGAGATTAAAAAAAAAAAAGAATTGAAATTTCACTATCACACTGAATAACATATTTACTTTTTTGTATGTAGTATGTAAAAGTTCAGACAGTCTCCATTTTGGCCTCTATAGATTTGATGCTTATGTTTTTTTTGTGTAAGTGACTTTTCCCTTTTGTCTTCTTTTTCTTCTTCTTCTTCTTCTTCTTTTTTTTTTTTTTTTTTTTGGAGACAGTCTTACTCTGTTGCTCAGGCTGGAGTGCAGTGCTGCAGTCTTGGCTCACTGCAACCTCCGCTTCCCAGCTTCAAGTGATCCTCTTACTTCATCCTCCCAAGTAGCTGGGACTTATGTGGGTGCCACCATGCCCAGCTAATTATCATATTTTTTGTAGAGACAGGGTTTCACCATGTTTCCCAGACTGGTCTTGAACTCTTGGGCTCAAACAATCTGCCTTCCATAGCTTCCCAAAATGCTGGGATTACAGGTGCGAGCCACCTTGCCTGACAGATTTTTCTCCTTCCATAATATGCTATAGAATAAAAACCATTTTATTGTTTTATTTCTTGCTAATACACAAAAGGGAATATAGTAATTTTGAAATAAGAGGTTGATTCTGATGTTAGGATTTTTCAGTGGTTTGCCTAACCTGTTTTTCCTGAAAGCAGAAGGAAGGTCATATTAATTATTAGCATTGAATAGTTTTGCTATTTTCTGCATTGGTATAGTAAATGTTTAAGTTATGCTGGTTGAATTTGTGAAATGGTTTTATAGATCAAGTGATAAAATCTAGCTGTCTCTTGAAAACTATGAAAAAAATGAACAAAATGTGAATATATGCAGAAATATTATCTTTATTTTAGACTTGCTGATAATTATAGAAATTTTAGACAGCTTACAGACTAATTTTCTTACTGTGTCCACCCTCGCATCCTGATAATGTGAAAATCTTACTGTGATAAATGCCTAAAATGCCTGGCAGAGACTGATAGTTTGTGAAAAGGTGAATAGTCTTTTTCTTTTCATAATGGCTGTCTTTTCTTCATCAATACCTTGTCCTTTGTGACAGGAAAAAGAATTTGTGTAGTCTTGAGTTTGGTGGCACTGGAACTCAACATTTTCCACTAAAAAACCATTATTTGTTTTTAAAATTATGAAGTAATCCACCCAGCTGGCATTTTCACTCCTAGATTTCTGCCCAAGAGAATTGAAAACATATGTCCCCACAAAAACTTGTACATAAATGTTCATTGCAGCATTGTTCATAATAGCCAAAAAGTAGAAACAATTGAAATGTCTGTTAATGGAGAGATATATCAAATGTGATATTATTCATATAGTTGAATACTATTCAGCCATAAAAGAATGAAGTATTGACTCATGTTACATCATGGATAAACTTGAAAACATTATTCTAAGTGAAAGAAGCCAGACACAAAAATTACCATATTGTATTATTCCATTTGGCAAATATATAGAGACAAAAAGTAGATTAGAAATTGCTAGATGCTGGGGGTAGGGGAATGGCAATGACTACTAATGGTATGGGTTTCTTATTGGTGTGGTGAAAATGTTCTAGAATTAGATGGTGATGGTTGTACCATTTTATGGCATGTGAATTATATAAAATATATAGTGTTAAAAATGTAATATATCCATGGAAACTTTGAAATATAGGAAATAGAGAAAGGTAAAGGAAAAGAAAAAATTTTTTTAAAGACAGTGCCTTAGAATATTTATTCAAGTGTTTTTTTTTTTTTTGAGACAGGGTCTTGCTGTGTTGCCCAGGCTGGAATGCAGTGGTGTGATTGCAGTTCACTGCAACCTCTGCCTCCTGGGCTCATGTGATCCTCCCACAGCCTCCCGAGTATCTGCGACTACTTGGTTGTCCCAGTGTCCCAGCCACACCTGGCTAATTTGTGTGTGTGTGTATGTATTTTTTTTTGTAGAGATGGAGGCATGGGGGTGGTGGTGGGGGGGAAGGTCTTGCTATGCCACTCAGGCTGGTCTCAAACTCCTGGGGTCAAGTGATCCTCCTGCCCCTTGGCCTCCCAAAGTGTTGGGATTAGAAGGCATAAACTAATATACTTGGCCTGTAAGACAGTTTTACATTATTGATTCAGCTTTTAAAATAATTACAGGATTATTCGTATCTTCTATTTCTTTTTTTGTCATCCCTGGTGTACTATATAGAATTTGCCATAACTTTTCACATTTGTAGGCATAAAATTACTAGAAATATTTTGGGTGTTCCTTTAGCTTTTCAAGATGTTAAAACAATTTCACTGATTTTAAACAGGGATTCACTTACTACTTAAAAATATCTTTTATTGTAGAATATATAATGAACAGGAGAATGTAATACATATATGTGTATTTTAAAGAATAAGTAAACAAAGTTGTATACATGTGGATATTCACCTGTCAAGCTGGAGTCACAAATATCCCTGGCATGTTGAAGGCTCCCTGTGTGCTCTTTCCTGGTTGAAATCTCCTCTCCCCCTCCACATTTGTGTGAACCATTACCTGGCTTTTCTTTATACTTTTTCCACTTCCTCTATAGGTTCCTAAGCAATATGTGGTTCTGAAAAACAGAGTAGCAAGCTCAAGCCTTGTTATGTGGGGAAATGGGAATGTTGCTGTCTTAGATAAAACCTTTAAGAAGATAAACCATACTGTCTCTGGATCCTCTGAGAATCCACCGGAGTCCCTTCTAGAAGTCAAAGAGCGAGGTTATAAATGAGCCCTGTGACTTCTGCCAAGTTATGCTTTAGGCTAGTTATTTTTTCTTTCTTTATTTTTGAGATGGAGTCTTGTTCTGTTGCCCAGGCTGGAGTGCAGTGGTGCAATCTTGGGTCATTGCAACCTCTGTCTCCTGGGTTCAAGCAGTTCTCTTGCTTCAGCCTCCCCCAGTAGCTGGGATTACAGGTGTATGTCATCATGCCCAACTAATTTTGTTTTTTGTATTTTAGTAGATACGGGATTTCACCATGTTGGCCAGGCTGGTCTCGAACTTCTGACCTTAAATGATTCACCTGCCTTGGCCTCCCAAAGTGCTGGGATTATAGGTGTGAGCCACTGTGCCCAGCCTAGGCTAGTTATTGAACAATCAACTAGGTTGGGGGAGAGGCTTGCTCTTTATTTTTGATTAAAAGCTCGCTATGGCTTTTCCAACTCTTCCCCTCCATGCCCACAGAAGTATACACTTTGACCTACTTCTAGGAGCAGGTGCAAAGCCATGGTGAGCTCTGAATCAAAAATAAAGAGCAAGCTCTCTGGGTGTGGGGTCTCACTCCTGTAATCCTAGTACTTTGGAAGGCTGAAGCAGGAGGATCACTTGAACTTTCGAGTTGGAAAGCTAAAGTTGACCACAAAAAAACCTAAAGTAAGACCACACTTTCCAACTAGACAACATAGTAAGACCTCATTGCTACAAAAAAATAAAAATTCGCTGGGCATTGTCATGCATCTATAGTCCCAGCTCTTCAGGAGGCTGAGGCATGAGAATCCCATGAACCTGGGAAGCAGAGGTTGCAGCGAGCTGACAATGTGCCACTACCTTTCAGCCTGGGTGACAGAGTGAGACCCTTTCTCAATAATAAAAAAAAAAATAGGCTGGGCACGGTGGTTCACACCTGTAATCCTGGCACTTTGGGAGGCTAAGGCAGGCAGATCACGTGGTCAGGAGTTTGAGACCAGCCTGGCCAACATGGTGAAACCTTGTCTCTACCAAAAAAAAAAAAAAAAAAAAAAAAATTAATCAGGCATTCACCTGTAATCCCAGCTACTCTGGAGGCTGAGGCAGAAGAATTGCTTAAAAGCTGGGAGGCAGAGGTTGCAGTGAGCCAAGATCATGCCACTGCACTCCAGCCTGGACGACAGAGCAAGACTCCATCTCGAAAAAACAGAAACAAACAAAAACCTCAAGTACAGATAAAAATCTGGATGAGCTCTCTCGGGCATTCTGTCCTTAAGGTAGAAAGATGGTCCAGCAGCAGGAAGCACCTTGTGTTGACTTCCCTCACCCGACTGTTGATTGAGCCACTCTGCTCCACTCACGACTGGCTGGGCTCTGTCTTCACGCACTGCCATCCCGGGAGTTCCCTTCGCTTTCATTGTGGAGGCTCTCTTTATCTCTCTCCTGTGTTGGATCTGTTGTATCCTTGATCTTACATTTCTTTCTTGATTATTCTTTTTGTTTCTCATATCCCCTTGAGAGAAGGTGCTTGTGAAGTAAATTTTTGGTAATTTTGCATGAGTGAAAAAAATGTCTTGATTCTATATATGTGCACTTTTATAGACTATTTTATACTTGCTGTATTGCCTTCTCACTTCTCTTGTTGCTCTTGAGAAGGCTTTGAATCCTTTCTGATGCTTGGTCCTTTATCCTGGACTGTTTATTTTTTTGCCTTTGAAAGCTTGTGGAATATTCTCCTTGTTCTTGGTGTTCCTGAAATACAATGATCATGTTGCTTGGAGTGGGTCTGTTTTCACTCAGGTCATTGTCACTGGGCCTAGACAGGCTCTTTCAGTCAGGCAACTTTTGTCATTCAGTTCTGGAAACCTCTGAATTATTTCTTTGTTGTTTCTCTCCCCCTTTTCTTTCTCCTCTTTCTGGAGTTCTATTGTTTGTCTTTTGGAACTTATAGACTAGTTCTGTCATGTTCTTTTCTTTTGAGACAAGGTCTCACTCTTGCCCATGTTGGAGTGCAGTGGTGCAATCATGGCTTACTGCAGCCTTGACCTGGGGCTCAGGTGATCCTCCTACCTCAGCCTCCTGAGTAGCTGGGACCATAGGTGTCCACCACCACACCTGGCTAATTTTTGTAGAGGCAGGGTTTCACTGTGTTGCCCAGGCTGGTCTTAAACTCCTGGGCTCAATCAAGTGATCCCTGTATCTCAGCCTTCCCAAGTGCGGAGATTACAGGTGTGAGCCCCCCTACCTGTCTGTAATGTTTTCTCTCTTTCTTGCTTTCCAACTCCTTGTTCCTTTTGATTCATTTTCTTGGAGATTACCTCAACTTTATTTTCCAGTCCTGTTACTGAGAGAGCTTTTTGAGTTGGTATTTGAATGTTTCTTTTATATGGTATCCTGTTGTTTCATAGATGCAATATATTTGCCTGCTCTAAGGATATTATGATAGAGACTAAAACAGACAAACAGAAAACAACAATTTGGAGGAGATAAGATTATACATGGAGGAAAGGACTTTCAATACTGTACTATATTTAGAAGCTTTCCTTCTATGTCTGGTATTCCTTGGCTCATAATTAGGTGTGGGAGTCTACATGCCGACTTGAACTCTGGGCTCCCTGGCAGGGCTTATTGAGTTTCACTGAAGTGCCATCTTGATGGACCTTTGTTGTGGAACCCCTTCAAGTCTTTCTTTTGGGCTGGTCAGGTTCTTCAGGGAAGAGTCTTCTGACCTGCTGGAAGGATGAAGGTCTGGAGTTGACTGGGGTAAAGAGAGCTGGGAGTCTCTGCATTCAGCATTCAGTATGCATATGGCTGTTGAATCCAAGGACTCTGTTGTAACTCTCTTCGAAAATAAGACTCTTAAACTTTTGCAGGGGTGGGAAAGGGGTAGTTGCCCAGCCTTATGAAGAGAAGAATGAGGGATCCAACTAGTTCTCAACAGCCTTCTCCCCATATTCCTTGTCCAGTCTCCTGGGGAACTGGTTGTCAGTCCCCAAGTCTCTTGTGGACTATGTGGTGTAACATAAGTTGGAGTTCAGTTTTCCTGTTACTTTGGGATTTGATTTTCATCAATTTACATTTATTTGCTTTTCCAGCTTCAAAAATTCATTGCTGTTCTCCATGCTCCTTCCCCCCCCACACTGGTCTTTATGGGTTATGATTTAAAAATTGTCTTTACTGTATTTATAGTGTGGTTTTGGTGGGGAGAAAAATTAGATGCATTTTTTTTTCAGTCTTCAATCTTACCCCAAATGTGTTTTTTCCTTTTTTATAAGCTCATTTCTTTTGAGAGATGAAAAGAAGTTAGCATTCAGTTTAGGGTAGATTGGCCTTAAATTTGGAATTTGCCCACAAAATTGTGAATTTCATTACAAATTTGTTAATATCGATAACCGTTTTAGGTAAGTTTTTGTTATATAATTAGCCTGGTCTACCCTGAAATAACTTAGACTATGACTAAAGAAATTGAGCTTGGATACAGCATATTTTAGCAATAGTTTCCTGTCATTTTCTTTAAGCTCTTTAGCGTCTTAAAATTAAGAGTTATTTTATTTTATTTTATCATAATTTACTTGTGTTTCTTATGATCTCATTATAAAGGGGTTGATTTGTAGAAAAAAAATCTGAATCTTAGTCATGGTAATTGAGAGCTACAGGAGAATTAAAAAACTGGTCTCCATTTACCTGCAGCCTTTGGCTGAGCAAAGTGAAACTTGGAAGAGTTGGACTTTGCTGAAACTCACTCAGCTGGTTAGTGACTCAGGAGTTTTTTGTTTGTTTTCTCTTGCCAGTTAATGGCAAGATAAAACTAGATATACAGCCAGCAGGGGGAGCCCTTTCTCTTACGCTTTCGTGAGAGAAGTATTATTATACTATTTAAGTTCTCTGTATTGCCACAAGGGTAAGAAAGCATGTAAGACTAAAAATGATACAACATTCGATAGACACCATGTGAAAGAAATAAAGGGAACCTTTGTTGGAAATATCTTATATATATAGGTATTGTGACCATTTTTGTATTTAGTTATATTATGAGAGAATACTTCTAGAAGTGGAGATATTTTGTCATTTTATATTTTAAAAAGAGGCATTTACATCAAATTATTTTTATAGACTTTCAGATGTGTTATTCATTTAACAAGTAGTCTGTGTTTACGATTTCCCACACACAATTGTAGGTGCTGGGAATACAGTAACAAGCAACATATCAAGATTAAGACCTCACAGTTTGAAGTTCTTTTATCCAAAGTGTAAATACAAGTCTAACAGAAATACGTTTCCCCCAAAAGAATTGATTCTTCAATTTTGTAGGACAATCAACTGCATTTTTCCTATGTCAGATCTTTAATCAACAGCAAAATATAATATAAAATGTTATCATATAATGTAATACAAAAGACAAAATATCAGATGATAACTTATACTGAGTGCTTTTAGGAATTTCACATAAATCTTCAAATACCATTCTCCTCTGCAAAGAAATAGACCTTTCCAGTGTTCTTAAGCTTTGCTGCATATTGGAATCACTTGAAATTTAAAAAAAGCTATTAATGCCTGGCTCCCTAGCCCAGACATTCTGATTTAATTAGCATGGAGTGTGATCTGAGCATTGTGATTTTTATTTTATTTATTTTTTATTTTTCAATGTGAGAATTTTTATTTTATTCATTTATTTTATTGCATTTTAGGTTTTGGGGTACATGTGAAGAACATGCAAGATAGTTGCATAGGTACACATGTGGCAGTGTGATTTGCTGCCTTCCTCCCCATCACCTATATCTTAAGCTCCCTGGGCTATTCTAATGTGCAGAGAAGTTTGGGAACTGCTGGTGTATTTCCTAATAGTGACATCTTCCTGAAGACAAGCTGCTTTGAATCCCTATTCTTCCTGTTCTGTCACCTTGCACAGCATATTTGACCTAGTGGTGAAACATGCAGTGCTTGGTTCTCTACTAACTCTGCTTAGAGTTTGTGGTCATCAGCATAATGACTCACTTGTGTACATATTTAACTTATTTATTCTACTCTTTGTCAGTTTCACCTTGCAAAACCCCAACTCTGATTAAACTCAAGTCTCTGCACATTCTGTCTCTGCACCTACCTAGCTGACTGCAGCTGCAGAAACACATATCATGGGGATGACTCTCTTCAAATATGTGACCACCAGCCTCACAGACATTCTGGGTGCCACCAGCAATCCTATTGTATTTCTTCAGTCTGTTCATTCTCTCTCTCTCCCCCCCCCCGTTTTATATGCTGTTTTCTCCCCTCTCAGCTGGTGATTTTTTGCTGGTATTGTAACAGAGAAAGTGTCGGCAATCAAAAGCAAATGTTCTCACTCCCACATGTATAGGTGGTGTTCCCCTGTAACTGTAAGATGAACTGTTCTGGGGTACACTGGATCCATCTCCTCTTCCCTACTCAAAGAATCACCCTTCTTGTTTCTCTTCCTTCTTCAGGTTTTTCATCTTTGCTGGATTATTTCAGTCAGCACAGAAGCATGGCATTTTATCCTTAATCTAAAACCAAACATTAAAGTCTTATCTCCACACCTCTAGTCAGCCATCATTCTGGTTTTTTGTGCCTCTGCTTTTTCACCTATAAAGTGGACAATAATATTGTCCCTATTCATCTCTTGGAATTGTTTGAAGGCAGAATTGAAAGTACTTTGAAATATTAAATGTGTACATGTATACTATGTATTCGTTTATAAGTTCAAAAGTTTTGTGTTGAGTACTGGGTGGGTGCTAAGATGAAAAGAAGAAAATAAATATACAGTATCCTCAGTGAGCTTTCAATAAATAAAGTCAGAGAAGAGATAAAAAATTACAAAATCATTGTTCTAATGGAGGTCCTGGTATATTGAAATAGATTTTTGGACTATTCCCATTTTTACACTTCACATGTTGACATTTTGAAGTATTTGGGATCCATCTTTCTGATACAATCAGCTAGCGAATGGTGATTTTAACTGTACCAGCCTTCAGCCTGACATTCCAATGAGTCTTATGCTATTTCATGATAAAATTATGTATTTGTATGACATTGGAGGAAAATGCTTAGGAGAGGTGTTGCTGACACAGGAGAATTTCAGACAAGTCAAGGCTGATTTGATATTCTCAAGACAAGGACTTGTTAGAGTGGTATTAGATTACCCGAAAGACCTCCTATTGTAAAATGAAGAAACCTTGAAGTTTGCTGAACTATGCATGAGAGTTATTCTGGGGCTGAGTGGTAGAAAGATAGAAAGGGAGCTCAGAGTGTTCTCTGTGTGGACAGACCCTGTTCTCTTTTTGGTCCTCTTTCCTTAGAACCACTTCTTCAGGGGACAGACTGTGCCCCAGCACCTGCCAGGCTGGAGTCTGGCTTCAGGCACCTTTCTTAGCAGGAATGGAGAAGGGTGAGAGAAGCCTGGGCTTCTGGGGATGTGCCTCTGGAGAGCTGATGGGATATGAGGCAGGCACACTGGTTGAGAACATGGACTCTGCAGCCGTGTCCCCTGGGCTCAAATCCCAGTTTTGCCGCTTACTAGTTCTACAGTCTCATGCAAGGTCCCTGACCCCTCTGTGTTTCGGTTTTCTCATCAGTAAAATGGCAATGATGATAATTCTCACTTCATAGGGTTGCTATAAGAATTAAGTAAGTTAAAGTATCTAAAATGTTTAGAACACTGCCTGGCGGTAGTATTTACTACTATTGCAATAATCCCCACTGTGGGAGGTTTAGAGGTTGCCTTCGCCATCAGCATTTGCATCCTAGCCTGTGTAAGGCAATTATGAAGGTTTCTGGACTTCTAACTTAGAAAAATATTGATGAGATGGGGTTATTTGAGGAGCAGGTATTGAATAATCATAATTAGGGATTATATAATTTTTAAAAACTCTTCGGGAAAGGATTGCTTTCTCTTATCCAATAACATGCAAGAAGAGTGCTCTTCCTTTATGTGTTTCCACTGAGAATGTGATATGTAAATGTGTCTTGGGGATAGATGCTATATCTGATGGTCAGTCCTGTACAAAGAACAATAGGAGCAAAGGTGAGAACCATCCAAATCTTCGAAGCACTAGGGAACGTGGGGGAAGAGCGGTTAGAAAAGGCTGATAGAAATGTACTCTGTGGAACTGGGTGGGTGGGAGACATTCCTGGCGGAGATAGGGGCACGGAGGCTGAGGGAGTACCAGGTATTTGGGATACTCTTGGTAATTGACAATTGCTAGATACAAACCTGGAGGCTGAAGGAAAGTGGCAGAAGTCGAGACTGGAGTTTAGATTGTGTGTCCTGTAGCAGTATCTCCCGGAGCACAAGAATGTCATGATTGGATTTTCATGTTTCAGAGGTCATTTTGGCAGCAGTGAAGACAGGCTGGACAGGGTGAATGGATGTGAGGTGTATTAGGAGAGGCGAATGGAATCAGCCCGTAGAGTTGATGGGCCCCAGGAAAGGGCCCCCTGGGAATGGAGGGAAGGCAATGAGATATTTAGGAGGGAGATTCAATTCGGTAGGACTGGAGAGCGTGATATGGGAAGAGGAGGAATCTGGGTGGATGCGAGGGCTTGGCTAAGTGTGGGAGGCTGCAGCAGAAATCCCTCAGGTACCATATGTAGACTGCTAGGGAAGGGAGTGACCTGTTGGAGAGAGCAGAACCCTGGGAGAGAGAAGAGCAGCTCAACAAAGAGAGCAGCATGGAAGATGCTGTGGGAAGTCAGAGGCAGGGTCAGCTTCCACAGAACAGCTCTCAAGAACGTGTATACATATAGTTAAACAGAGAAGTCAGGCAAGAAAAGGTTGTGAAAGAGCTTTGGAGTTTTGCCTTTTAAAAATGATGTTTCATTTCAGAGAAGCTTCTGTTTCACTCCAGTGTTGGGGACAGAAGCCGCATTACAATTGGTTCCTCAGCAAGGGTCATAGCGTCATTCCAGAGTTTTCTGGAGATGAGATGGATCAGAAGTAGGCTTGTTCTGTGCTCTCCATACAGAGCCACTTCTAAACCTCTCCGTTTGTTAGAACTGATGACTTTTTCCTCCTCTGAACCCCACCATTCCCTATACTTACTTCTTTTAGAGCAGTAATTCCATTTCATATTTGTTTCATTATACATCTGTCTTCGCTCTCCCTGCCCGTCAGACATAGATTTTCTGGAGGAGGGGCCGTATCATTCATCTTCTTTTTCTCAGCATCTATTACATAGTTTCATTACAGTGGGGCTCACTGAATGTGTGTGAGATGAATGGATAGATGGGTGGGGTGGATAAGAGGTTGGATCAAGATTACCGTGTGTGCGTGTGCATGTGTGTGCACACATGAAGCAGGTGATTTGGCTGTGAAAGCAAGAGAGGCAGGCAGGGTAGCCTCAGTGCTTATGAACAACAGTACATATTTATAATCACTTTTTTTTTTTGAGATGAAGTCTCACTCTGTGGCCCAGGCTGGAGTGCAGTGGCACAACCTCAGCTCACTGCAACCTCTGCCTTCTAGGTTCAAGTGATTCTCCAGCCTCAGCCTCCCGAGTAGCTGGGATTACAGGCACCTGCCACCACGCCTGGCTAATTTTTGTATTTTTAGTAGAGATGGGGTTTCATCATGTTGGTCAGACTGGTCTTGAACTCCTGAAGTGATCCACCTGCCTCAGCCTCCCAAAGAGCTGGGATTATAGGTGTGAACCACCACACCCAGCCTATAATCATCACTTTGACAAACAGGAAAGGGACTGATTAGGAAGGAGCACCAACAGGGTTCTGTTGAGACAGGAGCTTCTTAGTTCATAAACATGCAGGAATTTTATGGAATTGTAACATCTCAGAATTTTGGAGCTAGAGGGAGGTTTAGAGTTAACTTAGTGCCACCTCCTGTTGAACACAGGGCACTAGGGTATGTGGGCTGCCTTCCTAGCTACATTAAAAGCATTTTGAGAGTATGGCCATTATCCTATAGTGATATTTATTAATTGACAATGTTAATACAATCTTGACATGAGGAGGGAATGGAGAAAATTAGGTTTATCATTTAGTTGGAAAGAAAGACTGAAAAATAGTTCAAAAACAGATGTATCAGGCAGCAGGTGAATAGCAAAGACAGGAAAATTCAGTTGTATTCTGAGGACATCCTTAACAGCATTGTGAAGTTTTATTTAGCCAGTCTTAAATGTGCATCTAACCTTATCTCCTTCCCCAAACTACAGGAGGGGTTCTCCTACCTACTTCTTGGTGTTGTTGCCATGATTTTTACTTTGAGTGGATTATATACTATTGAACAATAATGTAACATCATTTTTTATCTGGTGCTGGCACTAACAAGTACTTGTTTCTAATGGACTCTGTATAGAAATACACTTTGACACTGTGTTGGAAAAGAATTGTTGCTAATGAATGCACATCCTATCCCACGCTTAGCTCATTACAGCGCGTTTTTGCTTCTGTCCAGTATTGCCTTCACAACACCATTTGCAGAAAGGGGTGTGCCAGGACATTGTCACTAAGGAAGGATTAAAGTTTGCCATTTGGCCTGTGATCTTTCCCAAAAAGTTTTGGTCATGTATGAATGTCACTGGGCACCTTGCTTTGTTTTTGGCATATCTGGGTCCTCCAGCTCCACGTGGAGACGAGAAGGGTCTCCCCACTTTGCTGCTGGCACCTGGGATGGCCAGCAGAGGGCAGGCTGGCTCCTTTCCCTGATCCGGTACCTGGCACTCTTCTTCCTGCCGTGTTTGTCTCTGCTCCCCACCTATTTTCTGATGTGTCAGATCCTGCAGACTCTACAATCAGTTATGTAATGAAGAAACTAGTGGGAAAGGGGCACAAAATTTATTTTTCTCGAAACGGCTTGAGGTTTTTGGGGCAGATCTTCTTCAGCCCACATTGGTGGCCCTTTCTGAGCATTTTCTGCCCTAATTCTCCTAAAATCACCCACAAAAGGTACACGGGGCTCAACCCTCAACCCTGTGATGTGGGGAAGTTCGTAGTCTTCAGGTGTTGGATGATGATTCTTGGTGGAACATTAAAGAGGCTTCTCTTGGCCGGGTGCATGGCTCACACCTGTAATCCCAGCACTTTGGGAGGCCAAGACAGACAGATCACCTGAGGTCAGAAGTTCGAGACCAGCCTGGCCAACATGGTCAAACTCTGGTCTCTACTAAAAATACAAAAATTAGCTGGGTGTGGTGGCGGGGCCTGTAATCCCAGCTACTTGGGAGGCTGAGGTGGGAGAATCGCTAGAATCTGGAAGGTGGAGGTTGCAGTGAGCCGATATCACACCATTGCACTCCAGCCTGGGTGACAGAGCAATTGGGTCTTCATTATGAAGACTTTGAAACAAAATAGAAAAGAGGAGTCTCGTGTTTGAGTTCCCACCTTAAGGTCTGTCTGCACTGCACTGCACTCCTATAAAAAGACACAAATTTTATGGCGCTAAGCAGTCTTTACATGTTCATGTTAATAGATTGTTGTTGTTCTTGGGAAAATTTAATATTAATCCCTTTTAGAGGAGAAGCTAAATTTGCAGACACTATTGGGTTGTGGGTTCTGGAGCCCTGGATCCTGTTTTTGATGCTGCTAGCTTTTTCTGCACATCATCCTGCTTGTTTTGTTAAATTACTGGTGACTCCTCTTCAGTGTGTCTCATTGAGAAACTACATTTCTTGACTGGGCGCAGTGGCTCACAGCTGTAATCCCAGCACTTTGGGAGGCCGAGGTGGGTGGATCACCTGAGGTTAGGAGTTCGAGACTAGCCTGGCCAACATGGTAAAACCCTGTCTCTACTAAAAATACAAAAATTGTCCAGGCATGGTGGTGGGTGCCTGCAGTCCTAGCTACTCAGGACGCTGAGACAGGAGAATCACTTAAAACCAGGAGGGGGAGGTTGCAGTGAGTTGAAATTCTGCCACTGGACTCCAGCCTGGGCAACAGAGCAAGACTCTGTCTCAAAAAAAAAAAAAAAAAAAAGATAATACATTTCTTCTTTTAAGATTTTAGTTGATGTGTTTGGAAGTAAGGAGGATTGATCCTCTATCAGAAAACATAAGAGCTTTCCTGGGGGGAATGAGCATTTCTCTCTGCCATTCCAGTCTGACCATTAAAAATTGCTCTGGCAGTGTGCACCATTCAATTTCAGCATCCATTGACATCTGTGTCTTCTCCATGGAAGGCTGGGGCCAGGCTTTCTTTAACTTTCCCATTAAGTTAATGCTCCTTGCAGTTGAATTTCAATCTGTGTTTTACTTGAAACCATTTCCAAAGTGTGTGTCAGTGCTTTGGGTATAGTTAGGAAATGAGAGCATCAGAGTGATTAAATGACATGACTGAGTTTTCCCGGAAAATGAACCTAATCCTCCTCTCAGTTCATATGAATAATGAAATTTGAGATCCTTGGGGGATCATCTAGTCCAGTTCACTCATTTTGCAGATGATATTGAAGGCTCAGAGAGTTATTTGAATAAGATACATACATCCCACTTTCGGAGGCTGAGGCGGGTGGATCATGAGGTCAAGAGACCGAGACCATCCTGGTCAATATGGTGAACCCCCCGTCTCTACTAAAAACACAAAACAATTAGCTGGGCATGGTGGCGCGTGCCTGTAATCCCAGCTACTTGGGAGGCTGAGGCAGGAGAATTGCCTGAACCCAGGAGGCGGAGGTTGCGGTGAGCCGAGATCGTGCCATTGCACTCCAGCCTGGGTAACAAGAGCGAAACTCCGTCTCAAAAAAAAAAAAAAAAGATACATACATCCACCTCACATCCATTACGAGCTCTGTTATTTTTTTAAAAAATCAGAAAATGACAAATGTTGGCAAGAATGTGGAAAAACATTGAAACCCTTGTGCACTATTGATGAGAATGTAAAATGGGGGAGCTGCTATGGAAAACAGGAGAATCACTTAAACCCAGGAGGGGGAGGTTGCAGTGAGTTGAAATTCTGCCACTGCACTCCAGCCTGGGCAACAGAGCGAGACTCTGTCTCAAAAAAAAAAGGTGGTTCCTCAAAAAATAAAAGTAGAATTACTGTATGATCCAGGAAGTCTATTTCTGGGTGTATACCCAAAATAATTCGAAGCAGAGTCTCAAAGAGATATTTATACATTCATATTCATAGCAGCATTAGTCACAACAAGTCAAAAGGTGGAAGCAATCCAAGTGTCCATCAGTGGATGAATGGATAAACAAAGTGTGGTACAGCATCTACATACAGTGGAACGCTATTCAGCTTTAGAAAGGAAGGAAACTGACACATGCTATGACATGGATTAATCTTGAGAGCACTATGGTGAGTGAAATAAGCCAGTCACAAAAGGACAAATACTGTATGATTTCACTTATAAGAGGTACCTAGAAGTAGTCAGATTCCTAGAGACAGAAAGTTTAATGGTGGTTTCCAGGGGCTGCAGAGAGAGAGTGATGTGGTTTGGCTGTGTCCCCACCCAAAGCCCATCTTGAATTGTAGTTCCCAGAATCCCCATGTGTTGAGGGAGAGACTCAGAGGGAGGTGACTGAATCTTGGGGGTGCTTTCCCCCATGCTGTTCTTGTGATAGTGAGTAAGTTCTTGCAAGATCTGATGGCTTTATAAAGGTTTTGCTTGGTGCTGCTTTGTGTCGTCATGTGAAGAAGGATGTGTTTGCTTTTCCTTCCACCACGATTGAAAGTTTCCTGAGGTCTCCCCAGCCATGCTGAACGGTGAGTCATTTAAACCTCTTTCCTTTATAAATTACCCAGTATTGGGCAGTTCTTATAGCAGCTTGAGAATGGACTAATACAGAGAGGAATGGAGAGTTGTTTAATGTGTATAAAGTTTCACTTTTGCAAGATGAAAAGAGTTGTGGAGATTGGGTATACAATGCTGTGAGTAGTGCTTAAGACTATTGAATGTACACACAAAAGGGGTAAGATGGTAAACTTTATGGATATTTTGCAGCAGTGAAAAAAAGATGCTCTCAGTCACATGGGTAGTTGGTGCTGTATTTGCTCTCAACTCACTGTCCTTTGGTTTTCTTAATATGCCATCTGTGGCATTCTTTCTAGCAAACTAACCATGGATCAAAGCTAAAGCATCCTTATCCCCACTGGTTTACTTGCCATCCAGAAAAATAATTTTTTAGAGACAGAACCTTTCTCTGTTGCCTAGGCTGGAATGCAGTGGCATAATCATAGCTCACTGTAACCTTGAACTCCTTGGCTTAAGGAAGAGATCTTCCTGCCTTAGCCTCCTGAGTAGCTGGGTCTACAGGCCCATGCCACCCTGTCTAATTTTTACATTTTTTTGTAGAGCTGAGGTCTTCCTATGTCTTCCAGGCTAGTCTTAAACTCCTGACCTCAAGTGATGCTCCTGCCTCAGTCTTGGAAAGTGCTGAGCCACCATGCCCAGCTAGAAAAATAAATTTCATTGTTGAAACTTGGATGCTGTTTGACTCTCCACCTTCCTCTCTCCCTCAGATGGCTCCTTCCCACTCTGTGCTCCAAGCAGAATGAGTTACATGCAGTACTTATGGTTTACCACATTCTTCTTGCCACATGCTGTTTCCTCACTGGTGCTCTTTTCTGCACTCCGTCTATATAGTAACTTCTATTTTTAGGATTCAGCTGAGGCATCATCCCTTTTGAAAGTTCTTTTGACCACGTGATCTGAGTTAGGTGCTTACTACTTCCAGGGTCACCCTGGCCATGCGCCATTGCAATACTCTATTTCCTGGTCTGCATCTCCCACTGGACTATGCTATGCCTGTCTCAGTGCTCTGTTTCTAGCACGTTGCTTGCACAGGGGAGGTGCTCCAAAATGTCTGCCACAAGATGAACTATACCTTGGAAGATACTGCTGTAGCAGAGTCATACTAAAAATTGCCAACTGATTTGCATCTCTCTGGCTTTCCTAAGGGTGTCTCTTATTTTTTTATGGTGGTAAAATGCATATAATAGAAATTTTGCTATCTTAACCATTTTTAGTGTACAATTCAGTGACATTAGGTACAGTCACGCTGTGCATTAATCACCACCAGAACTCTTTTCATCTTGCAAAATTGAAACTCTGTACCCATTAAACAGTAATTTCCCGTTCCTTCCCTCCCCAGCCCTTGGCAACCCCCATTCAGTATTTGTCCTTTTTTGGATGGGCTTGTTTCACTTAATATAATGTCATCAAGGTTCACCTATGCTATAGCATGGATTATATAATATAGTAAAATATCCATGCTACAACATGTATATTTAATGCTGACTAATATCCCATTGTATGTATTACCACATTTTGCTCATCCATTCATTCATCCCTTCATCCATCATTGGGCATTTGGGTTGCTTCCACCTATTTAGCTACTAGGAACATAGTATAGCTCTGTGTTTTAAAACATGGCAAGTCTGTCTTTGTGCTATCCATTCAGTACCACACAAAACTACACTTTTAATAATTGGAATTCCTTTTTAATTATTATTATTATTATTATTTTTTGAGATGGAGTTTCGCTGTTCTTACCCAGACTGGAGTACAATGGCACGATCTCGGCTCACCACAACCTCCGCCTCCTGGGTTCAAGCAGTTCTCCTGCCTCAGCCTCCTGAGTAGCTGGGACTACAGGTGAGCACCACCATGCCCAGCTAAATTTTTTTGTATTTTTAGTAGAGATGGGGTTTCACCTTGTTGACCAGGATGGTCTTGATCTCTTGACCTCATGATCCACCTGCCTCGGCCTCCCAAAGTGCTGGGATTATAGGCGTGAGCCACCGTGCCCGGCCCTAATTTTTATTATTTTTATTTATCTGAGATGGAGTCTCCCTCTGTCGGCAGGCTGGAGTGCAGTGGCACGATCTCGGCTCACTGCAACCTCCAACTCCCTGGTTCCAGTGATTCTCCTGCCTTAGCCTCCTAAGTAGCTGGGATTACAGGCATGTGTCACCATGCCCAGCTAATTTTTGTATTTTTAGTAGAGGCAGGGTTACATCATGTTGGCCAGGATGGTCTTGATCTCGTGACCTCATGATCTGCCCTCCCAGAGTGCTGTGATTACAGGCGTGAGCCACTGCACCCGGCCAATAACTGGAATTCTTTTTTGGAATATTATTTAAATAGTTTTTGGGAAACAGGTGGTTTTAGCTACATGGATAAGTTCTCAGTGGTGATTTTTAAGATTTTGGTGTACCCGACACCCAAACAGTGTACACTGTACGCAGTGTATAGTCTTTTATCCTTTGCCCCCCTCCCATTCTTCTGCCAAGTCCTCAAAGTCCGTTATATCTTTCTTAAGCCTTTGCGTCCTCATAGCTTAGCTCCTACTTATAAGGGAGGATGCATGATATTTGGTTTTCCACTCCTGAGTTACTTCACTTAGAATAATGGTCTCCAGCTCCATCCAGGTTGCTGTGAATGCCATTATTTCATTCCTTTTAAGGCTGAGTAATATTCTATAGTGGAATATTACTTTTCTTTATCTGCTTGTTGATTGATAAGCATTTAGGCTGGTTCCATATTTTTGCAATTGCAAATTGTACTGCTATAAACATATGCATCCAAGTGTCCTTTTCATATAACGACTTCTTTTCCTCTGGGAAGACACCCAGTAGTTAATAATCTGAATTCTTTACGGCTTGCATGCTGAAGCATTTTTCTTGATCTGTCTGCTTTCTGGCCTGTTCTAGTCATTCTGGCTTTCATCTTGGTAAGTTTTCCTTAAAACTGTCTCCAGCTCCCTCTGCATGTGCAGTTCATGCCCTGCCTCTTGTTTGTGGCTTTGGATCAATAATGCTACAGATCCAGTCTAATTAATCATGGATCAAAAGCTAAAGCATCCTTTCCCCAGATGGTTTATTATTAATACCATCCAGAAAAATAATTTATAATTTAATTCTCTATCTCATGGACTTTGGGATCCTTGGTAGAATATGTTGTCTTCCCCCTTTCTTCTTCGCTATCTACTCCTCTTTCTCTCCATCAAAAGTGGCTTTATCTCCACTTTTGCAGCTATTTCTTCTCTTTTAGAGAAGGGAGGATTCACTGACAGCAGCCCTCCCATGCTCAGTTCATAAAGCCCTCCTTCCTTACCCCTCGTCCATATGGCTCTCCCTCCACCCTACCCTACCTCCCGTGATCTTGAGGCCTCAGAGAAATGAAAAGTGACTTTTGGTATTCAAGACAACCAATAGCAAAATATAGCTCCCACTTCCAGCAGCCCATATTGGTGGATTGGTGGGAGAAGGATTTGCTTCATGTGTGGTCTGTGTTGGGCCATTCTCCTTCTCTCTGTTCTTCTCTGTTCTTACAGCACCATCTCTTTGCCTCATTTCTTTGCTCTACTCTGTTCCTCTCCAATCATTGTCTGGTGGCTCACACCTGTAATCCTAGCACTTTGGGAGGCTGAGGTAGGCCAATCACATAAGATCAGGAATTCAAGACCAGCCTGGCCAGCATGGCAAAATCCAGTCTCTACTAAAAATACAAAAATTAGCTGGGCTTGGCAATGGGTGCCTATAATCCCAGCTACTTGGGAGGGTGAGGCAGGAGAATCGTGAACCCAGGAGCCAGCTGGAGGCTGCAGTGAGCAGAGATGGTGCCACTGCACTCCAGTCTGGACAATAGAGTGAGATGCCATCCCAAACAAAACAAAACAAAACAACAACAAAAACCAAACAGAAGTACTACTGACCTAAGGCTATGTTACACAGTTTACAGAAGGCTTCAGGGTAACATGGAGGGAAGCTGGGGAGTGGAAGAAAATAGGCAATGGCTAACTATTGAATCAAGCCCTAAACAACATTGTTTTCAAATGGCCTTTGACTTTCTTCTCCTGGGAATCCCTCCTGATAATCTTTTCCTCTAGGCTCTACAAATCTATTTTGTAGGTCAACCATCCTTCTTTTAGGAAGCCAGAAGCCCCAGAGCCTAGAAGGTAAACCCACATCACTGGCCTAATCTAATTTTCCCACACGGAGAAGTCAGCCATAGGTAAATTTGCTGCCTCGTAGCTTCACTCTGTGTCATCCTAACTCAACTGGATGGCATCAGGCAGGATGGAGGAGGCATTCTAAACCTTTCTCTTTGAGCAAAGTTCAATTGGAATCAAGTTGCACACCAAATTTTGTAATGCAAGTCTTACACATATGGCAAGGGAACATCTGAAATGTTGACTCACTCTATCAAAATGTCAACATCAGTAAGTAGTTAATGAGATTTTTTTTCTAGCGAGTGTAATATACTGCAAGATTTTTCAAAAGAGTCTTTGGACAATTTTGTTCGAATCATCTCAAACGTTATCTTAACACAGATAGTGATTATGACAACTGCTGCCTGCATGAGAGGGAACACAACAGTGGCACAAAAATTATTCAAGACCAATTTCTGAGTCTGCATCATTGAACATTTTCTTTTATTTATTTATTTATTTATTTATTTTGGCGGGGGGAGGAAGGCAGGAAGGAAGGGAAGAAGGACGGTAGGGAGGAAGGAAGGGATGAAGGAAGGAAGGAAGGGAGGAAGCGGGGAGGGAGGGAGGGAGGGAGGGGAGGAAAGGAAATCAAGCAATGAAAGAGACATTGCCGACCTGGATCTAGAGGTTTACAAGTTGATTTCTTTTTTTTTGAGAGAAAGAAAGAAAAAAAATAAGTAAAGGAGAGGAAGAAAGAGGAAGAGAAAGAGGGAGAGTAAATGGAAATATTGCTTTATTTTGAAAAAATTGGGTATTAATAATGGCCAATCAATGTTTCATTTAAACTAATGGGTAGGTGTGATGTGGTATTGACAAGAATGTATATTTTGTGTATTTGAAGTGGAGAGCTCTATAAATATTTATTAAGTTTACTTGTTCTGGATCTGAGTTCGAGTCCTTGATATCCTTATTAATTTTCTGTCTCATTGAATCTAAGTCTCCTATCTGGGTGTTAGGATCCTTAGCTCTTGTTGTTGCATTGATCCTTTTACCACTATATCTTTGTTGCTTTAAAATCTATTTTATCTGATACAAGAATTGCAACTCATGCTTTTTATTTATTTATTATTTATTTTTGCTCTCCATTTGGTTGGTAAATCTTTCTCCATCCCTTTGTTTTGAGTCTTTGTGTATCCTTGCATGTGAAACAGGTCTTGATGTAACATGCCGTTGGGTTTTGGCTGTGTCTTTTGATTGGGAATTTAGTCAGTTTAAATTTAGGGTTACTGCCATTTGATGTTGACTGGCTGTTTTATCCATTTGTTGGTGTAAATTCTTCTTTATGTTGCTGCACTTTACTTTTTGGTATATTTTTAGAAAGGCTAATACTGGTTGTTTCTTTCTGTGTGTAATGCTTCTTTCAGAAGCTCTTGTAAAGGAGGCCTGGTGGTAATAAAATCTCTGTGTTCTTGCTTGTTCATAAAAGATTTTATTTTTCCTTCAGTTGTGAAGCTTAGTTTGGCTGGATATGAAATTCTGGGCTGAAGGTTCTGTTCTTTGAGGATGTTGAATATTGGCCCCCACTCTCTTCTGGCCTGTAGAGTTTCTGCCGAGAGATCTGCTGTAAGTCTGATAGGCTTGCCTTTGTGGGTTATCTGACCTTTCTCTCTGGCTGCCCTTAGTATCCTCTCCTTCGTTTCAACCCTGGTGAATCTAACGATTATGTGCCTTGGGGTTGCTCTTCTTGAGGAATATCTTTGTGGTGTTCTCTGTATTACCTGGGGTTGAATGTTGACCTGCTTTGCTAGTTTAGGAAAATTTTCCTGAATAATATCCTGAAGGGTATTTTCCAGCTTGGATTCATTCTCTCCGTCGCATTCAGGTACACCTATCAAACGTAAAAAATTGGTCTTTTCACATAGTCCCACATTTCTTGGAGACTGCTTATTCCTTTTTATCCTTTTTTCTCTAATCTTTTCTTCACGTTTTATTTCATTAAGTTGGACTTTGACCTCTGATATCCCTTCTTCTGCTTGAACAATTCGAGTGTTTAAACCTGTGCATACTTCTCGGAGTTCCTGTATTGTATTCTTCAGTTCCATGAATTCACTCATACTCCTCTCTAAGTTGTCTATTCTCAATAGGATTTCATGAAACCTTTTTTCAAAGTTCCTAGTTTCTTTACGTTGGGCTACAACGTGTTCTTTTAACTCACCAAAGTTTGTTATTTTCCATTCCTTGAAGAGTGATTCTGTCATCAGGAGGCGCTCGTTCTCCATCAAGCCTTGTTCCATTGTTGATGTAGAGCTGTGATCATCTTTAGAGGGAGAGGCGTTCTGACTTTGAGTATTCTCAGCTTTTTTACGCTGGTTTCTTCCCATCATTGTAAATTTATCCTCCTGTCGTCTTTGAAGTTACCAACTTTCAGATTAGGTCTCTTGAGTGGACGTCCAGGTTGTTAGTTCCCAGGGCCAGAGCAGCGGCGTTAAAACTGATGGTGCTTTTCTGCCCAGGATTCTCCTGTCTGGCTTCCTTCTTGTGTCCATAGTAGGCGACTCTGCCTTCCTGGGGCTCCAAACCTCGGTCAGAAGGGGAACCGGTCCCGTTTACTCTGCGCTGAGTGCTGCTGCGCCGAGGTGCCGGCAGAACCGCTGCGCCGACCACGAGAGTCGCGCTGGCGACTCGTGTGTTTCCACTACTGGGGGATCTTCTGCTCCGTGAGCGACCAGACTTTGTCTGAAAGTGTGGCGTCCTCTAGTTCTCCGCGCCTTCCCTGAGAGCTGCAATCCCGGGATGTTAGCGATCGGCCATCTTGGATCGTTCTCCCCTGAACATTTTCTCTCTATGGAGAGGGTCTTCAATTTGTTGCTTTTTCAGCTAACTAACTAGGTTCCTGTTTTCCTTTCTTACATTTGGCAAATTAATTTTAGGGACAAATCATGTCTACAGTTTCTAAGGAAACATCAAGGGGGCTCAGATTGTTACTGTATGAGTTATAGGGTGGGTTGATGCAGAAAGGAGTGCCCTGTGAGGTGCTCACCAAGCCCTATCCCACTGTGTGCCCTAATTGACTCCTGTATGTCCAGCGATGGTGTCGAATAAGATACAGCCAGTATTGGTAGTCCTCACCTGAGAACTTCACTTGTTTGCTCTGGTATTATTAGTTTCTTTTTTGTTGTTATTGACTGGCAGTGCTAGGCTGACCTTGTTGTTACCCCTTCTTTGATATTTCTACCAGTACCTTGTTTGTACTAGTAGTTAAATAATGGAAGAGGAGTTTTTGGAAATGAAGGACATTTCATTCAGTTGGTAACATAAATGGGGGTTGTGAACAAGACTACTTTCAGAACTTGAAAATGTTTTGATCCTGCTAAGATGCAAAATATCTGATTATATTTTATTGACCTAGTAGATAGAGTATGGCTTTCAAGTGAGACAGACCTGGGTTCAAATCTCAACTTCACCACTTAGTAATTGCATGACCTTGGAAAAGTTACTTAACCTCCTGGTCAGTTTGTTGATTCATTTATTCATTGTTTTTACTTTCCTTCCAGAATAAAAATAGTAGAAAAGAACAAGGAAAAATATAATAATTTCCCATATTCTCACTACCAGGAATTAACTACTTATATGACTATATGTTCCTTTAGTTGTTTTTTTCCTTTCCTAGCAAAAAATTCCCCTATTGATATAGGCATACACCCTCCTTTTACTTCTTATTTCTTTGGAAATAATATATACCTTGTTGGGCTAAGCAAGATAAAATGATTAAAGCACCCTGCCCAGTGTCTGATCCACAGTAAACAGCTGGCACATGGCAGTAGTTGTTGTTATTATCTTCCTCCTATATTTGCACATCTCCATTAGAAGTATAGTCATGCTAAAACAAGCAATGGGGAAAAGATTCCCTGTTTAATAAATGGTGTTGGGAAAACTGGCTAACCAAGTGCAGAAAGCAGAAACTGGACCCCTTCCTGACACCTTACACTAAAATTAACTCCAGATGGATTAAAGACGTAAATGTAAGACCTAACACCATAAGAACCCTAGAAGAAAACCTAGGCAAAAGTATTCAGGACGTAGGCATAGGCAAGGACTTCATGACTAAAACACCAAAGCAATGGCAACAAAAGCCAAAATAGAGAAATAGGATCTAATTAAACTCCAGAGCTTCTGCACAGCAAAAAGAAACAATTATTAGAGTGAACTGGCAACCAACAGAATGGGAAAAAATTTTTGCAATCTACCCATCTGACAAGGGGTTGATATCCTGAATCTACAAAGAACTAAAACAGATTTACAAGAAAAAAACCCATTCAAAAGTGGGCAAAGGATATTAACAGCCACTTCTCAAAAGAAGACATATATGAGGCCATTAAACATATGAAAAAATGCTCATCATCACTGGTCATTAGAGAAATGCAAATCAAAACCACAGTGAGCTATCATCTCACGCCAGTTAGAATGGCAATTATTAAAAAATCTGGAGACAAAAGATGTTGGAGAGGATGTGGAGAAATAGAAACACTTTTACACTGTTGGTGGAAGTATAAATTAGTTCAAACGTTGTGGAAGACAGTGTGGTGATTCCTCAAGGATCTAGAAATAGAAATTCCATATGACCCAGCAATCCCATTACTGGGTATATACCCAAATAACTATAAATCATTCAATTATAAAGACACATACACATGCACATGTATGTTCATTGCGGCACTGTTTACAATAGCAAAGACCTGGAACCAACCCAACTGCCCATCAATGATAGACTGGACAAGGAAAATGTGGGACATATACACCATGGAATACTATGAAGCCATAAAAAATGATGAGTTCCTGTCCTTTGTAGGGACATGGATGAATCTGGAAACCAAACTGACACAAGAACAGAAAATCAAAACACCGAATGTTCTCACTCTTAGGTGGGTGTTGAACAATGAGAACACATGGACACAGGGAGGGGAGCATCACACACTGGGGTCTTTTGGTGGGGGGGGTTAGGGGAGGGACAGTGGGGCGTGGGGAGTTGCGGAGAGATAACATGCGGAGAAATGCCAGATATAGGTGATGGAGGGATGGACGCAGCAAACCACCTTGCCATATATGTACCTATGCAACAGTCCTGCATGATCTGCACATGTACCCCAGAACCTAAAGTGCAATTAAAAAGAAAATATAGTCATGGTAAACCAATACACTTATAAAAATGATTGTTTTTGGACAAGCTGTTTCTCCTTCTAGAATATATTTGCAAGCCACAACTGGACGAATTGGTGTTAATATGTGTAGGAATGTAGACTACATTGTAAAACCTATCTATATTACAAATAATGAAAATGTTTTCAAGATCAGACCTTTTTCATAAATGATGGACTGAACTTGGTAAACTTAAAAAAAATTGGTTGACCCAAATTTTAGAAAATTGCATGCATTATTTAAAAACTATGATGTTAGAGGAATAGTATGATTGAGAAGAAAATTGGTCACTTAAACTCTGCTATGAAAGATTGATTTTTTGCTTGCAGTGATCTTGCAAAGCCAGTGGCTACTGGGTAATGAATATTGGGGCTTTATTAATTTATGAAGAGCAGGAAAGAGTTAGCTTGTCTGCATTGCAGCTAATTCTTCTCAAGTAACGTTAAAAAAATCAAGATGATAAAAAATGGGAGCAGTTTGTCAATTTAAACAAATGTTCTTTTTATGGACTTCCTGGAGTGGTCTTGCATTAAATTTCTAGGTCTAATTGGGTAGTAACAAAATTAAAGAGCAAAGAAGCTCAGGTGACT
Source organism: Callithrix jacchus (assembly GCF_049354715.1). Classification (NCBI taxonomy): domain Eukaryota; kingdom Metazoa; phylum Chordata; class Mammalia; order Primates; family Cebidae; genus Callithrix; species Callithrix jacchus. The sequence continues at coordinate 54,490,516 of NC_133510.1, read as the reverse complement.
TAGTGGCATTTTTGGTAATCTATGACAAATGTTGTAAGGTAGGTTTAAATGTCCTTAAAAATACTGTAATCATGCCTGTAATCCCAGCACTTTGGGCAGCCAGGGTGGGCAGATCACTTGAGCCCAGGACCTTGAGACCAGCCTGACCAACATAGTGAAACCCTGTCTCTACTAAAAATACAAAAACCAGCTGGGTATTGTGGCTCATGCCTATAGTCCCAACTACTCACGAGCCTGAGGCAGGAGAATCGCTTGAATCTGGGAGGCAGAGGTTGCAGTGAGCCGAGATTGTGCCACTGTACTCCAGCCTGGGTGACAGAGTGAGACTCTGTCTCAAAAAAACCAAAAACCAAAATATTCTAAGTGCCTTATACTATATGTTAATGATAAAATAGGTTATATAGAGAGTTTACAGTGTGCCAGACACTATGACAAGTGCTTAACTTATATCATTTGCTTCTTAGAAAAGCCCCTATGAAGTTATTCGAGGTGGCTCACACCTATAATCCTAGTACTTTGGGAGGCTGAGGCGGGTGGATCAAAGGTCAGGAGTTCAAGACCAGCCCACTCAACATGGTGAAACCCTGTCTCTACTAAAAATAGATAAATTAGTTGGGTGTGGTGGTACATGCCTGTAGTCCCAGTTACTCAGGAGGCTGAGGTAGGAGAATCACTTGAACCTGGGAGGCGGAGGTGGCAGTGAGCCGAGATTGCGCCACTGTACTCCAGCCTGGCGACAGAGCAAGCCTCCTTCTCAAACAACAACAACAAAACCAAAAAAAGAAAAACCCCTATGAAGTAGTCACTTTTGCTGTCCCAATTTCTGGATGAACAAACTGAGACAATGAATGTACCCAAGTTTACATAGCCACTGACTCTGGGAGCCAGGTTTCAAACCCAGGCAGCTGTACATTTTAGCCTCTATTTTATGCTGTCATTATATCTAGAATTTCCAGAGCATTTTCACCTGATGAGTAGAGCAAACGTGATATTTGAGCATCATATATTTTGGAGACTTGTCAGGGAGACTAAGAATAGTGTTTGCGGATTTTTTATTGTGTGGTGTAAATTTTAGTCAAAATAACCATTTGTAAATACATCTGCTGATTTATCTTGTAGTTGGATAAAAAGTCCTTTTCTAATGAGTGGGATGGTATGGCTTCTTTCTTGACATGATGAGCTCATGATTTTCTTTCTTTTTAAAGTTCATGATGACTGTCAAATGTGTACAGAGCCCCATGCTAGCTGCAGGCAGGGGAGGAGAGAGATACAACAATGAGTAAGACTTAGTTCCTGTGTTCAGAGGAGTTTGTGATGTATTGAGAGGAAAGAGACTACTTATGAATAATACAAGGACATGGATGAATCAGGTGTGGGGGTGGGGAGTGTACCATCTGGAACACAGGTGTTAAGGAAGGTATTTTTTTTTCTTTTTTTTTGAGATAGGGTCTGTCACCCAGGCTAGAGCGAGGTGGCGTGATCTTGGCCCACTGTGATCTCCACCTCCTGGGTTCAAGTGATTCTTGTGCCTCAGCAACCTGAGTACCTGGGATTACAGGCGAACACCACCATGCCTGGCTAACTTTTGTATTTCTAGTAGAGATGGGTTGTGCCATGTTGGCTAGTCTTACAAACTCCTGTTCTCAAGTGATCTACCTGCCTCAGCCTCCCAAAGTACTGAGATGACAGGTATGAGCCTCCACGCCTGGCTAGGAAGGTACCATTTTAAAATGTCAAATCAGCGGTTTCCCAAGCTGGTATTCTTCATGTGCCATGGATAAAATTAAAATATTTACAGAGAGCCTAGTTTGTATCAGGTCCTGTGCTAGAAATTACTTTGAATTTTTTAAAAAAATACACTGTGGATACTTAGTTTTCAAGTATCAGGAAGGTTTAAAATTTAGTGAAACCAGAGGTAATTTTTTAAAAAGATATCATCTGTCCTCTTGAGGAGCTTGCATATCTGATTGATGCTGGCATTGGGCCACACTGATGCACTGCCAAGTGACACTCTGTTGTAAGCATGGACTAAAGACAGTGGTAATTAACAGTGCTGGTGCTGCTATATTTAGTACATGAGTATAATAGCCATCCTTATACTGTTTTTAGAAGAGAAGGAGGACATAGAACGTATATTTAATAAGTGCTGTCTGTTTCCTTAGGAGTTTTTCTCTACTACCAAAATTTTAGATTGACTTTCAAAAACAAGACATAAATTTGACCATTACCAGGGCCTGCTATTACTGATGGATTCTTATATATTTATGATGGTGAAGATAAAAGTGAATGTAAATCACCAGATATGCTACCCTTTGAAATGCTGAGGCCTATAGTGACTGACATACCATGAAATTCCTCTTAACCCTGAAATATCAGTCACCTGTATAATTCAGGAGACAGGTACATTCCTTTTCATGTAGATTCTGACGTGATTTGAAATCCCTTTACATTCACTTCTCTAAAATTCAACCACAGCTGACTGTTCTGTTAACCTTTATCTTTAGAATGTAGTAAGGGAAAATATTTGATAATTCTGTTAAATGTTTCTTTTAAGTTTTTAATACTGACTTTTGAAATACAATGCCAATTCTCTCTACACAGGTCTAAGTTTTACTTGTGGGAGTTAACCTGCTTAGTATGACTTTTTGGCTCACATTTTTTTCTTTCTGGTTCTTTGAACTGCCTTGAAAATAAGTTTCATTTGAAGAAATACAATTCTCAGCTACTTTATGGTGTTTCTCGAAAAAGCAGTAACAGAAAAGCATATATGGAAGCAGGAATTATGTAGTTTAGCTGTTAAAAAAGACATTTTCAAAAGGATGTTCTGTGAAGAATCTCGAGTCTCTACTTTCTTTTTTACAATTAAACTTGAAGTTTATTGCAAAATAAGACTACTGTAGCAGTACCTCATTGCACTGGAATATAACAAATGTAACCATAGAGAAATCACAAGGAAATAAATTCATGAAAAAACTCATAAGCATTTAGTTATATATGCACACACACAGTCATGCATAAATATATTTTTTAAACTTTCAGATGATGACTTGGACTCAGCTGAATTACATGAACTTCCAATACCTGTCCTGGACTCTTACTGAGAACGATCTAAAGATAATTTAAGATTAAAAAAATTTTTTTTGAGGCAGTGTCTCACTTTGTCACCAAGGCTGCAGTATAGTGACATGATCACGGCCCACTGCAGCCTTAACCTCCTTGGCTCAGGTGATCCTCCCAAGTAGCTGGGACTACAGCCATGTGCCACCATGCCTGGCCAGTTTTTTATTTTTTTGTAGAGACAGCATTTTGCCATGTTGCCCATGCTAAGATTCTTAATAAATACATGAAAATTTGATTTCTTCAGAATACTCTTTTTTTTTTTTTGAGTTGGAGTCTCTCTCTGTTGCCCAGGCTGGAGTGTGCAGTGGTGCAATCTTGGCTCACTGCAACCTCTGTCTCTTGGGTTCAAGCGATTCTTGTGCCTTAGCCTTCCAAGTAGTGGGATTACAGGCATGCACCACCACACCTGGCTAATTTTATTTTTATTTTTAGTGGAGATGGGGTTTCACCATGTTGGCTAGGCTGGTCTTGAACTCCTGACCTCAGGTCATCTGCCTACCTTGGCCTCCCAAAGTGCTAGAATTACAGGTGTGAGCCCCGGCACCTGGGTCCAGAATACTCTTTTTAAGTCAATAGAGTGTAATACATGTTAGAAATATTCTTAATGAAGACTGACACTAAAAGGATTTCTTTGCTTAAATTTCAGTTTATCTGAAAACATAACAACTCAAACTATTGTTTAAGCATTGCAGTTAGCCAACATTTATCACCTTGTCACCAAGGCTGCAGTATAGTGACATGATCACGGCTCACTGCAGCCTTAACCTCCAGTGAGATTGAGAATTTTAATAGAGTAATAAGACTCTCTGAATATCAGTTAAATTGGTCTCAGAGAATTCTAGGGTTGGCTGCTCTACTGGTATTGCTAGTCCAGCCTCACCTCATTTTAAATATTCTTTCACAGCACCACCGACTGCTGAGCTTGCAGCCTTTGCCTGAGAACTCCAAAGGAGAGGACGTTTATGATCTCCCAAGGCTGGATTTTATATTACAGTTACAGCATTCTTCTTTTCCCTCCTCCTCTCTTTCTCTCCCTTTTTCTCCCTCTTTCTTTCCCTCTTTTTCCCTCTTTCTCTCCTCTCTCTCTCTCTCTCATCAGGGTGTCACTCTGTCACTCAGGCTAGAGTACAGTAGTGTGATCATGGCACACTGCAGCCTTGAAATCCTAGGCTCTCACGTGATCCTCTTGCCTCAGCTTCCCGAATGGCTGGGACTACAGATGTGAGCCAGCATTCCCAACAAAGCATTCTGAAATTTTGTCGACATCTGCCTCATCACAGTTCCCACTTAGCAGTTCTAACATAGCCCTGTGGAGCAAACACAGAACTAATTTCACAGTTTCTACCAAGTGAGTGAGGGCACCAGAGGATTATGTGATGAGGACCTCAGTGGGGTGTCCTGGTGAGTCAGACTTACCCTGTGGGTCAGGGCCTGGGTCCTGTGCTGGGAAGACCTCTGGGATGACTGCTCACAGCACTATTTTAGCCTCTAGTACAGCAACAACAAACACTGATAAAAGGACAGTATTGAGCACCTGCTTTGTGCCATGACTTTCATTATGTCATTTAATTCTCACAATAACTCAACTATCGTTCATTCTAAAGATGAGGAAACTGAAACCCAGACATTAAGTAACTTGCTCAAGGACATAGAGGGAGCAAGTACTGGCATTGGAATTCTAACCTTTGTCTGCCCCATTGCCTCCTGGAAGGTCTCCAGGGGGGTGATGACCTGTGTTTCTTCAGACGTCTCCTCATCGGCCCACATGTTCTACGTCGTTTCTTCTGAATGAATTCAGCCTGGAGAGTGAAGGCTTCCAGGCCTGCCAAACCAACATTACTGTTGATTCTAATCTCGCTCCTCTTCACAGTACTTCTCTCCTCTTACCACCAAAATTAAGCATGTGACATTCAAAGGCATCACCCTTCTCCTGTCTAGGGACACATATTTCTAAGCCAAATGAATCTACCTCAACAGATAAGAGAAACCTCTCCTTTCATACCTCTCCTCAGTGGGGTCAAAGAATCTTAGGGCCTGGGATGTAGCTCATGCCTGTAATCACAGCACTTTGGGAGTTTGAGGTGGGCAGATCATTTGAGGTCAGGAGTTTGAGACCAGCCTGGGTAAATGGTAAAATCCCATCTCTACTGAAAATACAAAAATTACCCAGGCATGGTGGTGTGTGCCTGTAATCCAAGCTACTTGAGTGGCTGAGGCATGAGAATCACTTGAACCCGGGAGGTGGAAATTGCAGTGAGCCGAGATCCCGCCACTGCATTTCAGCCTGAGCAACAGAGCGATACTCTGACTCCAAAGAAAAAAAACAAAATTAGAATGGCTTGGTGTAAGGTTGGGGAATCCAAGCTAAGTGATTCATCATGACCAGGTTAAACAACGATTTCATCTTCTGCAGTGATGAGTGTGAGTCTTCCAGTTGTATTCTTGATGTAGAAGTAAACAGGTGAATACCACAACTGTAAGAAGAGCATACATGAGCCTGTAATCTCAGCACTTTGGGAGGGTGAGGCGGGTGGATCACCTGAGGTCAGGAGTTCTAGACCAGCCTGACCAACATGGAGAAACCCTGTCTCTACTAAAAATACAAAATTAGCTGGGTGTGGTAGTGGGCACTTTTAATCCCAGCTGCTCAGGAGGCTGAGGCAGGAGAATTGCTTGAACCTGAGAGGCAGAGGCTGTGGTGAGGCACGATTGCGCCATTGCACTTCAGCCTGAGCACCTAGAGCAAAACACCATCTCAAAAAAAAAAAAAAAAAGCATACATGAAATTTGTCCTTGGCCTGTTTTCAGGCAAAATTTAATAGCTCAATGAAATGGAGCTCTGGAAAAACATTGCAACATATATGATATCTAAGAGGTAGCGGAATGGTATCTCTCCAGTTATTCACATAGTATTTTAAAGGACCTTTCACACAGTCCTTGTCACTACTCACTCAGTAAACTGTAAACTCCTTGAAGGTAGAGTATATACTGTGTTCGTCATTTTATCTCTTGTAGGTCTTAGTACAGTGCCTTTCCCACAGCATCGGATTAATATTTTTTTAATGAATAAATCAATGAAGAAAAGAAATATAAAGATGTCTTTATATGGTCAATATAAATCTAGCTCAAGTAGCAGTGAGTCAGTTTCGGTCATTTTGAAGCAAGAAAACACTTCACAGGAAATACCAGGATAAGAATAATAATATGATTTCTAAAATCTTTGGTTAGTTATGCATCTGAGGTTACATGGATCTGGCAGCAGTTTTAAGTACATTTCCATATGGTATTCTGAGTGTGATTTGGTGTTGGAATTTTAAAGCCTCTCTGTCCATGCTTGACAGAGTCCTTTCTCTAAAATTAACAAAATACAAAAGCTACACCTTGTTGTCTTAAAAGATGCCTGTATTTAAATAGAGAAATTATTATTATGATTAAAAGAAGAAAATCATATGAATAGAAAATGTCCCGTGTATGTAATGTGATCTGTCGGATAATTGTAAAGTTTTTCCTTTCCCCTAAATTTCCTCCTGCTGCCCTGCCCCTGTGTCTCTGTCATGAGGGGGAATCTGTTTATGAGCTCTGTCTTGGATAATGAGTTGAGGAAACTACTCTTTTTTTTTTGAGATGAAGTCTCGTTCTGTCACCAGGCTGGAGTGCACTGATGCAATATCGGCTCACTGCAGTCTCCACCTCCCAGGTTCAAGCAATTCTCCTGCCTCAGCCTCCCAAGTAGCTGGGATTACAGGTGTCACCACCACACCTGGCTAATTTTTGTATTTTTAGTAGAGAGAGTGTTTTACCATGTTGGCCAGACTGGTTTCAAACTCCTGACCCCGTGATCTGCCTGCCTCGGCCTCCCAAAGTGCTGAGATTACAGATGTGAGCCACTGCACTTGGCCTTGAAGAAACTATTTATGAAGTCCCTACTTTTAGTAGGTCTGAGGAAAGGTGTTAACTTCTTATGGAACTGGGCACAGATTTGTCCATTTAGGAGATGCCACTTTCACTATTCAGGAGCTGTTCATACATACTCAAAAACAGTGGGATGAGGAGAGGAGGAAGAGTGGCTTTTATGCCACCAGACCCCCACTCTTTTGATCATCACAGGCGCAAAATGTCCCCATCTCCTGCCCAATGGGAGACAGCACTAGATCTGGTGGTCTGGTGAGATCTCCTCCGATGCTCAGCTTGTGTGCTCATGAGCACTTGCCAGGGAACTCCACAGCTGTACAGATAAGTTCAGGCCCACTTCCCCAGAGCAGGCTGGCTCCCTGTGGTCTGTCTCGCCTCACAGCAGGCTTCCAGGACTTTTTCTCTTGGTAATTGTCAGTCCCTGAAGATAAGCACATAGGCACTTTTTATTTTAAGACTTTACTGTTAAATGAAAGATAGCAGCATTAGGAAATCAAAAGTCTTAGACCCACTTCCCCTCTGGAAGCCCCTTGGGATATAGTTTTTATTCCTTGTGTTGGGCTTTCTTTTCTTTCTGACTTCTTTCTCTTTCTCCTATTAAAGGAAAAGTTTGCTCTCAGGGAAACCTCAGTCCCAGAATGTAGGCCTGAAGATGCAGGGTATGCCAAATGCTTCATAATTTTTTCTGTTCAGTCTGGGAGCTCACATCTGTGGGCAGTGTCCCCAGGTTATCAGCTCTGAGACATTTGGGGCATTTCCTCAAAGCCTCATTTTCTTTAGCAATCCAAATAACATTATCTCATTCAATTCAAAGTGTTCATTGAGTCTTCCTTCCCCTAAATTCAGCATAAGTCATAACCACTCTAGACCATGGCAGTGTATAATTTGCCCAAATGTGAATTCACTGATATTATTTGATTAGTAAAGATAACTTGATATAGTAAAGAATGATGGTAAATTGGCCTGGCTCCTGAGATTCTCAGGCAAATTCTATGCTGGCTTGAGTTCTCTGTAAGCTGACTTTAGATGACAGCTTTCACGTTTGGAAAACAGTATTCCAGACATGAAATAAGAAATTGTGAGTCACACAATCAACATAATACTAGGCCTGTGCCATGGCTGCTTTTAGAGTATTGTGTTTTAGTGCTCATTTAATTATCTGTTTGCTATAAAAGTTGGCAGTCCTGACTTTCCGATGTAAACAAAATAATATTGTCTAATTCCTTTGCTACTTATTGCCATAATAGCAGAAACTCTTAAATTTTATTTTAGAAACAGATTTCCCTTGTAATAGATCTTAAAGAGGTGAAATGGAATGTTCCTTTTGTAAGCCAACAAGCTGCTGTCACCACAGTAGGAAAAGTATTATAACTAAAGAAGAATCTAAAGAGAGGTCTTTTTATCAGTCACGACACATGGGTGAGTTGACAGCCTTGAGTCTAGTTGTCAGCTTTTAGCAGTCCAGAAATTGGTATCTTCAGGTTACTGAGTGCTGAGTAAACTCAGGGGTATTGACTGCTATTAACTGGTCAGTATATTCTCTCTACTGCAGCAGAGTCTATATGGGAAATCAAATGACAATCCAAAGTTTGCTTGGTAAGCATGATGTCAGAGCCAAAAGGAGTTGGATGGTCTGAGTGGCATATGTCACAGCCCCAGGGACAGGACGTCCTCCTCTCCATTCCAGAGACAGTGTTGTAGAACAGAGTCGGTCGCTTCTCCTCTTGGCTTGCCTAGTGCTGGAACCTGAGCATGAATAGCCTCTCTTGTTAAAATAGAACACAAAACCCTCTAAGGTTTGAGCAGATGAGAGGTCTGGAAGATGAGACTGTGCATGCAATTACCAGCTTGTCTTCCTGGATTTTCCCTCTCCTGCCAGTTCCCTCTCTTTGACTTTGGGTGTTTATTACCATCTTCAGCCCCAGGGTATATTGTGCCCTCTAAAATACTGGGTGAAGGGAAACATCAGACCTCTTCCTATTGTTCTCAGTACAGCTGAGAAAGGCTGCAACAGCCAATGAATGTCTTATTAAAATTAATAGAAAGCTGAAGGATATAAACATGTACCAAAACTGTAAAAAGTTGATGGTTGATGGAGGATAAATTTCTGTACCTGAGCTCGCAGCAAAAGGTTGGGAAATCTAAGCCAAGTAATTAGTCATGACCAGGTTAAACAATGACTTCATTTTCTAAAGTGATACCTTTTCAAAGAGTGCTGCCCTTTAAATCATCTTTACCTCTGCCAGGCAGCTACAGCTGAATAGCTTGTGTGTCCTTTATTAGCTTGCTTCACTTTTGCAGATGGTTTATCTCATTTTTAACAGATTCTTATTCAGTTCATTCTTAGGGTTGCACCATTTCCGACATTGTCCCTAAATTCTAGGGTTGCTTCACAAAGCCTGGAATGTCATGATTACAATGATTATAAAATCAGTGTGTCAGAGTCATAGAAATGCCTTCTTTTTCTGGCTTGTTTAGACTATCATTATGAAGACATTTAAAAATATTCAATATTTTTTCAATTAGTAGCAGCCATTTTTTTTTTCTTTTGATACAGGGTCTTGCTCTGTCACCCAGGCTGGAGTACATTGGCGCATCATAGCTAACTATAACCTTGAGTTCCTGGGTTCAAATGATTCTCCTGCCTCAGCCTCTCAATTACCTAGGACTACAGGCATATACTACCAGACTTGGCTAATTTATTTTATTTTTGCAGAAACAGCATCTTGCTCTTTTGCCCAGACTAGTCTTGAACTAGTGGCCTCAAGTGATTGTCCCACCTTGGCCTCCTAAAGCACTGGGATTACAGGCCTGAGCCACAGTGCCTGACTCAGCAACTGTTTTTTGTCGTTTTTATTTCTGAGGTCAGATCTCACTGTTACCCAGGCTGGAGTGCAGTGGTGCAATAATGGCTCATTGCAGCCTTGACCTCCCTGGCCTCAGGTGATCCTCCCACCTCAGTCTCCTGAGTAGCTGGGGCTACAGGTGTGTGCCATCATGCTCAGCTAATTTTTGTAGCTCTTTTTTTTTTTTTTTTTTTTTGGTAGAGATGGGGTTTCACCATGTTGTCCAGGCTCAGCCATTGTTTTTCAAGTTCAAATTGTTACATCTTTGGCCAATAAGAAGGAGCCTGTTTATGGGACTCTTGTGTCCTTTTGATGCGATCCCATTAATTGTGGAACATTTCCTTTCTTTTTGAGGTAATCAAATTGTTTCAGGGTCTTTTTGTATTTTTTCTGACCTGAACCTGAAATCAGTCACTTCTCATAGGAGCCTTAGTTCCTTTGAGTGGGGAATGGTTTTTAGTGACCATAACCCAGGTGAAGAGGGTGTTTATTGCTGCTGAGTTGTCCTTCTAAACCTATTCAATGGATATCTTTTTTTTTTTGAGATGGAGTCTTACTCTGTCACGTAGGCTGGAGTGCAATGGCACAATCTCAGCTCACTGCAGCCTCTGCCTCCCAGGTTCAGGCAATTCTACTGCCTCAGCCTTCCGAGTAGCTGGGACTACAGGTGCCTGCCACTATGTCTGGCTAATTTTTGTATTTTTGGTAGAGATGAGGTTTCACCATCTAGGCCAGGCTGGTCTCGAACTCCTGACCTTGTGATCTGTCCACCTTGGCCTCCCAAAGTGTTGGGATTACAGGTGTGAGCCACTGTGCTTGGCTGTATGTATTTTTTTTGAAAAGAAATAAAATGAGTTCATACTAGTGTTTCCCATATAAATATATTATTGTAGTGTTTTAAAGAAAACTTACTTTTGTTGCACACTTATATTTTCTATTACATTGAAAACATCTTGGCTCCATTTGATGTTAGCATAATTATTTTATGTGCTTTATCCTGTAGTGGATATAAGAATTTAAGAAATAATAGGAATATTATTAATAACAAGAATACTATTGAATGAAATGTTAAGATTTCTTTGCCTTTTTATTTGCTCTGGGAATATGTACCACTGTTGATGTAGAGTCATAATATTGTGTTCCATGTCAATTTAAAATAATTATTTTTTCTGTGTTCATATGTTATCAGTGGGATAGTCCATTAGGTTGATTTCCATTAATTTTCAATTGTTAGAGTTTTCTTTTACAATTTAAAAATGATTCATTCATTTATTCATTTGTAGTCAGGGGCTAGGTCTGTTGCTCAGGCTGGAATGCAGGGGTGCAATCATAGCTCACTGCAGCTTTGAACTCCTGGTTTCAAGCCATCTTCCAGGCTTCCAGAAAAAAAAAGTTCCTATTTCAAGCAGTTTCAGAAAGTAATAGTTCCTCATCTCTCCAGTGAGACTTCAGTAGTTCTGAACTATTAGCCATCATTCTGGTTTAAAAAAAAAAAAAAGAAAAGAAAAGAAAAAAAGAAAAGTCACAAGTGTGAGCACTGTGCCTGGACTATTTTATGTATTTTCAAAATTTATTTTTATGTTTTCTTTTTAAGAGATGGGGTCTTGCTATTTTGCCCAAGCTGGCCTCAAACTCTTGGGCCTAAGCAATTTTCCCACCTCAGCCTGCCAAGTAGCTGGGACTATGGGCATGCTCCATCATGCGTGTTTTTTTTTTAAATTCAATTTGTTAATATTATTAATATAATGCTATTCCAGAGCCAAAACTACAGAAGGCACATCAAGAGAGGACTCAGTTTTCCATTCTTGTCTCCTCCACAGTGCTCCCTCTCCCATACAAGTTTTTGGTTTATCGATCTAGTGTCTCGTTTTATAAATATTAGCAGACGGAAATATCTTTATATCCCCTCCAGACCCTTTCATCCATTTTTATGGTAAATATACTACTAGTGAATATTGACGTTTGAGAATGAGTTTTCTTTTTTTTAACCTTAACGATGGCTAATAGTTCAGAACTACTGAAGTCTGGCTGGAGAGATGAGGACTATTACTTTTTAAAAGGAACACTTTTTTCTGGAAGCCCATTTTTCCCGAAAGAAACAGTCATTTTTTTCCCTTCATTTTCTCCGCGCCTCTCTAAGCTGTCAGGAAATAATTCAACGCAATTCGGGCTGAAGCGTGTGCTTCGCCGCCAGCGGTCGGATCACAGTCCATTCCGAGGCTGCTCGGAAGAGGGAGTAGCGGACGCTCGCGTCGCTGGTGTTCTGCCCTGAGGCTGACGCCCCTCGTTACTCCCTCCATTCTCTCCCATATCTGGGAGAAGCACAGACATCTCTCTCTCTCTTTTTTTGGTCTCCTAACGCAGTTGCTCGCCCACCAGCTCCCTGGCTCTGCCACTCCCGGGCGCGGGGGAGCTGGGGCCTCCCCGCCTGCGCACGGCGGTTCTGGGATTGGGGGCGGGCGCGCCGCCTCTGTCTCCCGCGCTCGCTGTCTCCCGCCCTCCCCGCCTCCTGCGACCTCCTGCCTCAGCCTTGCAGGCTCCGCACTGCAGATGCCCGCTGGCTTCCCTGCGCTCTGTGGCTCCCGCGGTGCCCCACAAGTCCCGGTGACCCTCCAGCACCTGCTGCGCGCTCCTTTTTCCCAGGGGCCGGTCAGCCGCTGAGAGTGGATCGCACTCACTCAGCCCTGAGAGCGCATCCGCTCAGCTAGTGGGGCAGCGGGGACCGAGGCAGACGGTGGCCGCGCCGGATCCCGGGCGCTCCCGGATGCGGCAGGACAAGCTGACCGGCTCTCTGAGGCGCGGAGGAAGATGCCTGAAGCGGCAGGGCGGCGGCGTGGGCACCATCCTGAGCAATGTGCTCAAGAAGCGCAGCTGCATTTCCCGGACTGCGCCCCGGCTGCTCTGTACCCTGGAGCCGGGTGAGGACCCGGGGCTGCAGATGGGGCGCTAGAAAGTAGCACAGGGACTGCCCGCGCTTCTGCCTTAGCCTGACTCCGAATAGGCCAGGGAGGGTCTGTGTGCCACCCGGTGCTGGGCACCGCATTGGCACCTGCGGGGCACGATCGGTCTGGGAGGACAGAGGGCAGACGGGGGCCTGGATGGGGCAGCGGCCTCTCCAGGCGCTGAGAACCTGCCGCTTCCACCTGCTGCCCGAGGACACCCACCCTGCGGCCTATGCGTTCGGTCTTCTCCGTGTGGCGGGGAAGTGCGAGTGGTTGCCAGAGCTATCAGAAGCCGCACTACCTATTGTGCTCCGGGCTCGCAGGAACCCAGACCTTGCGAGAGGTGTGTGTGGGCGGAGAGAGAGATAGGTTTGACACTGGAGGTCAGAGGGGAAAGGCAGTGGCTGCAAAGGCAAAATCGGGTGTATTTTCCTGCAGCATGAGTGCCGGGGTCAGCTCGAAAAGGAGCCTGTAATTTGTGAGTGCGGGTGGGGAGCAGCAAGAGATCCTTTTCATAGGTAAGGTCCGGGAGGGAGCGAGCCTGGCTGTGCTAGGCAAGGCCCTCCCAGCCGTCAGCCTGTGTTTACTGCTCCTTGCTTCTCCAGGCTGCATTAACTCCGTGTCGGCTCCATCACCCGGCATACCTCCCTGGGATTTTAAGAGCCTAGCCCTAGCGCGGGTTCCTGGGCCCAGAGGTTTCTAGCAAGGAGTGGCCGCAGAGGGTGTTGGCTGTACTCTCATTGGTGCGTGGCGCTCACCTGTCCCCTGGAGTGGCACCGGCTGGGCTCCAGGCGGGTTCAAGGTCCCCGGACCCCGCCCCCCAGCGCCTTCGGGACCTGCTGTAGAGCCACAGGAGAATGGAGGCACCAAAACCCAAAGGCGGGGGGGAAGGGGATGTGGCGCTGCCTTTCCCAACCTCGTGGTCTCTTTGTTTTTCTCCCCTAGGAAGTGTCTAGTTGCAGAGGCTGTCGTATTTATTCACTATCCTCCTTTACCTCTTCTAATTCTTTTTAAAAAATTTCCTTCCCACGTTAAAAGTGTTTTGTATTTCTGAATCCAGAACAGCTGTGATTATCAGATGAAACATAAACCTTCTCTCTGCTCTTATTCTGTTAGAAGAAAAGGGGAGTGAAAGTGACCTGGTTTAAGCCTTTGCATGCAGGCGGCGAATCATCAGTTTCAGTTAAATCCTCTTGCTCATTTTTGATCATGAGAGGATAGTTGTGGTTTTGGCCAACTAACTCCCGCTGGATTTCACTGTGGGAAGGCAATCAGCACGATACTCAGCAGGTGCCCTGGAAAAGTCAGAGGAGCATATTTGGTCAAATCCTTTTAGTGCTGCAAGAGTAAGTCAGCGCAAGACTGAATTTCCTGGTCTTTGTTATAATGCAAACGTCAGGATTATACACTCCTCAATTCAGCACCCCGAGTCCGGACAGCAACCTCACATCAAGGTCTCGTTTCAGAGTGCCATAAAGTGTGCGCTAGGGCTGGAAACGCTCCTGTTGTGGCCATTGTATCACCGTTCTACCTTTGGGAAAGACTTCGTTTAAACTACTTCAGAGAGAGGCGGATCCATGGGGTATTTAATAGTCCTTCAGAGAAAAAAAATCTTATCCATCCAGGCAATGTGTGGCATGGCCCTGAAGCTTTGAAAAGAAATATCAAGGCATTGATTGGGTGCATGAGATTCTCTGCCACAGCTTACTTTGGAAACCTAGGACCCAACTCATACATTTACAGCACTCTTCCAGGATTCCAAGAACATCTGCATATTGTCAAGGGCTTGCAAAAATCAGATACATCTCTTTCGAGCTTCTTGACTCCATGTATATATATATTTGAAAAAACCAATCTACTTGATTACTTACTATTATTTAATAAATTCTGATAATTCTGAAGATTGCTCATATTCATACCAACCCCTAAGAAGTGGAAGTTGTGGAGAAGTTTTCAGTACACCTCATCTGCAATCAACAGTCTTAGAAACAAAAATGCCATCATTTGACTTTTGCAATTTATAAAACTCAATGTTATTGATAACATTTGGCATTTCTTAGTCCTTAAACTTTTGAGCAATAAAAGAATGGGGCCTGGTGCAGTGGCTCATGCCTTTAATCCTAGCATTTTAGGAGGTTGAGGCAGGTGGATTGCTTGGGTCAGGAGTTTGAGACCAGCCTGGCCAACATGATGAAACCCTTTCTCTACTGAAAATACAAAAATTAGCTGGGTGTGATGGCATGTGCCTGTAATCCGGGCTGTTCGGGAGGCTGAGGTGGGAGGATCACTTGAGCTCAGGAATTCAAGGCTGCAGAGTGCTATGATCGTGCCTGTGAATAGCCACTGTACTTCAGCCTGGGTGATATATTGAGACTCTATCTCTTTAAAAGAAGAAAAGGAATTGAGACTGAGATAGGTTAGATACATTGTTTCAGTCTAGGAACCAAGTTGAATGGAGGACTTTGTGACTCCAAGCCTGTGGTGTCATTTTTTGTTTTTGTTTTTTGTGGTACTCCAGGCATCTGTGTAAACCACCATCATATGTAGTAAGGCATATTCTATTGCTGTAGGGTATTTTCCTATTTTAATAATCAATATACTTACCTTTTAGTAAAATAGACTAAAATTTAGTAAAAATACATGCTTTTAAAAAATTTGTGATGATTCAGTAGAATCAAGCTTTTATTTGTATTTTTGATATAACTTGTTATATAGTCTCCCGAAATAACATCTATATATGTATTTGTCTTTCAGGAGTTGATACAAAGTTGAAATTCACTCTTGAGCCATCTTTAGGTCAAAATGGTTTTCAGCAGGTAACTTTGGTTTTGGAAACACTCTTCTTTTGGGGGTACCAACAGGGTACATTAGGATATATTCTCAAAGTGGGAATAATGTGTTCTTTGATATGCACATGAAGATGACTAACTTCAAAAGTATTTCAGGTAAAGTAGCTTTTGAGCTACAAGTGGCCTGGTTTATATTTGCAATGAAAAGTTTTACACTTTCTATTAATGGTACATGTGCAAAAAAGTTTTAAAATTAATAAATTTCACACCTGTATCATAATGTCTATTACTGTGAACCCCATAATATATGTTTCAGCTTATTAACCAGAGCTTCCCAACCATTTTATGTGTACTGCAAAGGGGTCACAGATGTGTTAAGGGTGCCGAAGGGGTGGGATGTGGCACAGTAATAGCCATGGACTGATGATCACTTCTGTCTGAAAAAAGCTTTGATTGTTTTCTCCATCGTGCTGTGGAAATTTCAACATACAATGTGAATGTCAAGATTGAAAAGGGAAAAAGATTGAAAAGTGCTTAGCTAGGTCACCATGATCACTTCCCAAGATTTCTTCTTTGTTCCTAGTGGTATGATGCTCTCAAGGCAGTTGCCAGGCTGTCCACAGGAATACCAAAGGAATGGAGGAGAAAGGTAAGGAGGACTCACAGGACTGGAATACGGAAGGATCATCACTGCCCTTCTTTAAAGTCTCTGGAATGTCAAAAAGTATATAGGTTTAGTTATTTGAAACCTATCTTGATTATTCATTCATGCAATAAATATTGATTGATTATTCTGTGCCAAATTATGTTCTAGGTACTAGGGATACAGCAGTGGAAAAAACAAAACAGACCAAAGTTTTTGTCCTCATGGAGCTTACAATGAATAAGATATAAAGTATGTCAGACAGTAATAAGTACAATGGGTAAAAATAAAGTATAGAGAGAAATAAGGAACGTTTAGGAGGAAAGGGATAGGAGGTGGAATTTTAAATAGCAAAGTGACATTCGAGTAGGTCCCTGAAAGAGGTGAGAAGCCAGACATGTAACTACCTATGGGGAGATCCTCCAGACAGAGGGAACAGCCAGTGCAAGCACCCCCTCAGCCTTCAGGTGGGAGCATCTCCTGCCTCACCTTTCAGTTGTATTCAAGCAAAGATGGGGTGTGGCAAGGCTGAGGCACAGTGAACAAAGAGAGAAGAAATAGGAGAGGGGGTCATAGAGGTGATGTGGTGGGTTGGGGTGTGGCAGATCGTGGATAACCTGGTAGGTTACCATAGGACTTGGGCTTTTGGTCAGTTTGAGCTAGGAAGCATTGGGAAGTTTTGAGCAGAAGAGTGACATAATCTGACTTTTTTATTATGAATGGAATACTCTGGCTACTGACTTGAGAATATGAGAGACAAAGGCTGAAGTAGAGATGAGTAGACTTGCAGTAGCTCAGGCAGGAGATGTATCAGGGTTGTGGTGGTGGAGATGGAGATCCTAGATGTATTTTGAAGGCTGAACTGACATGAATTCCTATTGGGTTGAATATAAGGTATAAAAGGAATGTAAAAGATGACTTCAAGATTTTGGCCTGAGTGATTGGGAGGTAGAGTTACTGTTTACTCAGATGGCAGGAGGAGACGTATGTGTGTGTCTGTCTGTATGTGTAGGTGGGGTGGGTGGTGGAGCAAGTGACTGGTTTTGGATCTGTTGAGATGCCTATTAGATATCTAATTTGAAGGTATCAAGCAAGCATTTGGATATATGCTTCTAATGTTAGGAGAGAAGTCTGGAGATATAAATCAATGTTGTTCCTGCTAAATTATGTTTAAATACCAAAACTTGAAATACATGCTTAGGACATTAATTATGAGTCTAATCTTGATATTTCTAGAATTTGAGCACTGAGGGTTCCTCAAAATATATATATATATAAATGACATTATGAAATACAACTTTCAGAAACAGATTTTTCTGGATAAGATAATCAAAGGAGTAAAAATATCCAGTGGCTCTTTTAAAAAACTTATTCATTATGAGAGCCCATCTGTCAGTTTTGTGTACATGTGTGAGAGAGAGAGATGATTTAAAGGCAGAGGCCACACTATGGTGAAAAAAGCCCCATTCGCCATGAGTGACCAGATGGCTCTTGCCTAAGTATGGAGAGCATTCAGAGCCAAGTAAAACAGGCTTATAAGATTATGCAGGTTATTCAATGAACAGAAATAAAATTTCAAAATCTTCTTGGTTTCTCTTCCTAACAGTATCCCTGGTGCCTGGATTGCTGCTTGACACATAGTAGGAACTCAACAAATATATATTGAACAAGTAAATAAAAGGCCCAATATAGTGCAATTCAGTAAAGCAAAAACTCAATGAGGCTCTTGTAGGTTTCGACTTAGGAGTGATGTCTGGTCTTGGGACATTTCTTATTTTCTTGTTGAATACAATAACTACTTTCTAATAAAAGATGAAATTATGTATTCTACTTTGGCATTCTTCTTTGTCTATGTAATGTTTTAGGTTTGGTTGACCTTGGCAGATCATTATTTGCACAGTATAGCCATTGACTGGGACAAAACCATGCGCTTCACTTTCAATGAAAGGAGTAATCCTGATGATGACTCCATGGGAATTCAGATAGTCAAGGTAATACCCCTGAACTTGGCCTGTCATCCTAATACAGAAGAAAGACTCTAAGAGCCAATGTTTTTTGGACAGAGGATCAGATGATCTCTACCTTCTGGTCTGAATGTCTGTATATTTTCTGCCTTCTCATTTCATTAGCTTTTTCATGGGGAACCTTGACAATGTATTGTCTGCGTAAATTTAAATGTTAGTGAATGAGCTAACATTTAAAAAGAAAATGTCAGGGAATGAGCTTTCATTCATATTCAATTTATTAGTCTTCCTCACACCATAGGAAGGACCTTTTATCATGGGTCAATGCTACCAACTGGATTTTTATGTAAAAGTCACTGATTGAAAAAGTTAAGTATATTTCATATGAGAATCATTTGGTTCTTATTAGGGTCTTTGATAGTTTCTTAACGCCATTTTCTAAAGATAGGTTCACAGGTGGGTCTGTTCCAACCACATGCTTGTGGGTTCAAGCCAGCTGTGTAGGCAGCTGTGGTTTGCCTACCTGGATTATTATAGCTGAACAGAGCCTGGTGCTAAAAGCCAAGGATGCTGATTCTGATTCCAGTCTTAGCCTCTTACATAAGGCTGTAGCACATAGGTTTTGATTTTATATGAGTACATTGCAGTGTGATGCTAAGCTGGAGCTTTAAAAGGAAAGTTGTTTCATCCAAATTTTGGCCACCTCAAGATGGCTAATGTTTTGGCATGTTTGGAGTTTTTTTTTTTTTTTTAAGGAGAAAGTACTAACTAAAATGAGCTGCTTTTTGTTCTAACTTGGTCTGTTTCAGACAAATGCTAAAAAAATTATGCAGTTTTACATTGTGTACTAAAAAGCCTTTGCATTATTCACATTTCAGCTATATATTTGGAATTTTAGAATATGTTTCACAGAGATGAAGTATCTCATATTTCAAATATTTCCTTTCTAACTGGTGAATTAAGGCAGTGCATCGTTTGTAAGAATCATGTTATTAGGAAGATCTTTTATTTTCTCATTGAAGTGAATGCTATGTCAGTAAATGACTTCAGCTCTTGAAAATTGTAGTCCCTGCTTAGTAATTAAATTACAGATATTGCCTTCATTAAATGTTAAAGCATAGCAAATATTTCTGTCTTTCTTATATAAATTCATAAAACAATTTGAATAGAATGATTTTTTCTCTCTATAATCACATATTTTGCTATTTTGATTTCACTCCTTTATGTTATTTAGAGTTTTGATAGCTAAGTATACTTTTTTTGTAGAAAGAACAAATGTTAGCCTCAAGCATACATGTATTCGGATGACTGTTGTTTTATCTGAGAAATATTATTAAAACAAACTATCAATTTATATGAAATTATAATGTAATTATTGTTGATTCTGGGTTGCTTTTTTGTGGTAATCCTAGAAACATTTTAAGTTGAAATTTGCCTGACTGAAATTGCCCTTGCAAATCTCTCTTAAAATATTACATACTATTTCATATTACAAAATATTAAGAAAAAGAAAGCTAAAAATGCATTTTAGCTCATATGTATAAGCCACATGTACATTTTTGAAAAATAAAATTTATGTTGATAAATTTGACTCTGTTTATTGAGTCAAAAAATAATTAAAGGTATTTTTTTGGAAAGAATTTATTTTTGAAAATATTATTTCCCTTCCATTTTAGGACCTTCACCGCACAGGCTGTAGTTCTTACTGTGGCCAAGAGGCTGAGCAGGACAGGGTTGTGTTGAAGCGGGTGCTACTGGCCTATGCCCGATGGAACAAAACTGTTGGGTACTGCCAAGGCTTTAACATCCTGGCTGCACTAATTCTGGAAGTGATGGAAGGGAATGAAGGGGATGCCCTCAAAGTGAGTAGCAGGTTCTGACAAAAGCAATGGACATTCTTCTGAGAGTGAGAAATCGAAACTATAATCTCTCTTCCTTGATGTCTCATCCTTTTCCAAACCTTTGTAATGATCTGTGATAGCATTTCTTCCAGGTTAAAGCCATGTCAAGTGGCAGACTCACGTAGTTGCCAACTGTGAGGCAAAAGATCATGTGTTTAGTCTCATTTATAAGACATCATATATATATATATATATATATATATATATATATATATATATTTTTTTTTTTTTTTTTAGACGGAGTTTTACTCTTGTTACCCAGGCTGGAGTGCAATGGGGTGATCTTGGCTCACCACAACCTCTGCCTTCTGGGTTCAGGCAGTTCTCCTGCCTCAGTCTCCTGAGTAGCTGGGATTACAGGCATGCGCCACCATGCCCAGCTAATTGTTTTGTATTTTTAGTAGAGACAGGGTTTCACCATGTTGACCAGGATGGTCTTGATCTCTTGACCTCATGATCCCGCACCTTCCTCTTTAGAAGCCAGTCACCAGGTTCAGCTCATAGTCAAGGGGAAGGGTTCATACAAGGGTGTGACTGGGTGGGGGTCATGTTAGAACTGCCTCCCACACTAGTTATGCTTAATTATGATTGGATTGCCTTATTAGACTGCTTTACTCCTTCATATTTGGAGCAATGTATGGAGGAGTTGGGCTGAGAGTGAGTGTCAGTGGAAGGTGTTTGCATGGAGAAGCATTATGGAATTGACTTATATTATTATCTTTTAATCTTTGATGCCTAGGACCTTTATTAGTTAAAACAAATTTTGGAAACATGTTGAGATGGGGCACTGGTGATGTAAACTTATTGGTTTGCAAGTGAGTCAGCGAGTCACCAAAAATAGAGTGCTTATGAGAAATGAAGCATTTTAAATGTGGAGACTAATGCCAGTTTGCTTCAGGCAATATGGGGTTATTAATTCATATTTGAACCTTTAAACTGCTGTTGACAGCAATGCTTTGTAATGTATGTGATAGATACTTTGTCTTCGTGTTCAAGGACTGCCCCCCGCAACCCTACTCCCAACAACCTGTGTTTGACTATGGTGAATACCTTATTGATACTCTCAATCACTGACTAATGTGATAAGGAAAAATAAACAAATATTCTTGGTTTTATACATATGATGGTGGACTAGTTATAGATCCAGCCTGACACGATCTAAATCTGTTTTCAACCTCTCACTTTTTCCATTGATGTATTTAAGGAAGCAACTTTGAAGTTACTTGTTCATCAAATAGGTGGGAGTAGGTGGAGGATGGCAGTGACAAATACATGACTTTAAGAAGATTTTTATTAAGAAGCAATTTTGTTTACTCAGTCTGTCAGCTTTCATCAGTTTTTTTTTTTTCAGATCTAATTGGTATGACTATAAAATAGGAATTGTTCTCTAGAGCAATTGGAATAAGTGATTCAAGTTAGGGGGTGGGATAGACACATTCAGGAGATGAAATGTACATGTCAACCAAATTATAAAAGGGCTCAGTAACACTTGAGAAAGTAGAAATTAAAAACTCACATAAAAATATGGATTAAAGATAAAAAACTGAATATTTCTGCCCCCATGAAAATGAGCTCCATGCAATGAGATGATGTCATCATCCTTTAAGAGTGTGTAGATCTTGTGGTGAGACATTTAATATGCAGAAGAAGGTTGGCTTCATGAAGAAACACTTTTGATGTCGAGGAAAATATTGTATGTCTGTTTTTCCAGCCTGGCCTCTACAAGTCATAATTACTAGGAAATGTATACTTATTAGAAATAGGTGAACTATTTTCCCTGCTTTTTAGGGCTTATGTTTTTACTTGGCAAATCTTTTAACTTTTTGTTAAAATTCAGAGTTCTCCCATTATTTAGCCTAATTCAATTTTTTTTTTTTTTTTTTTTTGGAGGCAGTCTTGCTCTGTCATCCAGGCTAGAGTACAGTGGCATGATCTTGGCTCACTGCGACCTTCACCTTCCAGGTTCAAGCAATTCTCCTGGCTCAGCCTCCTGAGTAGCTGAGATTACAGGTATATGCCAGCATGCCCAGTGAATATTGTATTATTAGTAGAGATGGGGTTTCACCATGTTGGCCAGGCTGGTCTCAAACTCCTGACCTCAGGTGATCCTCCTGCCTCAGCCTTCCAAAGTGCTGGAATTACAGACTGGATCTGTGTCTTCATATCAGACATTGAGATGCCTTCCGATAGAGAATTTCCCTGTCGCAGGAATTAATATGATAATAGAAGAATTTTTTTTTGTGCTTGTTTTCATGTAATTTTGAGGGATCATAATTTCTCAGTAAAAACCAAGTATCTTTCTTGGTACTACATATCTTATCCTTAGATGAAAATTACAATAATTGTCAGCACATTACCTTTACAT
The DNA here is from genome assembly GCF_049354715.1 of Callithrix jacchus. Taxonomy (NCBI): domain Eukaryota; kingdom Metazoa; phylum Chordata; class Mammalia; order Primates; family Cebidae; genus Callithrix; species Callithrix jacchus. The sequence goes on along the minus strand of NC_133510.1, from coordinate 54,468,034 downwards.
CTGCATTCATGATCCTGTAAATCCCTCTAATCCTGATCCATAGAGTGCTAGGTTCCTGCAAGGGCACCCTACCATGCTTACACCTGCTCTCCCCATCAGCTGCTGCCTCCCAGAGCTTCATCTCCCGACAAAGACTGAATTTACTCCTTTTCTTGTTGCTGAGCTCCTATTTCCAAGATGATGATCCATTTACCTGGTAAATTTTATCCTAACATAAGAAGGCTAAGGCCCTCTGGGTCTGGCCACCCTATGCCAAAGGAGAAGTTCCTTCCTGAGAGCATGCCCCTGCCCTACTGACTTACTCCAAATGATGACCCTGAGAAGTATAAATTATAAGCTGGGGAGGAGGGGAAAATGGGCCCTTGCAGGGTGGGAGTTTTTTTTGGGGGGTGGGGGAATAGAGTTTTATGGTATCCTGAAAGTCAAAATGTGAGATAGCTAATTTTCTGCCAACATAAAGCCAGTTAGGTATATAGAGCCATTTATGATTTTGTTCATAATTTTGTTTTTCTGGTGCTTTGGGGAAGGAGCTGGTCTTTTAGGGAGTGGGTCAGGGATAGAGCATGCCAGACCTTTTTAAGAATGAAGCGGCCTGAATTAACACCTGGATATTCTTCAGAAAACTGCAACAAAGAAAGTGGAGGTGGTGATTCAATGCTATTATAACTCTAAAAATATTTTACTTCTCTGATTCCACTGTACAAATGAACCTAAACATTGAATGAGAATACATGTTTTCAGGTATTTTTGTTGGTAAGAGTTTGGTGGGAAAGAACCAGGGATTGACATACAGAGCTCATATGTGTTTGGGTCATTCTAGAGGTTCTTGACATTTTAGAAAAGGTAATACAAGTAGAAAAATCAAAATGAAAATAGCAATTTGAAGAACCTCTATGACAGTCTTATGAAAGAAATACAGATTTTGAAAAGTACCATTTGTTCAAACAAAGCCTAGTTGCATTTTTCCAGGAAGTGGACCAAAAGTCAACATGAGTTGCGCTATAACCCAGGTTGATGGTGAGTAAATCTTGAGAGCTACTTCAGTGGGGTGTTTTATGATAGGCCTGCTGTTAGTTTTCATATTGAGGTTGTAAAGCTGTATTGACATCAAGGAGCCAGCACTGAGGCTCTGCTGACTGCTGCGCAAGCTTGTGCTTTGTCATTTCTCAGGATGACGCTGAGGGTTGCATAATCACAGCTACTTACAGGCTGAACACAGGTCTAGTAGCCCATCTAGAAATTTCAGACAGCAGCAGAATTGGGGTCTGAGTTACTTAGATGGTTGTGCCACATGTTCTCTAGCCAGGCTGTAGGAGAACCTTGTAAATCTGGAAAATTTGGTACTGATGCATTTAAGGATGGTGTGCTTAGCTAACAGCGTTTTATCTATGTGAATACTTATTTTCTCTTTAGGATATGTTGGCATCCCAGTTTTTACAAAGCAGTCTTAAACTTTATCTTTTTTTCTTTAGATTATGATTTACCTTATTGATAAGGTACTTCCCGAAAGCTATTTTGTCAATAATCTCCGGGCATTGTCTGTGGATATGGCTGTCTTCAGAGACCTTTTAAGAATGAAGCTGCCTGAATTATCTCAGCACCTGGATACTCTTCAGAGAACTGCAAACAAAGAAAGTGGAGGTAGTGATTCAATCCCATTATAACTCTGAAAATATTTGACTTCTCTGATTCCACTGTAGAAATGAGCCTAAACTGTGAATGGAAATATTTATTTTCAGGTATTTTTGTTGGTAAGAGCTTGGTACAATGAAATAGATTTTTACAAAATGAAAACAAAACTGAAAATAACAAAAGGCCATATGTTGAACCTCTAACTGGTCATAGTTAGGAAGTCAGTGAAGGGCCTAGTATGCTAGTACCAGATCAACAACTGAAATGATGTACTCTCGATGGAGTACCGTGTGCATGTCTTACTATCTACTTAAACTGCTCTAAGCTGGCACCAAACCTGTAGGAGTCTTTACAGCTGAGCTACAGGTACAATTTAGTACAAACGGGATTTACCTGAACCATTGAGATTATGAAAGAGTAGCTAAGAGCCTCTGCTATCTAGTGGACATCGTCCAGCCTATGGAAGTGTCTGAGCTAGTAGCTGTGTATCCACTGTTTGTACTTCCCTGGCTCTGTGTACAGAATAGTCAGGAGTTTGTTGTGTTTCCTCCAAACCAGTGGTCCCCAACCTTTTAGGCGTCAGGGAACAGTTTGAGGAAAGACCATTTTTCCACAGACCAGGGTAGGGTTGGGGGGATGGTTTCATGATGATTCAAGCACATTACATTTATTGTGTAGTTCATTCCTATGATTATTACATTGTAATACAGAATGAAATAATTACACAGCTCACCATCATATACAATCAGTGGGAGCCCTGAGCATGTTTTCCTGGAACTAGATGGTCCCATCTTGGGGGTGATGGGAGACAGTGACGGATTATCAGGTGTTAGATTCTCATGAGGAGCGTGCAACCTAGATCCCTCACATGCACAGTTCACAAGAGGGCTTGTGCTCCTATGAGAATCTAATAGTGCTGCTGATTGACAGGAGGCAGAGCTCAGGTGGTGAGCAGTGGAGAGTGGCTGTAAATACAGGTTAAGTTTTGCTTGTTTGCAGCTCACCTCCTGCTGTGTGGCCTGGTTCCTAACGGGCCACGGACACAGAGACACCTGAGTGTCTCTAGGTATTTCCTTCTAAGCCACTTGAATGATCTCATTTAACTTGGCTCTGCAGTATAACTGTGTGGATTTTGTAATGCTTCTGGAGAGGCCAATCTTGCCTGTCCCCTAGTCAGACACACTTTAGTGAGCTACGTGTTTTTACCCAAGTGTCTTACACTTGGCTATGAGAAACAATCCCAGATTCTAGTCTCTGAACAAAGATACTTCCATTGTTCATAGGAAGAACAATGAATACAGGAAAACAGATCTCTTTTTAAGTAGTTGTACATATTGGATGTAATTTGGAGGGAGGATCAGTCTATCTAAATTTTTATATTTCATAAAAATACATACTGATCACATAAAGTAAGAAGGAGGACTATGTTTTTAGTAAATTCAGAAATTTCAAAATTTGTTGGACCCCACATCTTTAGTTGAAAATATTTTAAAATGTAATGTTTATTCTCTATTTTGGGATTTGCCAGCCATCTTTCTGTTAATGATTTCTAGTTTAACTCCACTGTGGTCTACTTAAGAAGTTGATAGATAATTTATGTGAGCAATTTTATTCTTACCAAAGGAGCATGTGAATAAAAGTGGGGATTATATGATTTCGAAAGTCTGATGGCTTTTGCTTTTGAGAGGCTGAAATCCTTTTCTTCTTTTATTTTTGGTGAGGAAAACTTTCTCCTTAATTTTCAGCTCACTACAATAGGTAGAGCCAAAGTAAGTTTTAGGTTAAGATTTCCTAAGTATTGTAAATATTTTATGAAGTTCATATTTATTAAACACACCTATGTTCTTCCAGAAACATGGTAGGAAAAATAGGAAGAAAGAACAAGAGTTTAGAAATATGAAGAAATCGGGAAATTTAACAAATTCGAGGGGATATGGAAGACTAAAAAAGGATATGTGCATATGTTGCCAACCATCAGTTCTGAAGGAACCGAATGTGTTTTGTTTCAGGTGGATATGAGCCCCCACTTACAAATGTCTTCACGATGCAGTGGTTTCTGACTCTCTTTGCCACGTGCCTCCCAAATCAGACCGTTTTAAAGATCTGGGATTCAGTCTTCTTCGAAGGTTCAGAAATCATCCTAAGGGTGTCGCTGGCTATCTGGGCAAAATTAGGAGAGTAAGTGATTTCCACCTTCTGCCCTGCTCTGTGATGTAGAGGGCCTTTAGCAGTTTTTGTGCTATAATGTGTAAAGCATTGATATTTAAGTGTGAGGAAAAGAGAAAGTTGTGAACTTTTAAAATTACTTTAGCCTCCTGAAATCTCAGCAGGCTTATTGTTGGCAGATGCAATCTGTTTTGGAGAAGGGTCAGGCTCCTTTAGGCCTGTAGATTCTCCCGCTTCTCAAGTGCTTGTGTCCTGGCTGGTTCACTCCTGGTCAGCATCTCTTTGGACACTAGTTGGGAAGAGGGAAAGGAACTTAGGTGACAGAGAAACTGAAAGATCTGGTTATGAGTAGGTGAATTTGTTAGTTAATATCACAATTTGGATTGTTGATGAATCTGTTTTATTCTGCCTTTCAGGGCTGTGATAAAATTAAATGAGATAAGATATCTAGCTTGGTAGAACACATAGAACTTCTTTCCTTTCATTAAGAACTAATTATCTGTTGAAATGTGTTATTGCCAAAACATATTACCAAATAGATTTTGCTTATATTCTTTACTAGTAGCAGGACTGAAAAAGATAGGGTATTTTTCACTCATCTTTGATATGTTATGACTACTACATAAGGATTGTACATTTTGGGTAATGGAAGAAGCATTAGGGTGAAACTTACAGCTAAGAAGTGGTGAAGTTTTTACTGTTTCTTTTCTGGAGCTATAAATGACTTGAGTGTTTTCCCATAGGCAACATGTCAGAAAACTAATAAATCACAGGCACTGTTTTGTTTCAAAAACCTTTTAACTAGCCTTTGTATTTATGGTAAGTTGTTTCCTGGGAGACTTCTGGCATTGTAAATATTTTTGCAAAGAAAGACTATCAGTTCAGGGACTTAAAAAATTATTGTGTGTATTTTTAAACATCACCTAGCTATCTCCTTTGCCTTTGTTTTATTGTACATTGCTTTTCAGCTGGGCAAATATATTCATCTGTATGGGATTTGCTGTGCTATTTACTTATCTCCCATTACCTCCGGATAACTACCTCTTGCTGCAGCCATGTATTTCCAACCTACTCTATACATTGTAAGCTCTTTGAGCTTTGATAGTTTCTCTGGGTGTGATAGTCCAGTTGCTGCATAGCTGGTTTGTAGCATTAAAACAGGAACGCACTTTACTGTATGGTGAGTCAGCTATAATTGCCTTTGTGTTGGTTCTTCATGAGGAAGCAGGAAGAAGAGAGGTGATCCTGGTTTTACTATGCTCTATCCATTAATCTGTAGGATCAGAATTTATTCCTATGATCATCCCAGGGATGTCACATGGTTGAAATAATACTAACTGCAACTGAAAGCCAATATTCATTGAGTGCTTTCATGAACAGCCACTGTTCTAATTACTGTGGATGTATAAACTTAAGTATTCTTCGTCATCTTGTAAAGTATGCATTATTGTCATCTCCTTTTTATAGATGTGAGAATTGAGGCACAGAGAAGTTCAGTTAATTGTCTAAAGTCACCCAATTACTAAGTGGAATGGCTTGAATTTGAACCCAGGCATCCTGGCTCTAGAGTCTGTGCCTTTAAGAATGTGAATCTACTGATAATAAATGGCTAGTATTTTTGAAGTTTAGGGGATATATGAATAAGAATAATAGAATTTTAACTCTTTCAGTTTTTGCTTATTATAGTTCTGTATGTTTTGAGCATGCAGCTTGTTAAGGGAGAGGAAAGGCAGTTGACATACATCATAAGTGCCTGCAGTGCCTGCCATTGTTAGGCAGTTTAAACACATCGTCTCATTCAGTTCTCCCAATAACCTTGTGGAGTAAGTAGGCTTATTCTCCCTGCCTTTTCAAGTAAGAAAATTTCCCCAGGAAGGTTAACTAGTTCGTAGTCATACAGCCAGTGAATAGGAGAACTGGGACTTTAAATTTGGATCATTCTGATTCTAGTCCCTGTAATCTTCTCTACAAACTTTCTGTTGGAAAAACCATAAATGGCATATAGATAATCTCCAGTTTATGTACACATACATAATGTGCCTTATATATGGTTATCCAGGATTTCTCCTTTCACCTGGCTTCTGTAACTTGGAATTTCTGCCTTTCACTCACCCCAAGGGTACTTTGGAATATGTAAATTGTAGACCATCAGCTCACCATCACTAGCATCTCTTTATGTGTCCTTTCTCTCTGCCCCTGCTGTTTTGGTTTCCTTATTTGTTACCTATGCCAGGCTCACTGTGGTGTGTCTTCCTTGGTTTCCCCATGGTACCCCACATTTGCCGTGCCACCTCCAGGCAGACCTTGCCAAGGGCAGAGCTGTTCCCTCACTCCCTATTTAAAGCCTTTTAGTGACTCATGCTTTGAAGCAGCTCAGCTGCCTGGTGAGGCCTTTGCTCTCTGCTGTCAGTAGCTCCCTTCCCTCGGCTCTCACTGGCTTCCTCTGGTCCTGCAACCACTCCCGCCCTGCTGGTCTCACTGGCTGTGCGGAGCGACTTGCAGTTCCCCAGATAGGGCCTGCTGTCTCCTGCATCTGTGTCTTTGGGATGCTTTTTCTTCCTGGTCAGCCTGAAAAGCATTGCTCAAAACTCACCTCAAGCATTCTTTCTTTCCTTATCTCTCAGAGAAAACTTAAACACCTTTCATTCATGCCCATAGGCTGCTCTACATTTTTATAGTAATACTTCAGCAGTTTATTCCATTTACTTATTTACATGATTGTGGCAATGGGATTACAACAACAGTCCAGAACCTCTTGTTTTTTCCGTAATCATATTTCTTTTGGATGGTTTACAGAAATCCCCCAACATTAGTATATATCAAAGTGTAGGTCTGGTGGTTGGTGGAGAAACTAGAGTTACCCTACAATACAAAGAACATCGTCATATGAAATGAAAATACCTAGGCTTGGTGCAGTGGCTCACACCTGTAATCCCCCAGCACTTTGAGAGGCTGAGGCAGGTGGATCACTGGAGGTCAGGAGTTTGAGACCAGGCTGGCCAACATGGCGAAACCCCGTCTCTACTAAAAATACAAAAAATCAGCAGGGCATGATGGTGGGCAGCTGTAGCTTCAACTACTTAGGAGGCTGAGGCAGGAGGATTGCTTGAACCCAGCAGGTGGAGGTTGCAGTGGGCCAAGATCACGCCACTGTGTTCCAGCCTTGGGTGCCAGAGTAAGACTTCATCACAAAACCATAAATAAAATAAAATAGAAATACCTGGTACTCTTTGTTTTGGGCTATCCTGTTTCCCCTTTCTAGAAGAAAGATTGAAGTCCAATCTGACTCACAGGTAGCTAAGTATCAGATTCTTTATTTACATGTAGAACTGAATGCAAGGAGCAGTGTAATCTCCAACTAGCAGCAGCACCCTGAGAAGAACTCAGAAAATTCTGCCTGTGAAAACACCCTATGGACATGAAATATGCAGTTACAATTCTTGTAATTTTCATCCTCTATTCCTACTGTGATTTGGTTTTGAATCTATTACGTTAATGATATCAGTTTACAGATTAAGACCAACAGAGTCCCTTATTGGAGATAATTGTTCTTTAGTACCCAATTTCATGGTTATGATTTCTAATGAGTGTGGGTATTCTGATGTGTAGATTGTGACTCATGGAAACCATAAAGATGCCACGTGGTGGTTGTGAGGCTGAGGGAGCCAAGTGGGAATGACGGGACTTACCTGTATTGAGTTCCTCAAAGTTGCTTTTGGTATTTTTAAATGTTTCATCCACAGTGGGCTTTACAATTATCAGGATTTTGCTATTTGTTGATTGGTAACTTGAGTGATTTGATGGCAAAAGGCAACTGCCCCCCTTTTGTTTTTGAGACATGGTCTCCATCACCCAAGCTGGATTGCAGTGGGGCTGTCATGGCTCACTGCAGCCTTGGCCATGGCTTGCTGCTCCCAGGCTCAGGTGATCCTCCTGCTTTAGCCTCCTGCGTAGCTGGGACCACAGGTGTGCACCACAATACCCAGCTAAGTTTTAAAATTATTTGGAGAGGTGGGGTCTCGCTGCATTGCCTAAGCTGGTCTCAAACTCCTGGCCTCAAGCAATCCTCCTGCCCCCAGCCTCCCAAAGTGCTAGGATTATAGGTGTGAGCCACCACGCCCAGCCCAACACATCTTATACCTGCAGCATATACTGTTACACAGCATGGATGCTCTAAACAAGTTCTATTTTCTGTCCCTTCTTCATCTAGGCAAATAGAATGTTGTGAAACAGCAGATGAATTCTACAGCACCATGGGGCGCCTCACCCAGGAGATGCTAGAGAATGACCTTCTGCAAAGCCATGAACTCATGCAGGTGAGTGGGCAACATGGACCAGCTTGGCTCAGGGAACCCTGGGCACTGTGGTAACAACCAGTGCCAGAGCAGCGGCCTTGAGAAATGTAGTTGGTTAGCCATCAGACTTAGTGTCTCAAATTGACCAAGAGTCTGTATATAATTTGATAAGAATCTATGTCATAAGAGGGAAGAAATGAATAATGGATATTTATTGTAGCTTTCCTTCAGACTGTGTTGTTTAGAAGTCATTAGGCACAATATAAACTGGAAAAATACACTGGAAAAACAGAATCACCAAGTGCTTATTCTGAATTTTATTCCTAGCCTTTTTTTTTTTCTTTTTTGAGACCGTCTCACTCTGTCGCCCCAGCTGGAGTGCCAGTGGCACAATTGTCTCCTGGGCTTAAGTGATCCTCCCACCTCAGCCACCTGAGTAACTGAAACTACAGGCGTGTACCACCATATAGCTAATTTTCATTTTTATTTTTTGAATAGATGGAGTCTTGCTATGTAGCCTAGGCTAGTCTTGGACTCCTAGACTCAAGTGATCCTCCCACCTCGGCCTCCCTAAGTGCTGGGATTATAGGCATGAATCACTGTGCCCAGCCTACTTAGACTTGGTGGTGGGAAACAGTTACTGTTGGGAAGAAATTATCGAGGATAAAAAAGATTATTCTAATCAGCATTTTGATTCATTTGTTTTGCCCACATTTTCAACTCAGGTAATTATATATTAATTTTAAAGTGAAAGACTTGAAGGGTTTGGTTATTTTTTATGGCATGTTACTGTACTTTGATAACATATTCATCAAGTCTTTTAAATTGACAGCAAGCATAGAAAAAATAGCTGATAACACTGACTTATCCATTAGATTCTTTAATTTTTAATTTTTTGGGTACATAGTAGGTGCATATATTTATGGAGTACATGAGATACTTTGATACAGGCATGCAATGAATAATAATCAGATCAGGGTAAGTGGGATATTCATCCCCTCAAGTGTTTATCCTTTGTGTTACAGACAATCCAATTGTACTTTTTAAGTTATTTTAAAATGTACAATTACATTACTATTGACTGTAGTCACCTGTTGTGCTATCAAATACTAGGTCTTATTCATTCTAACTACTTTTTGTACCCACTAACTATCTCTACTTCCCTATCAACTTCTCTTTCCAGCCTCTGGAAATGATCCTTCTACTGTCTGTCTCCATCAGTTCAATTGTTTTAATTTTTAGCTCCCACAAAGTAGTGAGAACATTCAAAGTTTGTCTTTCTGTGCCTGGCTTATTTCACTTAACATAATGACCTCCATTTTCATTCATGCTGTTGAAAGTGACAGAATCTCATTCTTTTTTATGGCTGAATACTACTCCATTTTGTGTATGTACCACATTTTCTTTATCCATTCATTGGTTGATGAATACTCAGGTTGCGTCCAGATCTTGACTATTGTGAACAGTGCTGCAACAAACATAGGTGTGCAGATACTGTTTTGATACACCGATTTCCCTTTTTTGGATGTGTACCCAGCAGTGGAATTTTTTGATTGTATGGTATCTCTAATTTTAGTTTTTTAGTTTTTTTTTTTTTTTTTTTTTTAGGAAACTCCAACCTGTTTTCCCTAGTGGTTGTACTAATTTATATTCCCACAAATATCTACAAGGGTTCCTTTCTCTCCACATCCTTGCCAGCATTTGTTACTGCCTGTCTCGGTTAAAAGTTATTTTAGCTGGGGTGAGATAATATTTCATTGTAATTTTGATTTGCATTTTTATGATGATCAGTGATTTTGAGCATCTTTCTTTTTTATTTAAGTAACTAATTAATTAATTTTTTTGAGACACAGTCTCGCTTTGTCCCCAGGCTGGAGTGTAGTGGCACAATCTCAGCTCACTGAATTGTGGGTTCAGTAATCTCTTCTGGGTTCAAGTGATTCTCATGCCTCAGCCTCTTGAGTAGCTAGAACTATAGGTGTATGCCACCATACCAGGCTAATTTTTGTATTTTTAGTAGAGACAGGGTTTCACCATGTTGGCCAGGCTGGTCTTGAACTCCTGACATCAAGTGATCCTCCTGCCCAGCTTGGCCTCCCACAGTGCTAGTATTATAGGCGTGAGCCACCATGCCTGGCCTTGAGCACCTTTTCATAAGCCTGTTTGTCACTTGTATATCTTCTTTTAATAAATGTCTAATAAGATTATAGGAGTTATTTGAGCTCCTTGTATATTCTGGTTATTAATCCCTTCTCAGAAGAGTGGTTTGCAAATACTTTCTTCCTCTCTGAGTTGTCTTTTCATGTTGTTGATTGTTTTCTTTGCTGTGCAGGAGCTTTTTAACTTGATGTGATCCTATTTGTCCTTTTTGCTTTGGGTGTCTGTGCTTGTGAGCTGTTACTGAATAAATTTTTGTTCACTCCATTGTTTTGGAGAGTTTCTCCAGTGTTTTATTGTAGTAGTTTCATAGTTTAACATCTTAGATTTGAGTTTTTAATCCATTTTGATTTGATATTTGTATATGGCAAGAGATAGGGGTCTAGTTTTATTCTTCTGTATATGGATATCTATTTTTCCTGGCACTATTTATTGAAGAGACTATCTTTGCCTCAATGTGTATTTTTGGCACCTTTGCTGATAATGAGTTCACTGTAGGTATACAGATTTGTTTCTGGGCTCTGTATTTTGTTCCATAGGTTTACATGTCTGTTTTTATGCCAGTGATGTGCTGTTTGGGTTACTGTAATAGTAGTATAATTTGAAGTCAAGTAATGTGATTCCTCCAGTTTGTTCTTTTTGCTTGGAATAGCTTTGACTATTCTGGGTCTTTTGTGTTTCCATATAAATTTTAGGATTGTTTTTCTATTTCTGTGAAGAATGTCATTGGTATTTTGATAGAGATTACGTCAAATCTGTAGATTGCTTTAGGTAGTATTGACATTTTAACAGTATTGATTCTTGCAATCCATGAAGATGTAGTATTTTTCCTTTTTGTGTGTGTGTCCTCTTCAGTTCCTTTCATTATGATTGTCATTGCAGAACTCTTTAACTTCTTTGGTTATCTTAATTCCTAGGTAGTTAATTTTATTTGTAGCTATTATAAATGTGATTTAAAAATTTATTTTTCAGATTGTTCACTGTTTGCATATTGAGATGCTACTGATTTTTGTATGCTGATTTTTTATTCTGAAACTACTGAATTTGTTGATCAGTGCTAATATTTTTTTAGTGGAGTCTTTAGGTCTTTTTAAAATATAAGATTACATCATTTGCAAACAAGGATAATTTGACTTCTTCCTTTCTAAATTGTTTGCCCTTTATTTTGTTCTCTTGTCTTATTGCTCTAGCTAGGACTTCCAGTAGTATGCTGGATAACAGTAGTGTAAATGGGCATTCTTGTCATGTTCCAGATCTTAGAGGAAAGGCTTTCAGTTTTTCCCCATTCAGTATGATACTAGTTCTTAGTTTGTTGTGAATGGCTTTTATTATATTGACGTATATATTTTTTATACCCAGTTTTTTGAAGGTTTTTATCATGAAAGCATCTCAAATTTTAACAAATGCTTTTTTAGCATCAGTGGAAATGATCATATGGTTTTTGTCCTTCATTCTGTTGATATGATGTATTACATTGATTTGCATATGGATAACCATTCTTGCATCCCTGAGATAAATCCGACTTGGTCATAATCAATGCTCTTTTTAATGTATTGTTGAATTTGGCTTGCTGATATCTTACTGAGAATTTTTCATCAATATTCATCTGAGATATTGGCCTGCAGTTTTCTTTTCTTAATGTGTATTTGTCTGGTTTTGGTGTCAGGGTAATACTGGCCTCATAGAGTGAGTTTGGAAGTATTCCCTTCTGTATATTTTGAAAAAATTTGAATAGAATTAGTGTGTTAGTTCTTTAAATGCTTGGTAGAATTCAGCAGTGAAGGCATTAGGTCCGAGGCTTTCTCTTTACCGGGAGACTTTTTATTATGGCTTCAGTCTTGTTACTTGTTATTGGTATGTTCAGGTTTTGGGTTCCTTCATTGTTCAATCTGGGTAGGTTGTATATGTCTAGAAATTTATCCATTTTCTCTAGATGTTCTAATTTATTGGTATACAGTTGCTCATAGCAGTCACTAATGATCCTTTAATTTTCTGTGATATCAGTTGTAATGTCTCCTTTTTCATCTCTGAGTTTGTTTATTTGGGTCATCTCTCTTTTTTTCTGTTTGGCCACAGGTCTGTCAGTGTTATTGATCTTTTCAAAAATCCAACTTTTCATTTCTTTCATCTTTTGTATTTTTTTCATTCAGTTTCATTTCTGCTCTGATCTTTATTATTTTTTTCTACTAATTTTGGGTTTGGTTTGCTCTTGCTGTTCTAGTTCTTTAAGATAGATCACTGCCGGGCGCCGTGGCTCACGCCTATAATCCCAGCACTTTGGGAGGCCAAGGCGGGTGGATCACGAGGTCAAGAGATCGAGACCATCCTGGTCAATGAGGTGAAACCCCATCTATACTAAAAATACAAAAATTATCTGGGTATGGTGGTGCGCACCTGTAGTCCCAGCTACTCGGGAGGCTGAGGCAGGAGAATTGCTTGAACCCAGAAAGTGGAGGTTGCAGTGAGCCAAGACCGTGGGGTAACAATAGTGAAACTCCGTCTCAAAAAAAAAAAAAGATAGATCACTATACTATTTATATGACATTTTTCTTTTTTTAATGTAGGCATTTATAGCTATACATTTCCCTCTTAGTACTCTTCCGCTGTGACCCCTTAGGTTTTAGTATGTTGTATTTTCATTATCATTTGTTTCAAGAAAATTTTCAGTTTCCTATTTAGTTTTTTTATTTACCCACTAGTCACTCAAGAGCATATTAATTTTTATGTGTTTATATAGTTTCCAAATTTCCTCTTCTTATTGATTTGTAGTTTTATTCCATTGTGGTCAGAGAAGACACTTGATATTATTTCAATTTTTTGACTGTTTTAAGACTTGTTTTGTGACCTAACATATGATTTATCCTTGAGAATGATCCATGTGCTGAAGAGAAGAATGTGTGTTCTATAGGTGTTAGATGAAATGCCCTGTGAATATCTACTAGGTCCATTTGTTTTATAGTGCAGATTAAGTTTAATGCTTTTATTTGTTGATTTTCTGTCTGGGTGATCTGTCCAATGATGAAAGTAGGGTGTTGAAATCTCTATCCATTATTGTGTTTGGGTCTATCTATCTCTTTAGCGCTAATAATATTTGCTTTATTATATCTGGGTGCATATATATTTACAATCATTATAACCTCTTTTGCATTGACCCCTTTATCATTACATAATGACCTTTTTTGTCTCTTAGTTTTTGTCTTGAAATCTATTTTTTCTGATAGAAGTATAGCTACTCCTGCTCTTTTTTGCTTCCCATTGGCATGGAATAACTTTTTCCATCCCTTCATTTTCAGTCTATGTGTATCTTTATTATTATGATGATTATTATACCTTAGGTTCTGGGATACATGTGCAGAACATGCAGGTTTGTTACATAGGTATATACATGCCATGGTGGTTTGCTGCACTCATCAACCCGTCATCTACATCAGGTATTTCTCCTACTGCTATCCCTCCCCTAGTCTCCCACCCCCCAATAGGCCCCAGTGTATGATGTTCCCCTCCCTGTGTCCATGTGTTCTCATTGTTCAACTCCCACTTATGAGTGAGAACATGCAGTGTTTAATTTTCTGTTCCTGTGTTAATTTGATGAGAATGATGGTTTCCAGCTTCATCCATGTCCCTCCAAAAACACGAACTCCTTTTTTTATGGCTGCATAGTATTCCATGGTGTATGTGTGCCACATTTTCTTCATCTAGTCTATCATTGATGTGCATTTGGGTTGGTTCCAAGTCTTTGCTATTGTGAGCAATGCTGTGGTAAACATTTGTATGCATGTGTCTTTAGACTAGAATGATTTATAATTTTTTAGGTATATACCCACTGATGGGATTGCTGGGTCAAATGGTATTTCTGGTTCTAGATCCTTGAGGAGTCACCACACTGTCTTAAACAATGGTTGAACTAATTTACACTTTCACCAACAGTATAAAACTGTTCCTATTTCTCCACATCCTCTCCAGCATCCTCTCCAGATTTTGCTGACTTTTTAATGATCACTTTTCTAACTGGCATGAGATGGTATCTCATTGTGGGTTTTGATTTGCATTACTCTGATGACCAGTGATGATGAGCCTTTTGAAATATGTTTGTTGGTGGCATAAATGTCTTTTTTTGAGAAGTGTCTGTTCATATCCTTTGCCCACTTTTTGATGGAGTTGTTTGTTTTTTTCTTGTAAATTTGTTTAAGTTCTTTGTAGATTCTGAATATTAGCCCTTTGTCAGATTGATAGATTGCAACAATTTTCTCCCATTCTGTAGGCTGCCTGTTCATTCTGATGATAGTTTCTTTTGCTGTGCAGAAGCTCTTTAATGAGATCCCATTTGTCTATTTTGGCTTTTGTTGCCATTACTTTTGGTGTTTTAGTCATGAAGTCCTTGCCCATGCCTATGTCCTGAATGGTACTGCCTAGGTTTTCTTACAGGATTTTTATGGTTTTAGGTCTTATGTATAAGTCTTTAATCCATCTGGAGTTAATTTTTATATAAGGTGTAAGCAAGGGGTCCAGTTTCAGTTTTCTGCATAGGCAGTTTCCTGCTAGGCGGTTTTTCCAACACCATTTAATAAATAGGGAATCCTTTTCTGGACATTGCTTGTTTTTGTCAGATTTGTCAAAGATCAGATGGTTGTAGATGTGTGGCATTATTTTTGAGGCCTCCGTTCTGTTTCATTGGTCTATATTTCTATTTTGGTATCAGTACCATGCTGTTTTGGTTACTGTAGCCTTGTAGTATAATTTGAAGTCAGGTAGCATGATGCCTCCAGCTTTGTTCTTTTTGCCTAGGATATTTTTGTCTGTGTGGGCTCTTTTTTGGTTCCATATGAAATTTAAAGTAGTTCTTTTCCAATTCTGTGAAGAAAGTCAATGGTAACTTGATGGGGATTCCATTGAATCTACAAATTACTTTGGGCAGTATGGTCATTTTCATGATATTGATTCTTCCTATCCATGAGCATGGAATGTTTTTCCATTTGTTTGTGTCCTCTCTTATTTTCTTGAGCAGTGGTTTGTAGTTCTCCTTGAAGAAGTCCTTCACATCCCTTTTAAGTTGTATTCCTAGGTATTTTATTCTCTTTGTAGCAATTATGAATGGGAGTTCACTTATGATTTGGCTCTCTGTCTATTGTTGGTGAATAGGAATGCTTGTGATTTTTTTTGCACATTGATTTTGTATCCTGAGACTTTGCTGAAGTTGCTTATCAGCTTAAGGAGATTTTGGGCTGAGACGATGGGGTTTTCTAAATATACAGTCTAGACAATTTGACTTCATCTCTTCCTATTTGAATACTCTTTATATCTTTCTCTTGTCTGATTGCCCTGGCCAGAACTTCCAATTCTATATTGAAGAGCAATGGTGAGAGAGGGCATCCTTGTCTTGTGCTGGTTTTCAAAGGGAATGCTTCCAGCTTTTGCCCATTCAGTATAATATTGGCTGTGGGTCTGTCATAAATAGCTCTTATTATTTTGAGGTACGTTCCATCAGTACCTAGTTTATTGAGAGTTTTTAGCATGAAGCAGTGTTGAATTTTATCAAAGGCCTTCTCTGTATCTATTGAGATAATCATGTGGATTTTGTTATTGGTTCTGTTCGTGTGATGGATTATGTTCATTGGTTTGCATATGTTGAACCAGCCTTGCATCCCAGGGGTGAAACTGACTTGATTGTGGTGGGTAAGCTTTTTGATGTTCTGTTGTATTCGATTTGCCAGTATTTTATTGAGGATTTTTGCATCTATGTTCATCAGGGACACTGGCCTGAAGTTTTCTTTTTTTGTTTTGTCCCTGCCAGGTTTTATTATCAGGATGATGCTGGCCTCATAAAATGAGTTAGGGAGGAGTCCCTCTTTTTGTACTGCTTGGAGTAATTTCAAAAGGAATGGTACCAGCTCCTCTTTGTACCTCTGGTAGAATTCGCCTGTGAATCCGTCTGGTCCTGGGCTTTTTGTTGTGGTTTGCTTTTGGTTGGTAGACTATTACTGCCTCAATTTCAGAAATTGTTATTGGTCTCTTCAGGGATTTGACTTTTTCCTGGTTTAGTCTTGGGAGGGTGTATGTGTCTAGGAATTTATCTATTTCTTTTAGATTTTTCTAGTTTATTTGTGTAGAGGTGTTTTTAGTATTCTCTGATGGTAGTTTGTATTTCTGTGGGATCAGTGGTGATATCCCCTTTATCATTTTTTAGTATGTCTATTTGAGTCTTCTCTGCTTTCTTCTTTATTAGTCTGGCTAGCAGTCTATTTTGTTAATCTTTTCAGAAAACCAACCCCTGGATTCATTGAGTTTTTGAATGGGTTTTCATGTCCCTCTCTCCTTCAGTTCTGCTCTGATCTTAGTTATTTCTTGTCTTCTGCTAGCTTTTGAATTTGTTTGCTTTTAATTGTGAATAAGGATGTCAATTTTAGATCTTTCCCACTTTTTCCTGTGGGCATTTAGTGCTATAAATTTCCCTCTAAATGTTGCTTTAGCTGTGCCCCAGAGATTCTGGTACATTGTGTCTTTGTTCTCATTGGTTTCAAAGAACTTATTTATTTCTGCCTTAATTTTGTTATTTACCCAGTAGTCATGCAGGAGCAGGTTACTCAGTTGCCATGTAGTTGTGTGGCTTTGAGTGAGCTTTCAATGAGTTCTAATTTGATTGCACTGTGGTCTGAGAGACTGTTTGTTATGATTTCCATTCTTTTGCATTTGCTGAGGAGTGTGTTACTTCCAATTATGTGATTCTGAGAATATATATTCTATTGACTTAGCATGGAGAGTGCTATAGATGTCTATTCTGCTTGGCCTAGAGCTGAATTCAAGTCCTGAATATCCTTGTTAATTTTCTGTCTTGTTGATCTGTCTAATATTGACAGTGGGGTGTTAAGGTCTCCCACTATTATTGTGTGGGAGTCTAAGTCTCTTTGTAGGTCTCTAAGAACTTGTTTTATGAATCTGGGTGCTCCTGTATTGGGTACATATATATTTAGGATAGTTAGCTCTTCTTGTTGAACTGATCTTTTTACCATTATGTAATGCCTTTCTTTGTCCTTTTTGATCTTTGATTTAAGTCAATTTTATCAGAGATCAGGATTGCAACCTCTGCTTTTTTTTTTTTTTTTGGCTTGGTAAATCTTCCTCCATCCCCTTATTTTTTTTTTTTTTTAATTTTTTATTGGATTTTAGGTTTTGGGGTACATGAGCAGAGCATGCAAGACAGTTGCGTAGGTACACACATGGCAGTGTGCTTTGCTTTCCTTCTCCCATTCACCCACATTTGGCATTTCTCCCCAGGCTATCCCTCCCCACCTCCCCCTCCCACTGGCCCTCCCCTTTTCCCCCCAATAGACCCCAGTGTTTAGTACTCCCCTTTCTGTGTCCATGTGTTCTCATTTTTCATCACCCGCCTATGAGTGAAAATACGCGGTGTTTCATTTTCTGTTCTTGTGTCAGTTTGCTGAGGATGATGTTCTCCAGATTCATCCATGTCCCTACAAACGACACAAACTCATCATTTCTGATTGCTGCATAATATTCCATGGTGTATATGTGCCACATTTTTCCAATCCAGTCTATTATCAATGGGCATTTGGGTTGATTCCAGGTCTTTGCTATTGTAAACAGTGCTGCAATGAACATTCGTGTACATGTGTCCTTATAGTAGAACGATTTATAGTCTTTTGGATATATACCCAGTAATGGGATTGCTGGGTCAAATGGAATTTCTATTTCTAAGGCCTTGAGGAATCGCCACACTGTCTTCCACAATGGTTGAACTAATTTATACTCCCACCAACAGTGTAAAAGTGTTCCTTTTTCTCCACATCCTCTCCAGCATCTGTTGTCTCCAGATTTTTTAATGATCGCCATTCTAACTGGCGTGAGATGGTATCTCAATGTGGTTTTGATTTGCATCTCTCTGATGACCAGTGACGATGAGCATTTTTTCATATGATTGTTGGCCTCATATATGTCTTCTTTCGTAAAGTGTCTGTTCATATCCTTTGCCCACTTTTGAATGGGCTTGTTTGTTTTTTTCCTGTAAATCTGTTTGAGTTCTTTGTAAATTCTGGATATCAGCCCTTTGTCAGATGGGTAAACTGCAAACATTTTTTCCCATTCTGTTGGTTGCCGATCCACTCTAGTGACTGTTTCTTTTGCCGTGCAGAAGCTGTGGAGTTTGATTAGGTCCCATTTGTCTATTTTGGCTTTTGTTGCCAATGCTTTTGGTGTTTTGTTCATGAAGTCCTTGCCTACTCCTATGTCCTGGATAGTTTTGCCTAGAATTCCTTATAGGGTTTTTATGGTGCCAGGTCTTATGTTTAAGTCTTTAATCCATCTGGAGTTAATTTTAGTGTAAGGTGTCAGGAAGGGGTCCAGTTTCTGCTTTCTGCACATGGCTAGCCAGTTTTCCCAACACCATTTGTTAAACAGGGAATCCTTTCCCCATTGCTTGTTTTTGTCAGGTTTATCAAAGATTGTATAGTTGTAGATATGTTGTGTTGCCTCCGGTGCCTCTGTTCTGTTCCATTGGTCTATATCTCTGTTTTGGTACCAGTACCATGCTGTTTTGATTACTGTAGCCTTGTAGTATAGTTTGAAATCCAGTAGTGTGATGCCCCCCGCTGTGTTCTTTTTGCTTAGAATTGACTTGGCTATGCGGGCTCTCTTTTGGTTCCATATGAAGTTCATGGTGGTTTTTTCCAGTTCTGTGAAGAAAGTCAATGGTAGCTTGATGGGGATAGCGTTGATTCTGTAAATTACTTTGGGCAGTATAGCCATTTTCACGATATTAATTCTTCCTAACCATGAACATGGAATGTTTCTCCATCTGTTTGTGTTCTCTCTGATTTCGTTGAGCAGTGGTTTGTAGTTCTCCTTGAAGAGGTCCCTTATGTTCCTTGTGAGCTGTATTCCAAGGTATTTTATTCTTTTTGTAGCAATTGTGAATGGCAGTTCGTTCTTGATTTGGCTTTCTTTAAGTCTGTTATTGGTGTAGACGAATGCTTGTGAGTTTTGCACATTGATTTTATATCCTGAGACTTTGCTGAAGTTGCTTATCAGTTTCAGGAGTTTTTGGGCTGAGGTGATGGGGTCTTCTAGGTATACTATCATGTCGTCTGCAAATAGAGACAATTTGGCTTCCACCTTTCCTATTTGAATAACCTTTATTTCTTTTTCTTGCCTGATTGCTCTGGCTAGAACTTCCAGTACTATATTGAATAGGAGTGGTGAAAGAGGGCATCCTTGTCTAGTGCCAGATTTCAAAGGGAATGCTTCCATTTTTTGCCCATTCAGTATGATATTGGCTGTTGGTTTGTCATAAATAGCTTTTATTACTTTGAGATGCGTTCCATCGATACCGAGTTTATTGAGGGTTTTTAGCATAAAGGGCTGTTGAATTTTGTCAAATGCCTTCTCTGTGTCAATTGAGATAATCATGTGTTTTTTGTCCTTGGTTCTGTTTATGTGGTGAATTACATTGATAGACTTGCGTATGTTGAACCAGCCTTGCATCCCCGGGATGAATCCTACTTGATCATGATGAATAAGTTTTTTGATTTGCTGTTGCAATCGGCTTGCCAATATTTTATTGAAGATTTTTGCATCTATGTTCATCATGGATATTGGCCTGAAGTTTTCTTTTCTTGTTGGGTCTCTGCCGGGTTTTGGTATCAGAATGATGTTGGTCTCGTAAAATGATTTGGGAAGGCTTCCCTCTTTTTGGATTTTTTGAAATAGTTTTAGAAGGAATGGTACCAGCTCCTCTTTGTGTGTCTGGTAAAATTCGGCTGTGAATCCGTCTGGACCTGGACTTTTTTTGAGTGGTAGGCTCTTAATTGCTGCCTCGACTTCTGACCTTGTTATTGGTCTATTCATAGTTTCAGCTTCCTCCTGGTTTAGGCTTGGGAGGACATAGGAGTCCAGGAATTTGTCCATTTCTTCCAGGTTTACTAGTTTATGTGCATAGAGTTGTTTGTAATATTCTCTGATGATGGTTTGAATTTCTGTGGAATCTGTGGTGATTTCCCCTTTATCATTTTTTATTACATCTATTTGGTTGTTCTCTCTTTTATTTTTAATCAATCTGGCTAGTGGTCTATTTTGTTGATCTTTTCAAAAAACCAGCTCTTGGATTTATTGATTTTTTGAAGGGTTTTTCGTGTCTCAATCTCCTTCAGTTCAGCTCTGATCTTAGTTATTTCTTGTCTTCTGCTGGGTTTTGAGTTTTTTTGATCATGCTCCTCTAGCTCTTTCAATTTTGATGATAGGGTGTTAATTTTGGATCTCGCCATTCTCCTCATATGGGCACTTATTGCTATATACTTTCCTCTAGAGACTGATTTAAATGTGTCCCAGAGGTTCTGGCGTGTTGTGTCTTCGTTCTCATTGGTTTCGAAGAACTTCTTTATTTCTGTCTTCATTTCATTGTTTACCCAGTCAACATTCAAGAGCCAGTTGTTCAGTTTCCATGAAGCTGTGCCGTTCTGGATTGGTTTCTGTATTCTGAGTTCTAGCTTGATTGCACTGTGGTCTGAGAGGCTGTTTGTTATGATTTCAGTTGTTTTGCATTTGTTGGGCAGTGCTTTGCTTCCAATTATGTGGTCAATTTTTGAGTAGGTGTGATGTGGTGCTGAGAAGAATGTATATTCTGTGGATTTGGGGTGGAGAGTTCTGTAAATGTCTATCAGGTTTGCTTGCTCCATGTCTGAGTTCAAGCCCTGGATATCCTTGTTGATTTTCTGTGTGGTTGATCTGTCTAATATTGACAGTGGAGTGTTAAAGTCTCCCACTATTATTGTGTGGGAGTCTGAGTCTCTTTGTAAGTCATTAAGAACTTGCCTTATGTATCTGGGTGCTCCTGCATTGGGTCCATATATGTTTAGGATCGTTAGCTCTTCTTGTTGTATCGATCCTTTTACCATTATGTAATGTCCTTCTTTGTCTCTTTTGATCTTTGTTGCTTTAAAGCCTATTTTATCAGAGATGAGAATTGCAACTCCTGCTTTTTTTTGCTCTCCATTTGCTTGGTAAATCTTCCTCCATCCCTTTATTTTGAGCCTTTGTGTATCCTTGCATGTGAGATGGGTTTCCTGGATATAGCACACTGATGGGTTTTGGATTTTTATCCAATTTGCCAGTCTGTGTCTTTTGATGGGTGCATTTAGTCCATTTACATTTAGGGTTAATATTGTTATGTGTGAATTTGATACTGCCATTTTGATGCTAAGTGGCTCTTTTGCCTGTTAGTTGTTGTAGATTCTTCATTATGTTGATGTTCTTTAGCATTTAGTGTGATTTTGGAATGGCTGGTACTGGTTGTTCCTTTCTGTGTGTAGTGCCTCTTTTAGGAGCTCTTGTAAAGCAGGCCTGGTGGTGACAAAATCTCTGAGTACTTGCTTGTTCGCAAAGGATTTTATTTTTCCTTCACTTCTGAAGCTCAGTTTGGCTGGATATGAAATTCTGGGTTGAAAGTTCTTTTCTTTAAGAATGTTGAATCTTGGCCCCCACTCTCTTCTGGCTTGTAGTGTTTCTGCCGAGAGATCTGCTGTGAGTCTGATGGGCTTCCCTTTGTGGGTTACCCGACCTTTCTCTCTGGCTGCCCTTAGTATTTTCTCCTTTATTTCAACCTTGTTGAATCTGATGATTATGTGCCTTGGGGTTGCTCTTCTTGTGGAATATCTTTGTGGTGTTCTCAGTATTTCCTGCATTTGAGTGTTGGCCTGTCTTGCTAGGTGGGGGAAATTTTCCTGGATGATGTCCTGAAGAGTATTTTCCAGCTTGGATTCATTCTCTTCGTCCCCTTCTGGTACACCTATCAAACGTAGGTTAGGTCTTTTCACATAGTCTTACATTTCTTGGAGACTTTGTTCATTCCTTTTTGCGCTTTTTCTCTAATCTTGGTTTCTCGTTTTATTTCATTGAGTTGGTCTTCGACTTCAGATATTCTTTCTTCTGCTTGGTCAATTCGGCTATTGAAACTTGTGCATGCTTCGCGAAGTTCTCGTATCGTGTTTTTCAGCTCCTTTAATTCATTCATATTCCTCTCTAATTTATCCATTCTTGTTATCATTTCCACATATCTTTTTTCAAGTTCCTTAGTTTCTTTGCATTGATTTAATACATGTTCTTTTAGCTCACAAAAGTTTCTCTTTATCCACCTTCTGAAGTCTAATTCTGTCATTTTGTCACAGTCATTCTCCGTCCGGCTTTGTTCCCTTGCTGGTGAGGAGTTTTGGTCCTTTCTAGGAGGCGAGGTGTTCTGGTTTCGGTGTTTTCCTCCTTTTTTCGCTGGTTTCTTCCCATCTTTGTGGATTTATCCACTTGTCGTCTGCATAGTTGCTGACTTTTCGATTGGGTCTCTGAGTGGACACCCAGGTTGTTGATGATGAAGTATTTCTGTTACTTGGTTTTCCTTCTACCAGTCTAGCCCCTTTGCTGTACGACTGCTGAGGTCCGCTCCAGGCCCTGCTTGTCTGGGGTGCACCTCTAGCAGCTGTGGCACAGCGAGGGATGCTACCAGTTTCTTTTTCTGCTATCTTTGTCCCAGGATGATGCCTGCCAAATGTCAGTCTTTTGGATATAAAGGGGTCAGGGAGCTGCTTGAGGAGACAGTCTGTACTTTATAGGAGCTCAATTGCTGAGCTGTGAGCTCTGTTGTTCATTCAGGGCTGTTAGGCTGCTATGTTTGATTCTGCTGCAACAGAGCTCATTATAAAAACCCTTTTTTTCTCAAATGCTCTGTGGTGGGGGGTTCAGGCTTTATTTTTGGATGTCCGTTGACATGTCCTGCCCAGCTAGGAGGCAGACTAGCCACTGTTTGCCTGCCGAGGCTCTGCCCTGCTGTTGTGTGGTTCGCCCTGTTGCTGCAGGCTCTGCTGTTCTGCTGTGGTCTCCTCCATGCCCTGAGGCAGAGTCTCTCTGTTGTAGCGGGTTGCCTCGGCAGTGGCAGGGTGCGTCAGCAGTGGGCGTGTATCTCAGTAGGGACGGGTTGCCTCGGCAACGGCTGGCTGCGTCAGCAGTGGGCATGTATCTCAGTTGGGGCAGGTTGCCTCGGTAATGGTGGACGCCCCTCCCCCACAGAGCAACTCGGACCATCCGCACGGGGATCGTTTGAAATTGCGGTTTTGTTCGTCCCACTGGGCTACCCCAGACGCTCTGTCCCTGCAATCCCCTGGGCTGGCTCACTGTCCACGTCTCGTTCAGTCTCAAGTCCAGCCCTCTCAAGTCTCAGGTTGCCGGTTCAACAGGGCACCCGGACAAGCGCGCCCTGTGGGAAGCGCTGGGTAGGGCCAGCCGCCGCCACCCCGGCTGCCGGCTTCGCCAGGCAGAGGTACTACCTGGCGTCCCACGTCTCCTTTATACTTGGGAATTTCCCCGTTCTGTGGGCAACAAATATCAGTCTGGAAATGCAGCTCCGACTCACCTCTCCGCGGATTCAAGGAGAGCTCCAATCCTGGGTTGTTCTCACAGCGCCATCTTGAGTCCTCCTCTCCCATCCCCTTATTTTAAGCCTATGTGTGTCTTTGCATGTGAGATGGGTCTCCTGAATATAGCACACTGATAGGTCTTGACGCTTTATCCAATTTGCCAGTCTGTGTCTTTTAATTGGGGCATCTAGCCCATTTACATTTAAGGTTAATATTCTTATGTGTAAATTTGATTCTGTCATTATGATGCTAGCTGGTTATTTTGCTTAGTTAATTGATACACTTTCTTCATGGTATTGATGGTTTTTACAATTTGGTATGTTTTTGTAGTGGCTGGTACAGGTTTTTCCTTTTGATGTTTAGTTCTTCCTTCAGGAGCTCTTGTAAGGCAGGCCTGGTGATGACAAAAATTTCTGTCTTTTCTTGTCTGTAAAGGATTTTATTTCCCCTTTGCTTATGAAGCTTTGTTTGGGTGGTTATGAAATTCTGAGTGAAAATTCTTTTCTTTAAGAATGTTGATTATTGGCCCCCACTCTCTTCTGGCTTGTAGGGTTTGTGCAGAGAGATCTGCTGTTAGTCTGATTGGCTTCCCTTTGTGGGTAACCCGACCTTTCTCTCTGACTGCCCTTAACATTTATTCCTTCATTTCAATCTTGGTGAATCTGATGATTATGTGTCTTGGGGTTGCTCTACTTGAGGAGTATCTTTGTAATAGGCTCTGTATTTTCTGAATTTGAATGTTGGTCTGCCTTGCTAGGTTGGGGAAGTTCTCCTGGATAATATCCTGAAGAGTGTTTTCCAACTTGGTTCTATTCTTTCTGTCACATTTAGGTACACCAACAAACGTAGGTTTGGTCTTTTTACATAGTCCCATATTTCTTGGAGGCTTTGTTTGTTTCTTTTCATTCTTATTTCTCTAATTTTGTCTTCATGCTTTATTTCATTAAGTTGATCTTCAATCTCTGATATCCTTTCTTCCACTTGATCGATTCAGCTGTTGATACTTGGGTATGCTTCACAAAGTTCTCCGGCTGTGTTTTTAAGCTCTATCAGGTCATTTGTGTTCTCTAAACTGGTTATTCTAGTTATCAATTCTTCTAATCTTTTTCAAGGTTCTTAGCTTCCTTGCATTGGGTTAGAACATGCTGCTTTAGCTCAGAAGAGTTTGTTATTACCCACCTTCTGAAGCCTAATTTAGTCAATTCATCAAACTTGTTTCCTGTTCAGTTTTGTTCTTCTGCTGGTGAGGAGTTGTGATCTTCTGGAGAAGAAGAGGCATTCTGGATTTTGGAATTTTCAGCCTTTTTGTGCTGGCTTTTCCTCATCTTCATGGATTTATCTACCTTTGATCTTTCATGTTGGTGACCTTTGGTGTGGTTTTTGTGTGGACATCCTTTTTGTTGATGTTGATGCTGTTTCTTTCTGTTAGTTTTCCTTCTAACAGGCCCCTCTGCTGCAGGTCTGCTGGAGTTTGCTGGAGGTCCACTCCAGACCCTGTTTGCCTGGGTGTCACCAGTGAAAGCTTCAGAACAGCAAAGATTGCTGCCTGTTCCTTCCTCTGGAAGCTTCATCCCAGAGGGGCACCTGCCAGATGCCAGTCAGAGCTCTCCTGTATGAGGTGTCTGTTGACCCCTGCTGGGAGGTGTCTCCTAGTCAAGAGGCACGGGGTTCAGGGACCCACTTGAGGAGGCAGTCTGTCCCTTAACCAAGCTTCAGTGCTGTGCTGGGAGCTCCACTTCTCTCTTCAGAGCTGGCAGGCAGGAACGTTTAAGTCTGCTGAAGCTGTGTCCACAGCTGCCCCTTCCCCCAGGTGCTCTATCCTAGGGAGATCTATAAGCCCCTGACTGGGGCTACTACCTTTCTTTCAGAGATGCCCTGCTCAGAGAGGAGGAATCTAGAGAGGCAGTCTGGCTACAATGGCTTTGCTAAGCTGCAGTTTTCCCTGCCCAGTTCGAACTTCTCAATGTCTTTGTTTACACTGTGAGGAGAAAACCACCTACTCAAGCCTCAGTAATGGCGGACGCCCCTCCTCCCACCAAGCTTGAGTGTCCCAGGTTGACTTCAGACTGCTGTGCTGGCAGTGAGAATTACAAGCCAGTGGATCTTAGCTTGCTGGTCTCTGTGGGGTGGGATCCACTGAACTAGACCACTTGGCTCTCTGCCTTCAGTCTTCTTTCCAGGGAAGTGAACGGTTCTGTCTTGCTGGCATTCCAGGTGCCACTGGGGTATTAAAAAAAAAAAACTGCAGCTAGCTCGGTGTCTGCCCTAACAGCTGCCCAGTTTTGTGCTTGAAACCCAGGGCCCTGGTGGTATACATAGCCAAGTGAATCTCCTGGTCTGCGGGTTGTGAAGATGGTGGGAAAAGCATAGCATCTGGGCCAGAATGCACCATTTTTCATAGCACAGTCTCTCACGGCTTCCCTTAGGTAGGGGAGGGGGTTCCCTGACCCCTTGCATTTCCCCAGGTGAAGCGACACCCCACCCTGCTTCAGCTCACCCTCTGTAGGCTGCACCCACTGTCTAACAGTCACAATGAGATGAGCCAGTTACCTCAGTTGGAAATGCAGAAATCACCCACCTTCTGTGTTTATCTCACTGGGAGCTGAAGACTGGAGCTGTTCCTATTCAGTCATCTTGCCAGCCACCCGAGTCTGTGTGTGTCTTTACAAGTGAAGTGTGTTTCTTGTAGGCAACAGATCATTGAGTCTTGTTTTTTTCATCCATTCAGCCATTCTGTATCTTTTGATTGGAGAATTTAGTGCATTTACATTCAGTGTTGTTATTGATAAGTAAAGCCTTATTCCTGCCATTTTGTTATTTGTTTTCTGTTTTTCTGTGGGCTTCTTTCTTCTTTTCTTCCTTCCTTCCTGTCTTCCTTTATTGTGAAGATGATTTTTCTCTGGTAGTGTGCTTTAATTTCTTATTTTTTATGTATTTGTTGTATGTTTTTGATTTGAGGTTACCATGACATTTGCACATACTACCTTAAACCTATTATTTTGAACTGATGACAACTTAACACTGACTGTGTAAACAAACACATGAAAAGTAATGCAAACTCTATACTTTAACTTTGTCCCCCTGCATTTAAACTTTATGTTGTTTCTCTTTATGTACTGTTTATGCCTTAAAAAGTTGTTCTAGTTTTATTGGTTCATCATTTAGTCTTTCTACTTAAGTCAAGGGAAGTTTACACACCACAGTTACAGTGTTATCCTAAACTTGTGTTTTTCTGTGTGCTTACTATAATACCAGTGAGTTTTTTTACCCTCCCTTCTTCTTGCTCATTAACATCGTTTTCTTTCAGATAGAACTCTCTTTAGCATTTCTCATAGGACAGGTCTAGTATTGATGAAATCCATCAGCTTTTGTTTGTCTTGGAAGGTCTTTTTTCTTCCTTTATTTCTTAGGAAGGGAGGAAGGGAGGAAGGCAGGAAGGGAGGAAAGGAGGAAGGGAGGGAGGGGGGAGGGAGGGAGGGAGGTAGAGAAGGGAAGGAAGGAAATCAAGCAATGAGAGAGACATTGCCGACCTGGATCTGGAGGTCTACAAGCTGATTTCTTTTTTTGAGAGAAGGAAAGAAAAAAAAAGGAGTGAAGGAGAGGAAGAAAGAGGAAGAAAAAGAGGGAGAGAGAATGGAAATGTTGCTTTACTCTAAAAAAATTGGTATTAATAATGGCCAATCAATGTTTCATTTAAACCTTTGAGTAGGTGTGATGTGGTATTGACAAGAATGTATATTTTGTGTATTTAAAGTGGAGAGCTCTATAAATATTTATTAAGTTTACTTGTTCCGGATCTGAGTTCAAGTCCTTGATATCCTTATTAATTTTCTGTCTCATTGAGTCTAAGTCTCTGTATCTGGGTGTTAGGATCGTTAGCTCTTGTTGTTGCATTGATCCTTTTACCACTATATCTTTGTTGCTTTAAAATATATGTTATCAGATATGAGAATTGCAACTCCTGCTTTTTATTTATTTATTTATATTTGCTCTTCATTTGGTTGGTAAATCTTTCTCCATCCCTTTGTTTTGAGTCTTTGTATATCCTTGCATGTGAAATGGGTCTGGATGTAACGTGCTGTTGGGTTTTGGCTGTATCTTTTGATTGGGGGATTTAGTCGATTTAAATTTAGGGTTACTGCCATTTGATGTTAACTGGCTGTTTTATCTGTTCGTTGATGTAAATTCTTCTTTATGTTGATGCTCTTTACTTTTTGGTATATTTTTAGAAAGGCTAATACTGGTTGTTTCTTTCTGTGTGTAATGCTTCTTTCAGAAGCTCTTGTAAAGCAGGCCTGGTGATAATAAAATCTCTGAGTACTTGCCTGTTCATAAAAGATTTTATTTTTCCTTCAGTTGTGAAGCTTAGGTTGGCTGGATATGAAATTCTGGGCTGAAGGTTCTGTTCTTTAAGGATGTTGAATAATGTCCCCCACTCTCTTCTGGCTTGTAGAGTTTCTGCTGAGAGATCTGCTGTAAGTCTGTAGGCATCCCTTTGTAATTAACCTGACCTTTCTCTCTGGCTGCCCTTAGTATTTTCTCCTTCGTTTCAACCCTGGTGAATCTAACAATTATGTGCCTTGGGGTTGCTCTTCTTGAGGAATATCTTTGTGGTGTTCTCTGTATTACCTGGGGTTGAATATTGTCCTGCTTTGCTAGTTTAGGAAAATTTTCCTGAATAATATCCTGAAGAATATTTTCCAGCTTGGATTCATTCTTTCCATCACATTCAGTTACACCTGTCAAACGTAAATTTGGTCTTTTCACATAGTCCCACATTTCTTGGAGACTTTGCTCATTCCTTTTTATCCTTTTTTCTCTAATCTTGTCTTCTCGTTTTATTTCATTAAGTTGGACTTCAACCTCTGATATCCTTTCTTCTGGTTGAACAATTTGAGTGTTTAAACCTGTGCATACTTCTCGGAGTTCCTGCATTGTATTCTTCAGTTCTGTTAATTCACTTATATTCCTCTCTAAGTTGTCTATTCTCATTAGGATTTCGTCAAACCTTTTTTCAAAGTTCTTAGTTTCTTCACATTGGGTTACAACATGTTCTTTTAACTCACAGAAGTTTCTTATTATCCATCTTCTGAAGCCTGATTCTGTTAATGGGATGCGCTCGTTCTCCATCAAGTCTTGTTCCCTTGTTGATGAGGAACTGTGATCCTCTTTAGAGGGAGAGGCGTTCTGATTTTGAGTATTCTCAGCCTTTTTACGCTAGTTTCTTCCCATCGTTGTAAATTTATCCACCTGTCGTCTTTGTAATTACCAACTTTCAAATTAGGTGTCTGAGTGGACGTCCAAGTTGTTAATTCCCAGGGCCGAAATATGAGCAACCCACTGTGCTGGCCAAAACAGTGGCGTTAAGACTGATGGTGCTTTCCTGCTCAGGAATCTCCAGTCTGCCTTCTTTCTTGAGTACATAATAGGCAACTCTGCCTTCCCGGAGCTCCAAACCTTGGTCAGAAGGGGAACCAGTCCCGTTTAGTCTGCACCAAGAGCTGCTGTGCCAAGGTGCCGGCACAACTGCTGCGCTGGCCACAAAAGTCGCGCTGGCAACCCGTGTGGCTCCTCCAAACCTTGGTCTGAAGGGGAACCAGTCCCGTTTACTCTGCACGGAGAGCTGCCGTGCTGAGGTGCTGGTGAAACCACTGCGCCAGCCACAAGAGTTGCCCTGGCGACCCGTGGAGCTCCTTCACTGGGAATCTTCTGCTCTGTGAGTGACCAAAATTTGTCTCAAAGTGCGGCATCCTCTTGTTCTCTGAGCTTTCACTGGGAGCTGCAATCCCGAGATGTTAGCGATCGGCCATCTTGGATAGTTCCTAAAATATGTTTTAACTGGATATACTATTCTAGGGTAGAAGTTTTTTTTTTCTTTTGGCACATTAAATATGTCATGCCACTCTCTCCTGGTTGTGCTACTTTTTCCTGGCCTGTAAGGCTTCCACTGAGGAGTCTGTTGCAGACATA
Organism: Callithrix jacchus; assembly: GCF_049354715.1. NCBI lineage: Eukaryota > Metazoa > Chordata > Mammalia > Primates > Cebidae > Callithrix > Callithrix jacchus. The sequence goes on along the minus strand of NC_133510.1, from coordinate 54,438,405 downwards.
TTGGAGCTCCATTGTAAGTTATTTATTTATTTTCTCTTACTGCTTTTAGGATCCTTTCTTTATCCTTGACTTTTGGGAGTTGGATTGTAAAATGCCTTGAGGTCATCTTTTTTGGGTTAAATCTGCTGGTGCTTTATAACCTTGTTGTACTTGATTGTTGATGTACTTATCTAGGTTTGACAAGTTCTTTGATATTCTCTCTTCGAATAAGTACTCTCTCCCTATTTCTTTCTATATCTCCTCTTTAAGGCCAATAACTCTTAGATTTGCCCATTTGAGGCTATTTTCTAGATTCTGTAGGCATGTTTCATTATCTTTTATTCTTTTTATTTTCACATAGCCTGTCTTTTAAAGCTCACTAATTCTTTCTTCTACTTGATCAGTTCTGCTATTGAGAGACTCTGATGCATTGTTCAATGCGTCAATTGCATTTTTCAGGTCCACAATTTCTGCTTAATTATTTCAATCTCTTTGTTAAATTTAAGTGATAGAATTCTGAATTCCTTCTCTGTGTTATCTTGGATTTATTTGAGTTTCCTGAAAACAGCTATTTTGAATTCTTTGTCTGAAAGGTCATCTATCTCTGTTTCTCCAGGATTAGTCCTGGTGCTTTATTTAGTTCATTTAGTGAGGCCATGTTTTTCTAGATGGTGTTGATGCTTATAGATGTTTTCTGGTGTCTGGACATTGATGAGTTAGGTATTAGTCTTCACAATCTGAGCTTGTTTGTGCCTATTCTTCTTGGGAAGGCTTTCCAGGTATTAGGCCATTCTTGCATTGCTACAAAGAAATACTTGAGACTGGATAATTTATGAAGAAAAGAGGTTTAATTGAATCATGGTTCTGCAGACTGTGTAAGCAGCATGACCCTGGCACCTACTTGGCTTCTGTGAAGCCCTGGGGAACTTTTAATCATGGCAAAAGGTAAAGAGGGAACAGACATGTCATGTGGCCAGAGCAGGAGAGAGAGGGAGTGAGTTAAATGGGGGGAGCTGCCACATACTTTTAAACCAGATCTTATGTGAACTCAGAGCAAGAGGTCACTTATCACCAAGGGAATGGACTAAGCCATTCAAGAGGGATCTGCCTTCAAGATCCAAACACCTCCCACCAGGCCCCACTTCCACATTGGAGATTATAATTCAACATAAGATTTGGATGGGAATAAATATCCAAATTATCACCAGGTCTTCGAAGGGACTTGGGCCCCAAGCCCAGTAATGCTGTGGGGTTTTTTTTTTTTTTTGCAGACTTTTAGAGGTACCACTTCCGTGGTCTTTGAGAAGATACAGAAGAATTCTCCGGATTACCAGGCAGAGACTCATTCTTGTCCTTTAATTTCTCTGAAGCATATGGAGTCTCTCTGTGCTGAGCCCTCTGAAACTAGGGGTATGATGATGCAAACACCCCTGTGGCCACTACCACTGGGACTGTGCTGTGTCAAACCTGAAGCTGGCTCAGCATTGGGCCTTCCCCTCAGGGCAGTGAGTTCCCCCCAGGTCCCAGGTGTGTCTAGAGATGTTGTCTGGGATCCCGGGACTGGAGTTTAAAATCTTAGCAGTTTACCTGATGTTAAATTCTGCTGCAGCCAAGCTGTCACTGAAACTACAATACAAAGCTTTTCCCACTCTTCCCTCCCCTTACCACAGGCAGATGAGCCTCTACCTGTGGCCACCACCACCACTAGTCCATAGGGGGTTCTGCTGGGCTGCCACCAATGTTTGCTTACAGCCCAAGGGCTCTTCCATCAGCTTATGGTGAATGCTGCCAGGCTTGGGACTCACCCTTCCAGTCGTGGGCTTCCCCTTGGCCCAGGGCAGGTCCAGAAATACTGTCCAAGAACTTAGGCCTAGACTCAGAGACCCCAAGAGCCTACTGTTGCTCTACCTTACTGTGGCTGAGCTAGTACATAGGGTGCAAGACAAAGTCCCCTTTACTTTTCTCTCTGCTTTTCTCAAACAGAATGAGTCTTTCACCATAGTCACCACAGCTGGGAATATGCTGGGTCTCCCCTGAAGCCAGCATGTCTTGGAGCTCAGGGCCCATGGCATACTCCCTGGATATTGCTGGTTGTTATTCAGGGTTCAAGGGCTCTTTAGTCAGCAGGTGATGAATCCTACCAGTGTTGGGTCCTTCCCTTTAACGCATCAGGTTCCCTTTTGGCCCAGGGTGTGGCTAGAGATATCATCTGGGAGCTAGGGCCTGGAAAGGAGCCCGGTATTTTGCTGCCAGAGTAATGATCCATGCTTATTGCTTTGGTCATTTCCTTGCTCTCTAAGTCCTTCAGCACTTCCTTATTACTAACTACAGTAAATAAAATGCTTCAGCCTCATTTTCTATACTCTATATTAACTTCTCCAAATATTTATTGAGGACTTCTAAATGTCAGGTAATGTGCCAGGTGCAGGGACACAGAAGAAAACATGGGCTCTGTCATCGGGAGCCTACAGTCTCCTAGAGCAGTGTGGGAAGTGCACCAAGTGTGCAGAGGGGCTGGGGGCTGAGGAAGAGAGAAGACCTCATCCAGCCTGGGGGGCAGGGGTGCAGTGAGTTTGAGGAGAAGTCAGGAAAGGCTTCCTTGAGGGAATTCATGTCTGGTTTTACCTTTACAGAAGAATAGGAGTTGGCCAGGCTCTGTGTGTGTGTGGGGGGGAGGGGTACACATATGTATGAGGATGTGTGTGTCTGTGTGTGTGCATGTGTGTGTGTGTGTGTTTGTGTAAGTGTGTTGAAGGCTCTCTTGCATAGCAGAGAGGCAATTTGTGTTTGAGAGAGCAGCGTGTGTCAAGGCCTCTTGATAACATATTGCATGAGTGTGAGGGGGACTGCCAGAAGGCTGGAATTCAGGGGCTGGCTTGTGGAAGACCCCAATGCCTTGTAAGGTGCTCGGACTTGGTGTTTCAGTTCAGTAATTCAGTGACTGAGAGAGTCTACTTGCGGGAGTTTTAGGGCTTCTGTGGACCCTTTGGAAAGGGGAATAGAAGAGCTGTGGACCTCAAAGATTTTAAGGAGAGGAGGAAAATGGTTTGAGTTGTGTTTTAAGTCAACTCTTATGGGGAACTCTGTGAAGGTTGGATTTCAAAGGGACAATCTGACAGCAGGAAGGCCTGCAAGGAGGCAGTGAAAGGTGGAAACAGAATGGAACAGTGACAGTACTCACAAGGTGAAATTGACTGGACATGGCTATGGAAAAGGGATACAGGGATGAAAGAAAAATAGTAGGGGAGAAGGGGCAACCCATAATCTCCTGGCTTAGAAGGAAGAGGGTAAGTTTCTGAGGGGAGGAGGATGGGTTCATTTTCAGATAGGTTGCTTTAGAGGTGTACTCTGACTGCTCTGTTTCTGACCTATCCAAAGCTGTTCCTGCTATTTCACACACTGACTCTATGGCACTGGTCATAGCTCTGTTCCAACCCAGGCCTCTATAGACCATGCTCATTCCTGTGACAGGGCTTGTGGTCCCTCTGATGGTCCATCTGTAAAAATCCTATTTGCCCACCTGGATGCCACTCAATCTCTTCTCTCTCCCACTCCCACAATCTCTGTTATCCCAACACTCATGGACGCTGGCTCCTCTGTACTCCTCCAGTACTATCCAGTACTAAAGATTCTTATTTTTTGTTTATTTTGTTTTTTGAGACAGGCACTCACTTTGTTGTGCAGACTGGAGTGTAATGGCATGAACATGGCTCACTGCAGCCTCAACTCCAGGGCTCAAGCAATTCTCACACCTCAGCCCCACTGAGTAGCTAGAACTACAGGCATGTGCCACCAGGCTGGGCTAATTTTTAAATTTTTTATAGAGATGGGGTTTCACTATGTTGCCCAGGCTGGTTTTTAAGTGGGTTCGAGCAGTTCTCATTCCTCAGCCCTGCAAGTAGCTGGAACTACAGGTGCATGCCACCATGCTTGGCTAATTTTTTAAAAATGTTTTTTAGAGATGGAGTTTCGCCTTGTTGCCCATGCTGGCCTTGAACTCCTGGGCCTCAGGCGTGGCCTGCCTGAGCCTCCCACAGTATTGGGATTACAGGCATGAGCCACAACACCTGCTTTATTTTTCAAGTATACTAATTTTTTTTCCCTTAAAGTAGCAAGTTCCTTAATGTTAGGGGCTTCAGAAACACCTAGCTTAGTGTGAAGAAGACAGTGGTTACTCAGTGAATAGATAGAATCATGAATGTTAGATCTTGAGGTTGTGGTTTTCTTTTTTTTCCTTTTTGTGAGATGGAGTCTCGAACTGTCACCCAGGCTGGTGTGCAGTGGCACGATCTCGGTTCACTGCAACCTCCACCTCCTTCAAGCAATTCTCCTGCTTCAGCCTCCCAAGTAGCTAGGATTACAGGCACACACCACCATGCCTGTCTAATTTTTTGTATTTTTGGTAGAGACAGGGTTTCACTACATTGGCCAGGCTGGTCTCAAACTCCTGACCTTGTGATCTGCCCTCCTTGGCCTCCCAAAGTGCTGGGATTACAGGCGTGAGCCACTGCGCCCAGCCAAAGTTGTGGTTTTCAAACCGTACTGTATAAGAAACATCTAAGGAGTATATGGAAATGCAGATATTCGGCCCATGGGTGGTTCTGATACAGGTGGCTTTCAGACAACACTTAGAGAAACACTGGCTTAAACTTAAAGATCAACTAAGCTAATTCTGTCTCTTTAGAGAGAGGAAACCACGAGCTGGCATGTAAGCAAGTTGCCAGTTTCTCATGTTGCCTAGTGGAACACCCAAGACTGCACTTGGGTCCCCGACTTCTAGCTGAATGCTTTTCCTCCCATCCAACACACTGCTTCCACCTGATCAAAAGATGTCTTTCTAAAAGCCGAAATCCTCTTTAGAAGAATAAGGCAACATCTCCTTTCACTTACAGTTTAAACATTGCCAGAAGAAATGAGATATGTTAGATGCCATCTTTGTTCTCTAGGAATTTCCAATCTTAGGTATCAGGAGAGGGAATCCACTTCTTGATGCTGCTTAAAGCAGAAGAATCCTAGAGGGAGAATTGTGGGCTGTGGATTGATTGATGGGATTCCATTTTAGTAGCATCTCTCCTGTTGAGGAAAACATCTGCGTGAAGATGAACTAAGCCTAATTTTGTGCAACTCATGTTTTCCTGTTTCTTGTAAAGCACATCAGTAATTACAAAATATAATGTGTTTTCAGCAGTGCCTAAATACAAATGTCTATTTAAGTGTATGTTGGTAGTTCAGATAGTAAATAGACTTGTTAATTTTCCTTGACATCATAGAATGTTCAGGAGAGAAATGGTGAATGTCATTTCAAGCCACTCTCTTTTCTACATTCATTCTTTAAAGAAAAACATTTAGTACTGTCAGCAAACCTGAAATAGCATGAGATGAAAAATGTGGGCTGAATCTTTATATTTGAGCTGAAGAGATGAAAGCATTCTCTCCTTTCAGTCTTTCCCTTTTCTTTCAGTTCCAAGTGCCATACTGAAAATAATATGCTGGGTTTTCCCCCTTGTAGATCACTGTTTTCTTACTAGCCATGGTCATTTTCATGTTTGTTTAATTTTTTTTATTGATAGTGTTAAAGAATTGGGAGAATGCTGATTAAATAATGTACCTGGATATCCGTAGGACATTGCCTCTTGTAAATTCCTTGAGGGCAGTGTAGAGAAAAGTTAGTTAGATGCTATTATTAGGGTTTGTAGGTGGTTGGGAAACCTAAACGAAAGCGTTTGTGACTGATTTCCTGTTGTCTGGCGGGAGAGCTTGTGTACTGAGAGGCAGAACTTTCCTTTGCACCCACTCTGTTCACTTTTTTCCATCAATGATGGAGTGGAAATTACAAGGGAGTAAATGCTTGTTCAATACAAGGATCATGTTTGATTAATTAAATTGAAATCGTCTGTCCTGCAAAATACTGTATGCCCGTAACTGAAAGTGCTTAAGCTGTGTCTTCGTGGCCATCTGTTAGGGATGCTCTTAAGGGACTCCTGCTTGGGAGGGAGGTGGAACATGTTTGGATTCTTTTTTAACCCTGTGATTCTATTACTGTACCATCTTTCGGCTCTAAGTTAGGTATCTCTTATAATCTGTTGTAAATCTCTGACTTACCAAGGTGGAAGCCTAAAGGTGTCGGGCACCCTGAGTGCCATGTCGGTGTGCCGGGGATGCTTATGCTTCTGAAACAAACATGCCTTCAGACATGAGGCCTTCAAATAAGTGAGTGAATATTTGGGAAGAATTACTATAAACAACTTTGTTTCAGGAATACTGATTTCTTCTTTGATGGACTAACTAAAAGTCAATGACAGAGAGAGGAGGACTTGAAGTAGAGGATGAAAGTTCAATGGAGCTAGTTCTCTTTTTGATCAGGTGTTTTTAGCTCAGTGGCCCCTGAGGGATCTTGCTCAGAGCCTAGACTATCAGTCCTGGGGCAGGGCAGGGTGAAGTAGGGAGAGGATGTACTTCCATGTTCCTCTCTTATGAACTTCCTTCACAAGTCTGGATGAGGGAATTTACTGATACCTTGTTACGAAACTGGCAAAATGAAACACAGATCAATCTTTAGCTCATCATCTTACTTATTGTCTTTAATAGACATCTTATTTCACTTGTAAGGAATTTTGAAATTCTTAGCATTGAATATCTCATCTTTTAAAGTTGAGTCCAAAGGACATGGGTTTCTTAGAAATGAACACATTTCTAAACTGTTGGGGAGAAAAAAAAAAACCACATGAACGAGAGTTGATTCTTGGCCCAACTGTGGGATCACATTTGGGGTGTGATGGTCAGATAGTTTAGCCAATGCAGTTTCTATCCAGCCCCCTAGAGAAGGTGCTGTGCTCCCGACTGACTGCTGAGGAGAGGATTTCACATCTCTTGCATTCCCTGCTGCTGTGGCCCCTCCTCGACCTCTGCCTTTGGGAACACACCTGCTTTGCCTTGCTGCCTGTGCAAATGTTGGACAAGGAGACACACACTCATCCCCAGCTCAGCAGAGCTGGAGTGTGCATTTCTGGAATTTTCCATTTGGGAATCTCTACTTCTGGGATTTAACTCTTCTGCCTCCTGGCTGCTGGTGAGGCGTCTCGGACTGTCTTCTGCTTCTCAGTTCCCTTCCCGGGTGTTCTATTTCCTTGGAGTGTCAAGACTCACAAGGGACCTGCTACTGAGATAGCCAGAGGGTCAGGAGAGAACGGGGTGGAGGCAGAGTCAGGCTGCTGAGGAAACACAGCGCCGAGAGTCCCAAGTCTCAGGTGAGCAGCTCTTAGCAGCGAGTTATGGGGGCTTTCAAGTGGAGCCAGACTTCCTGGAGGGTAATGGATGTGGCTGAAGTGGGTGTCCAGGGAGGCAGTCTGCAGCCAGGCACTCTGGTACTGCAGGACCTCGTGGCACTCTTGCCTTAGATTTTACATACTCGCCACAGCTGAGCACTGTCACAGGTGCTCCAGGGCCTGGGAAGGGAAGGCACAGGCTCGCGATGGCCAGACTTTGGGTGCCGCCCCGGCCTCTGGACGCAGCCTTCTGGGTCCATGCTGGGAACTCCAGAGCTGGGGGTAGAGTGAGAAAAAAAAAAAGGGTATGTGGAGCTAAGACATGATCATAAGAGCAAGAGGGGAAGAATTCTGCAGTGGCAGTGAGGTAACTGTTGGATACCTTTGTGAGATCAAAGAATGTGGGAGTGCTTCTGACTACATTATTTTAAAATTATATGAAGTATTTTGGGCATACAGGATGTATTAAGAATAATACAATGAAATTTACATAACCCCCACCCAACTTGAGAAATAAAAATTAACAACCACAGGAAAAACTCACTCATATGCGTCTCCCTGATTTTATCCCCATCTCCTCTAAGAGGTAATCACGATCCTGAGTTCACACCCTTTATTTTTTAAATGAGGAAAAGGAAGCCCAGAGAAGTGGGGAACTGGTTTATTTATTTATTTTTATTGCATTTTAGGTTTTGGGGTACATGTGAAGAACATGCAAGATAGTTGCATAGGTACGCATGTGACAGTGTGATTTGCTGCCTTCCTCCCCTTCATCTATATCTGGCATTTCTCCCCATGCTATCTCTCCCCAACTCCCCACCCCGCATTGTCCCTCCCCTATTCCCCAAAACAGACCCCAGTGTGTAGTGCTCCCCTCCCTGCGTCCACGTGTTCTCATTGTTCAACACCCACCTATGAGTGAGAACATGTGGTATTTCATTTTCTGTTCTTGTGTCGGTTTGCTGAGAATGATGTTCTCCAGGTTCATCCATATTTCTACAAAGGACATGAACTCATCGTTTTTGATTGCTGCATAATATTCCATGGTGTATATGTGCCACATTTTCCCTGTCTAGTCTATCATCGATGGGCATTTGGGCTGATTCCAGGTCTTTGCTATTGTAAACAGTGCTGCAATGAACATTCCTGTGCATGTGTCCTTATAGTAGAACGATTTATAGTCCTTTGGATATATACCCAGTAATGGGATTGCTGGGTCAAATGGAATTTCTATTTCTAGGTCCTTGAGGAATCGCCACACTGTCTTCCAAATGGTTGAACTAATTTACAGTCCCACCAGCAGTGTAAAAGTGTTCCTATTTCTCCACATCCTCTCCAGCATCTGTCTCCAGATTTTTTAATGATTGCCATTCTAATTGGCATGAGCTGGTATCTCAATGTAGTTTTGATTTGCATTTCTCTAATGACCAGTGATGATGAGCATTTTTTCATATGTTTGTTGGCCTCATGTATGTCTTCTTTTGTAAATTGTTTCTTCATATCCTTTGCCCACTTTTGAATGGACTTGTTTGTTTTTTTCTTGTAAATCTGTTTGAGTTCTTTGTAAATTCTGGATATCAGCCCTTTGTCAGATGGGTAAACTGCAAACATTTTTTCCCATTCTGTTGGTTGCTGATTCACTCTAATGACTGTTTCTTTTGCCGTGTAGAAGCTGTGGAGTTTGATTAGGTCCCATTTGTCTATTTTGGCTTTCGTTGCCAATGCTTTTGGTGTTTTGGTCATGAAGTCCTTGCCTACTCCTATATCCTGAATAGTTTTGCCTAGATTTTCTTCTAGGGTTTTTATGGTGTTAGGTCTTATATTTAAGTCTTTAATCCATCTGGAGTTAATTTTAGTGTAAGGTGTCAGGAAGGGGTCCAGTTTCTGCTTTCTGTACACAGCTAGCCAGTTTTCCCAATACCATTTATTAAACAGGGAATCCTTTCCCCATTGCTTTTCTTTGTCAGGTTTATCAAAGATTGTATGGTTGTAGATATGTTGTGTTGTCTCCGATGCCTCTGTTCTGTTCCATTAGTCTATATCTCTGTTTTGGAACCAGTACCATGCTGTTTTGATTACTGTAGCCTTGTAGTATAGTTTGAAGTCCAGTAGTATGATGCCTCCTGCTGTGTTCTTTTTACTTAGAATTGACTTGGCTATGCAGTCTCTTTTTTGGTTCCATATGAGGTTAAGGTGGTTTTTTTCCAGTTCTGTGAAGAAGGTCATTGGTAGCTTGATGGGGATAGCATTGAATCTGTAAATTACTTTGGGCAGTATGGCCATTTTCACAATATTGATTCTTCCTAACCATGAACATGGAATGTTTCTCCATCTGTTTGTGTCCTCTCTTACTTCATTGAGCAGTGGTTTGTAGCTCTCCTTGAAGAGGTCCTTTACATTCCTTGTTAGTTGTATTCCTAGGTATTTTATTCTCTTTGTAGCAATTGTGAATGGCAGTTCATTCTTGATTTGGTTCTCTTTAAGTCTGTTATTGGTGTATAGGAATGCTTGTGATTTTTGCACAGTGATTTTGTATCCTGAGACTTTGCTGAAGTTGCTTATCAGTTTCAGGAGATTTTGGGCTGAGATGATGGGATCTTATAGATGTACTATCATGTCCTCTGCAAATAGAGACAATTTGGCTTCCTCCTTTCCTATTTGAATACCCTTTATTTCTTTTTCTTGCCTGATTGCTCTGGCTAGAACTTACAGCACTATACTGAATAGGAGTGGTGAGAGAGGGCATCCTTGTCTAGTGCCAGATTTCAAAGGGAATGCTTCCAGTTTTTGCCCATTCAGTATGATATTGGCTGTTGGTTTGTTGTAAATAGCTTTTATTATTTTGAGATACGTTCTGTCAATACTGAGTTTATTGAGGGTTTTTAGCATAAAGGGCTGTTGAATTTTGTCAAAGGCCTTCTCTGCATCAATTGAGATAATTATATGGTTTTTGTTTTTGGTTCTGTTTATGTGGTGAATTACGTTTATAGACTTGCATATGTTGAACCAGCCTTGCATCCCCGGGATGAATCCTACTTGATCATGGTGGATAAGCTTTTTGATATGCTGTTGCAATCGGCCTGCCAGTATTTTATTGAAGATTTTTGCATCTGTGTTCATCATGGATATTGGCCTGAAGTTTAGTTTTCTTGTTGGGTCTCTGCCAGGTTTTGGTATCAGGATGATGTTGGTCTCATAAAATGATTTGGGAAGGATTCCCTCTTTTTGGATTATTTGGAATAGTTTCAGGAGGAATGATAACAGTTCCTCTTTGTGTGTCTGGTAGAATTCAGCTGTGAATCCATCTGGACCTGGGCTTTTTTTGTGTGGTAGGCTCTTAATTGCTGCCTCAACTTCAGATCTTGTTATTGGTCTATTAATGGTCTCGACTTCTTCCTGGTTTAGGCTTGAGAGAACACCAGTGTCCAGGAATTTATCCATTTCTTCCAGGTTTACTAGTTTTTATGCATAGAATTGTTTGTAATATTCTCTGATGATGGTTAGAATTTCTGTGGAATCTGTGGTGATTTCCCCTTTATCATTTTTTATTGCATCTATTTGGTTATTCTCTCTTTTATTTTTTATTAATCTGGCTAGTGGTCTATTTTCTTGATCTTTTAGAAAAACCAGCTCCTGGATTTATTGATTTTTTTGAAGGGTTTTTTATGTCTCTATCTCCTTCAGTTCTGCTCTGATCTTAGTTATTTATTGTCTTCTGCTAGGTTTTGAGTTTTTTTTATCTTGCTCCTCTTGCTCTTTCAATTTTGATGATAGGGTGTCAATTTTGGATCTCTCCACTCTTCTCATGTGGGCACTTATTGCTATATATTTTCCTCTAGAGACTGCATTAAATGTGTCCCAGAGATTCTGGTATGTTGTGTCTTCATTCTCGTTGGTTTTGAAGAACTTCTTTATTTCTGCCTTCATTTTGTTGTTTATCCAGTCAACATTCAAGAGCCAGTTGTTCAGTTTCCATGAAGCTGTGCAGTTCTGGGTTAGTTTCTGAATTCTTAGTTCTAACTTGATTGCACTATGGTCTGAGAGACTGTTTGTTATGATTTTCATTCTTTTGCATTTGCTGAGGGTTGATTTACTTCCAATTATGTGGTCAATTCTTGAGTAGGTGTGATGTGGTGCTGAGAAGAATGTATATTCTGTGGATTTGGGGTGGAGAGTTCTGTAAATGTCTATCAGGTTTGCTTGTTCCAGGTCTGAGTTCAATTCCCTGATATCCTTGTTAATTTTCTGTCTGGTTGATCTGTCTAATATTGACAGTGGAGTGTTAAAGTCTCCCACTATTATTGTGTGGGAGTCTAAGTCTCTTTGTAAGTCTTTAGAAACTTGCCTTATGTATCTGGGTGCTCCTGTATTGGGTCCATATATATTTAGGATCATTAGCTCTTCTTGTTGTATCGATCCTTTTACCATTATGCAATGTCCTTCTTTGTCTCTTTTGATCTTTGTTGCTTTAAAGTCTATTTTATCAGAGATGAGAATTGCAACTCCTGGTTTATTTTTGCTCTCCATTTGCTTGGTAAATCTTCCTCCATTCCTTTATTTTGAGCCTTTGTGTATCCTTGCATGTGAGATGGGTTTCCTGGATACAGCACACTGATGGGTTTTGGCTTTTTATCCAATTTGCCAGTCTGTGTCTTTTGATTGGTGCATTCATCCCATTTACATTTAGGGTTAATACTGTTATGTGTGAATTTGATACTGCCATTTTGATGCTAGCTGGCTGTTTTGCCCGTTAGTTGATGCGGATTCTTCATTTTGTTGCTGCTCTTTACCCTTTGGTATGTTTTTGGTGTGGCTGGTACTGGTTGTTCCTTTCTATGTGTAGTGCCTCTTTCAGGAGCTCTTGTAAAGCAGGCCTGGTGGTGACAAAATCTCTGAGTACTTGCTTGTTCGTAAAGGATTTTATTTTTCCTTCACTTACGAAGCTTAGTTTGGCTGGATATGAAATTCTGGGTTGAAAGTTCTTTTCTTTAAGGATGTTGAATATTGGCCCCCACTCTTTTCTGGCTTGTAGGGTTTCTGCCGAGAGATCTGCTGTGAGTCTGATGGGCTTCCCTTTGTGGGTGACCCGACCTTTCTCTCTGGCTGCCCTTAGCATTTCCTCCTTCATTTCAACCCTGGTGAATCTGATGATTATGTGCCTTGGGGTTGCTCTTCTTGTGGAGTATCTTTGTGGTGTTCTCTGTATTTCCTGGACTTGAATATTGGCCTGCCTTGCTAGGTTGGGGACGTTTTTCTGGATAATATCCTTAAGAGTATTTTCCAGCTTGGATTCATTCTCTTCGTTACGTTCAGGTACACCTATCAAAAATAGATTAGGTCTCTTCACATAGTCCCACATTTCTTGGAGACTTTGTTCATTCCTTTTTGCACTTTTTTCTCTAATCTTGGTTTCTCGTTTTATTTCATTGAGTTGATCTTCGACCTCTGATATCCTTTCTTCTGCTTGGTCAATTCGGCTGTTGAGACTTGTTCATTCTTCGTGAAGTTCTCGTGTTGTGTTTTTCAGCTCCTTCAATTCACTCATATTCCTCTGTAAGTTGTCCATTCTTGTTATCATTTCCTCAAATCTTTTTTCAACGTTCTTAGTTTCTTTGCATTGAGTTAGAACATGTTCTTTTAGCTCATGGAAGTTTCTCATTACCCAACTTCTGAAGTCTGATTCTGTCTTTTCATTATACTCATTCTCTGTCCAGCTTTGTTCCCTTGCTGGTGAGGAGTTGTGGTCCCTTGTAGGAGGTGAGGTGTTCTGGTTTCGGGTGTTTTCCTCCTTTTTGCGCTGGTTTCTTATCTTTGTGGATTTATCCACCTGTCATCTGAGTAGTTGCTGACTTTTTGATTGGGTCTCTGAGTGGACACCCAGATTGTTGATGATGAAATATTTCTGTTTCTTAGTTTTCCTTCTAACAGTCTAGCCTCTCTGCTGTAAGACTGCTGAGGTCCACTCCAGGCCCTGCTTGCCTGGGGATCACCTGCAGCAGCTGCGGAACAGTAAGGGTTGCTACCAGTTTCTTTTGCTATCTTTGTCCCAGAATGATGCCCGCCAAATGTCAGTCTGATCAACCCTTTGTGAGGTGACTCTTTGTATATACAGGGTTTAGGGAGCTGCTTGAGGAGACAGTCTGTTCTTTATAGGAGCTCAATTGCTGATCTGTGATCTCCATTATTCATTCAGAGCTGCTAGGCAGGTACCTTTAAGTCTGCTGCAGCAGAACTCATAACCCCATTTTTTTCCCCAGGTGCTCTGTCCCAGGGAGTTAGGGCTTTATTTATGAGTATCCATTATGCTGCTGCATTTTTTTTTTTTCAGGGCTGCCCTGTCCAGCAAGGAGGCAGCCTAGTCACTGTCTGCCTGCAGAGGCTTTGCTGACCTGCTGTGGGATCCGCCCTGTTGCTGTGTGAACATCCCTACAGTCCTGTTTATATGGGTGTGGTTAGAACTGCCTTGGCAATGGTGGCCCACCTCTGTAATGGCGGACTCTCTCTGTTATGGTGGGTTGCCTCAGCAATGGCAGGCTGCCTCAGCAATGGTGGACTACCTCCTTAGGGGTTGAGTGCCTCAGTAATGGTGGATGCCCCTCCCCCACTGAGCTGCACTGTCCTGGGGTCAGCTGTGCTTGCCATGAAACTCTCAACCCTGAGAATTTCCAATTGCTGTTTTTTGTTTGTTTGTTTTTGTGGGGGTGGGACCTGCTGAGCCTGATCACCTGGCCTTTTTTATTTTAAGTTGAATGGTTGACTCTCTCCCAGGTGTTCCAGTCGCCTGCTGAAAGGGTGCTGGGATATGTGTGATTTCCCATGCGGCGACCCACTGCGCTGGCTGAAACAATGGCTCTGCCTGGGAATCTCTTGGCCTGGCTCCCTGTTTCAGACCCGTTTAATCAGATGAATGGACAAATCTGCCTTCTTGGAGCTCCAATTGCCAGCTTAAAAGGGCAATCAGACCAGTGTATTTTATATGGAGAGCTGCCGCACTGGGGCACTGGCAAAACAGCCGCGCCAGCCAGAACAGCTGTGCTGGTGACATGTGGGGCTCCTCTGCCTGGGAATCTCCTGGTCTGTGGGCAATAAAAATCCATCTGGAAATGCGGCGTCCACTCACACTCTGTGCTTTCACTGGGAGCTGCAATCCTCAGCTGCTCCTAAAGGGCCATCTTGGATCTTCTCTGGAACTGGTTTAATTTCACACTCCAGAGTAGTGAGAGCCACAAGATGCCTTCTGCTTCTTTCCTTGGGGCACAGTTTATTGTTAGTAAACTTGTACTCCTTCTCAGCCTTTTGAGTATAATCAAGTCTGTAGTGTCTGTGATAAGATAGCTTAGAGATTATGTTTGCAGTCCCTATCAGCTGTGTGGCTTTGTACAATAAGCATGGAGAATTGAAGACAAGGAATTTTAGCCAACACTTACTTGTTTGGAACTTTGGGCTGGTACAGTAAAGTATAAAGGGATACCATGACATCTGGGGACAGTCAGATGTACAGGTTCTTAGAATAAAAATTGCAGGGGACTGTCATGATGGTGGCACTGAGCTATAAAATGAAAGAGCATCACAATCAAACTTCTTTCACAGCTTTTCTTTTGCTAATGCCCAATTAGACATCTTCCAAGCCTTCATAAAAGCAGTCCTGCTGAAATAAAAAAATATCATTTTAAAACATTTTCCTAGGAAAGCATTATCAGGATGTTTCTTTGGCTTCCTGGGAGAAATGAACATGTGATTAATATATATTTTCTGGCGAATAAGAACCAGGATTGAAGAAACATGTTTGGAGCTATTAAATTTTAATAAAAATAAAACAAACAAAATTACTTTTCTATTGCTGATAGAATGATACATAATTTTGAAATTCTGGTGGAAGCACAGGTATTTTCCCCCATTTTTATTTATAGATCTTTAACAGCCTAGGGTTTACACCCTGTCACTTTTTTCTTGCCGTTTTTTTTCCTTTAAAAATAGCACCTAACAATTTTCACCTCGAACTCATCCACTCACATTTTAAAAGGTGATATCTTTGGAGAAAACTTGTAGTTGATCACAAGATCATCCACTAGACTTAATTTTATCTGGAAGGCTGACCTGACATTAAATGTTTGTGAAAAGAGCTGTGAAAAGTAAGCACTACATGGGAAGATTTGTGAGTTCTTTAATTCAGAAGAGATAGGAAGCTGTGGATTTTTGCATTAATCCATTTATTGAATAACAGGAGGAAATCAGACTGCCCGTGATTACCCACCCTTGTTTACCAGTTGGAATGCCCAGCTGCAGCTGGGTTGATTTGACAGTGCACAGGGTTGGGTTTAATCATCTTCTTTTGTCTGTCTTGAAAGCGGATGTTGAAGTGGAATCTCTCCACCTGCTGTATAAGAAGCAGTATCTCCCTCTTCACACTTGACTTCATAAAACTTTAATGTCTTTCCAGGATTGATAAGAGTTGATGAAGCCTACTGTTTCAGACTTGGCATTTTTGCTTTTGTTTTTCAGACTGTTTATTCCATGGCTCCGTTCCCTTTCCCACAATTGGCAGAGTTGAGGGAAAAATATACCTACAACATTACACCATTCCCAGCCACAGTAAAACCCACCTCAGTTTCTGGGTAAGGTTTTTTAATTCCTTGTTGTTTTTATGATGGAAGACTTAATATCTTAATTTGTTATTGTAAATTAATATTTATGAAGCCCCAGAAATCTGTTAATTTGAAACTTAGAATCTGAATGTCCCTTTCCAAATGGTTTTGACTTGACCTCAAGAGATTTTTAAAAGTGTATTTTCCAGAGGAATTTGGAACATAAACTGAAGAGATATTTAGTGACCCCACAACTTATCTGATGATATCAAGCATTAAAAATCTCAATAGTTAAAATAGTGTGGAACCTGTATACAAATACATAGATGAGCTAATTTGGAAACTGTGAAGACCAGAAATTGACAACTCTATATACAAGGGTAATCACATGAAAAATAGGCATATTGAATCCATGGAAGAAAGTTAAGCTATTTAGTAAATGGTGATGGGCTAATGAGAACTAATTTGGAACAGAACTGAGAGTCAAACGTCTTACTATATGCCAGGATAAATTTCATATGGATGAAGAAACAATGAAATAATAAAATTAGCATAAGAAAATGTGGAAGAATTCCTTTAGTTCTTTGGAATTGGGAAGGCCTTAATAACTGACTCAAAATAAAAAAAAGGAAAAAAATATAAGTACTTTAAATATAATTTTCTGCGTGGCCCAAACCAAACCTCTATAAGTAGACTCAAAAATATCTGTGGAAGGCTACTTTTAACTTACCATACAAAATAGGGACTGATATTGCTGATATATAAAACCCATAGAAATCGATAAGAAAATGGCCACCCAAGCTGGATGTGGTGGCTCATGCCTGTAATGCTAGTACTTTGGGAAGCTGAAGCAGAAGGATCACTTGAGGCCAGGAATTCAAAACCAGCCTGGGCAACATAGCAAGACCCTGTCTCTACAAAAAATACAAAAATTAGCTGGGTGTAGCAGTGCAGCCTATAGTCCTAGCTACTCGGGAGGCTAAGGCAGGAGGATTGCTTGAGCCCAGAAGTTTATAATAGTGGAATATTGGAAACCACTCAAGTGTACACCATTAGCAGCTTGGTTTCACACTATGGGCTGTGTACAACCAGTACACCTGTAATAAGAGGAAGCTTTGTGTATGAATATGGAAAGGCTTCTTTTCTTTCTTTGTTTTTTCTAAACCTTGCTCTGTCACCCAGGCTAGACTGCAGTGGTATGATCATGGCATACTGCAGCCTTAACCTTTCAGGTTCAAGTGATTTTCCCGTCTCAGTCTCCTAAGCAGCTGGGACCACTGCCACGCACCACCATGCCTGGCTAATTTTTAGATTTCTTGTAGAGACAGAGTCTCGCTATGTTACCCAGGCTGGTCTTGAACTCTTGGGCTCAAGCAGTCCTCCTGCCTTGGCCTCCCAAAGTGCTGAGATTATAGGTGTGAGCCACTGTGCCCAGCCCGTAAAGATTTCTTACATGAATAAAGGCAAGATGCAGAAGAGCATATTATAGTATGCTAATAGTTATGCAAAAAGAAGAGAAAAATAAAAGCAGGTAGTCATATTTGCTTATCTGTGTACAGAGAAACTGAAGAATACATAAGAACCAGTAACAATGGTCACCTGTGGGAATTAGGTGGGAGATTCCCAAAGGGGACCATGGTTACTAGTTTCAATGGGCAGAAGTTGGACAGAGATGCAAGGGAAACTTATTATAAATCATGTAATTATATATAATTTTGTTTCTTTTGAGATGGAGTCTTGCTCTGTTGTTGCCCAGGCTGGAATGCAGTGGTGCGATCTCAGCTCACTGCAACCTCTGCCTCCTGGGTTCAAGCAATTCTCTAGCCTCAGCCTTCTGAGTAGTTGGAATTACAGGTGCGCACCACCACGCCCAGCTAATTTTTGTATATTTTTAGTAGAGATGGGGTTTCACTGTGTTAATTATATATAATTCTATGTTAATTATATTTACAGTATTTAAACCATGTAACTTTATTATGTTTTAAAATACCATGGTTTTCTTTGTGTATTTCTTTTTGTCTTTTATGTTTTTCAAGACGCCATAGTAAGGTCAGAGACAGCGATGAAGAGAATGACCCAGATGATGAGGATGCTGTTGTTAATGCAGTGGGATGTCTTGGACCTTTCAGTGGGTTCTTGGCTCCTGAACTGCAGAAGTACCAAAAACAGATTAAAGGTAAAGAGATGGCTCTTGATTTAGATACCATGATGTATTGGCTTACTATAATAGGGGTAATATTGTTGTGTCTTATAGATGCCTCAGTAATTTTCTGAACTGGTTACAACTATTAAAAGTCTTTATTAGGCTAGGCATGATGGATCATGCCTGTAAGCCCAGCACTTTAGAAGGCTCAGACAGGAGGATCATTTGAAGACAAGGTGTTCAAGACCAGCCTGAACAACATAGGGGAGACTCTGTCTCTACCAAAAAAAAAAAAAAAAAGACAACAACAATATTAAAAAGTCATTACTAGGCTGGGTGCGGTGGCTCATGCCTGTAAACCCAGCACTTT
The DNA here is from genome assembly GCF_049354715.1 of Callithrix jacchus. Classification (NCBI taxonomy): domain Eukaryota; kingdom Metazoa; phylum Chordata; class Mammalia; order Primates; family Cebidae; genus Callithrix; species Callithrix jacchus. The sequence goes on along the minus strand of NC_133510.1, from coordinate 54,420,063 downwards.
GGAAGGCTGAGGCAGGTGGATCATGAGGTCAGGAGTTTGAGACCAGCCTAGCCAATATGGTGAAACTCCTTCTCTACTAAAAATACAAAAATTAGCTTGGCATGGTGGCGCTCTCCTGTAGACCCAGCTGCTTGGGAGGCTGAGGCAGGAGAATCACTTGAACCCAAGAGGTGGAGGTTGCAGTGAGCCCAGATTGTGCCAGCCTGGGTGACAGTGTAAAATTCCGTCTTAAAAAAAGATCATTACTAAAAATATCTCCTTTGTTACTTTATCTTTTTTATCACTTAAAGAGTTTTCTCTGTATTATGTGTTACATGCATAATAAACATTTCTTTTTCTCTGTGATGACTTTTGCTCCCATTCATTGGATTCAACTTTGTATGCTAAGTTCCTTAGCACAGAGCCTGGCATATACTAGATGCTTAATATATTCTATCTGAGTTTAATTTACATTATTCCAGACTGACTTCTCTTCCAATAGGATTAGCCTTTAAATCAAAACACTATTGTCACCTCTACTTGAATTTCTTGAGTGATAAGAAACTCATTATTTCAAAAGACACTTTGCTAGATTCTTCCCCTTAGTCCATGGTTTCTAGTTACAAAGAGGTAATTTCCACCTACCCATTCTACTAATAGTTTTTCTCTCTCTTTTTTTTTTCTGTTTGAAGGCATTGTTGTTTATTAACTGACCAGATTACAAAAATAATCATGGTAGACCCCTTAGTTCATCCTTCTAATAAGCCTGTAGCTCTTCTCTTCCCCGTTGCCAGCATCTCTACCTTCTTCAAAATAGGAGGGCTTTTTCTTCCTTCCACCTTGTAAAGAGGATAATTTGAAGGGTCATAGGAAGTTGTCACAGGAAGTTATTGGCTGCTTTGAAGCCTTTTCCAACAGTATATATCCATGAATCAGATCCTCCAGGCAGACGATGTCATATTTACCAAGAGATTGAGCAAAGTGTTATCTGTAATGGCAATTTGCTTCTTATTGATTTTTGCTATAACGACATTTGTAGATTAGTTCATTTACTTACATTAAGTTTGGGTACACCCATGCAATGTATGGTTCTCCAATCCTTGCTATGTTAATTCAAGCCTTCTTGAGCTTAACAAAGGTTCCCTTGAAGATCTGGCAAAGGGGAAGAAACCCCAACACCTTTCAGACCTTTGGGCTCACACCATTGATACCTCTGATCCTTAGGGAAAATGCCAGTTTGAGTTCTGTAAGAACATAGAAGTTGTCAGATTTTCTTGCCATTCCAATCTCAGTTCTGTCCATCTGCCTGTATTCCTTGTGACTGTGTTTAGCTTGTTCATAGATAAGCTTCCTCCTTGTCTTTTGAAGCATCTTTTGGGCAAACTTCTTTCTCAGGTGCTTGATCTTTAGCTCTGCAAAATTCCTCTGCTTTTTCTTAAGGGTTTCTTGCATAGCAGGAACCTTTTTCTTCTCTTCAACACATTATCATGTCCTCTAAAGCTTTCTCAAAGACCCAAGTTCAAAATTTCTTTAAGCATGTCTCTTAAGCTGTGACTTCTGTACCTTTTATTTATTTATTTATTTTTGAGATGGAGTTTCGCTCTTGTTGTCGAGGCTGGAGTGCAGTGGTGCGGTCTCAGCTCACTGCAACCTCCACCTCCTGGGTTCAAGCGATTCTCCTGCCTCAGCCTCCCAAGTAGCTGGAGTTACAGGCATGTGCCACCACACTTGTATAATTTTGTATTTTTAGTAGACATGGGGTTCCACTACATTGGCCATGCTGGTCTCGAACTCCTGACCTCAGGTGATCCACCCACCTCAGCCTCCCAAAATACTTGGATTAGAGGCATCAACTATCACACCTGGCCTTTTTGGACTTCCTAATATTCTGTTAATTTACCTCTGGAAATCCTGTAATTTGGTAATGTTCCTCTTAAAATGTGGTGCTCTGAATCACATGCCATATTTTATTTCATTTTTTTTCTATACAGAATAGACTTCCTGTAGTCTGGGCATTATCAATATTATGTACTGTTTTAAAGTTTGTCGTCCTCTATGTTGTTTGTCTTGGATGGCAGCTTTTCCTTTAGCATATTTATTCTACCTCTTCTAGTTTGAAGACCATTCTCTTTGTTCAAAGAGGTTAGAAACATGCTGAAAGAGGACAGAAACAGAATAGATGTCAGGCACCTCTGTTCTCTTTGCCATCTGCTAACTTTATGTTGCCTTCTTGAAGTCACGGGGCTGTCTCCTAATTATTCAGCTCTGCTTGGAAGGTAGGAGCAGTGGCAGCAACTGCTACTACTTCTAACTTTTGGTTGTGATCTTTTGGAGTATTTCCTGTAAGCCTTAGCTTGTTTTGAGTTTTAACCTCCTTAATAGCTGGGCTCGTACTGTTCCGTGAGTATGTCCTTGGTATGTGCTCTTCTCTCATCTTTTTAAATGACTTTTAAAAATCTGAACCCAACAAGAGTCTTCTTGATTTCTGCAATGCCTTCCCCCAACTTTCTTTTCTTTTTTTTTTTTTTTAGGGAGGAAGGCAGGAAGGGAGGGAAGGAGGATGGTAGGGAGGAAGGAAGGGAGGAAGGAAGGAAGGAAGGGAAGAAGGGGGAAGGGAGGGAGGGAGGGAAGGGAAGGAAGGAAATCAAGCAATGAGAGAGACATTGCCGACCTGGATCTAGAGGTTTACAAGTTGATTTCTTTTTCTTGAGAGAAGGAAAGAAAAAAAAATAAGTAAAGGAGAGGAAGAAAGAGGAAGAGAAAGAGGGAGAGTAAACGGAAATATTGCTTTATTCTGAAAAAAATTGGGTATTAATAATGGCCAATGTTGCATTTAAACTTATGAGTAGGTGTGATGTGGTATTGACAAGAATGTATATTTTATGTATTTGAAGTGGGGAGCTCTATAAATATTTATTAAGTTTACTTGTTCCGGATCTGAGTTTGAGTCCTTGATATCCTTATTAATTTTCTGTCTCATTGAGTCTAAGTCTTTATGTATCTGGGTGTTAGGATCGTTAGCTCTTGTTGTTGCATTGATCCTTTTACCACTATATCTTTGTTGCTTTAAAATCTATTTTATCCTATATGAGAATTGCAACTCCTGCTTTTTATTTATTTATTATTTATTTTTGCTCTCCATTTGGTTGGTAAATCTTTCTCCATCCCTTTGTTTTGAGTCTTTGTGTATCCTTGCATGTGAAACAGGTCTGGGTGTAACATGCCATTGGGTTTTGGCTGTGTCTTTTGATTGGGGGATTTAGTCGATTTAAATTTAGGGTTACTGCCATTTGATGTTAACTGGCTGTTTTATCCATTCGTTGGTGTAAATTCTTCTTTATGTTGGTGCTCTTTACTTTTTGGTATATTTTTAGAAAGGCTAATACTGGTTGTTTCTTTCTGTGTGTAATGCTTCTTTCAGAAACTCTTGTAAAGCAGGCCTGCTGGTAATAAAATCTCTGAGTTCTTGCTTGTTCATAAAAGATTTTATTTTTCCTTCAGTTGTGAAGCTTAGGTTGGCTGGATATGAAATTCTGGGCTGAAGGTTCTGTTCTTTGAGGATGTTGAATAATGTCCCCCACTCTCTTCTGGCTTGTAGAGTTTCTGCTGAGAGATCTGCTGTAAGTCTGATAGGCTTGCCTTTGTGGGTAACCTGACATTTCTCTCTGGCTGCCCTTAGTATTTTCTCCTTTGTTTCAACCCTGGTGAATCTAACGATTATGTGCCTTGGGGTTGCTCTTCTTGAGGAATATCTTTGTGGTGTTCTCTGTATTACCTGGGGTTCAATGTTGACCTGCTTTGCTTGTTTAGGAAAATTTTCCTGGATAATATCCTGAAGGGTATTTTCCAGCTTGGATTCATTCTCTCCGTCGCATTCAGGTACACCTATCAAACGTAAATTTGGTCTTTTCACATAGTCCCACATTTCTTGGAGACTTTGCTCATTCCTTTTTATCCTTTTTTCTCTAATCTTTTCTTCATGTTTTATTTCATTAAGTTGGACTTTGACCTCTGATATCCCTTCTTCTGCTTGAACAATTCGAGTGTTTAAACCTGTGCATACTTCTCGGAGTTCCTGTATTGTATTCTTCAGTTCCATTAATTCACTCATACTCCTCTCTAAGTTGTCTATTCTCAATAGGATTTTATCAAACCTTTTCTCAAAGTTCCTAGTTTCTTTACGTTGGGCTACAACATGTTCTTTTAACTCACCGAAGTTTGTTATTATCCATTCCTTGAAGAGTACTTCTGTCATTGGGATGCGCTCGTTCTCCATCAAGCCTTGTTTCATTGTCGAAGTGTTTCATTGTCGTGATCATCTTTAGAGGGAGAGGCATTCTGACTTTGAGTATTCTCAGCTTTTTTACGCTGGTTTCTTCCCATCATTGTAAATTTATCCTTCTGTCGTCTTTGAATTTACCAACTTTCAGATTAGGTCTCTTGAGTGGGCGTCCAGGTTGTTAGTTCCCAGGGCCAGAGCAGCACCGTTAAAACTGATGGTGCTTTTCTTCCCAGGATTCTCCTGTCGGGCTTCCTTCTTGTGTCCATAGTAGGCGACTCTGCCTTCCTGGGGCTCCAAACCTCGGTCAGAAGGGAAACCAGTCCCGTTTACTCTGCGCCGAGCGCTGCTGCCACGAGGTGCCATCACAGCTTCTGCACCAGGCTCTAGTGTTGTGCTGGGGGGCCCGTGTGGGTCCTCCAAACCTGTTTAGTCTGCTCCGAGAGGTGTCGCGCCGAGGTGCCGGCAGAACCGCTGCGCCGGCCACGAGAGTCGCGCTGGCGACCTGTGTGTTTCTTCCACTGGGGATCTTGTGCTCCGTGAGTGACCAGAATTTGTCTGAAAGTGTGGCGTCTTCTAGTTCTCTGCACCTTCACTGAGAGCTGCAATCCCGGGATGTTAGCGATCAGCCATCCTGGATCGTTCTCCACCCCCCCGCCCCCGACTTTCTTATTGCTTGAGTTTCAGCTTTTGATTTCTAGCCATAGGATCAATATATATTTTTTTAATACTTTACGTTCTGGGGTACATGTACAGATGGTGCAGTTTTGTTACATAGATATACACATGCCATGGTGGTGGTTTGCTCCATCCATCACCCTGTCATCTACATTAGGTATTTCTCCTAATGCTATCCCTCCCCAATCCCCCCACCCTCTTCTATCCCACCCCTAGCCCCTGACCCCCCCCAGGCCCTGGTGTGTGATGCCCCTCCAGGATCAATATGTATTTTAATGATAAAGTTTTTGAATTTGCATTTCTGTAGGCTGGGTCTATGTTCCATTTTTCTTCTCTGTTTTTCTTTCTGTGCATTTTTGTGCTTTAGAATGACATGATCACTTTCTCCTAAATTTCATCATGAGTCTTTCTTGTTGATTTTGCTCTGATTAGCAGTTTGTCTTTTAGTTTTCTTCTCCTTACAGAAATGATTATAGTAAAAAAATGAAGAAGTAAGTTTATGAGATATTTAGCCTTTGTCTGAATAACACTCTCAGCAGATGTTAGGAGAGTTAGAATCTCAGTCTTTTTAAAATTTGGCCCCCATGTCAGTTTTGCAAATTGCGCTGGAGAAGCTTGTTCTCTCCTGCTTTGGCCTGTGTGGTCTGTGGGTTACCCCCACCCAGTATTGTTTCTCTTTCTTGGAAGTCATCTCAATTTTATTTAAGAGACAAATCTGCTAGTTGTAGGTATCATAAGAGCAGATATCATATCAGATATAACAACAGAGTGAAGAGGAAATGTTTGTTAAATGAACAAAGCATTCATTCTAGTGATACAGTGCTCTGAAGTCTTGATAATTTTATAAATTGTGTAACTACTTTCAATTTAAGAAAAATGCACTTTTAATGACTGTCTGAACTCTACAAACCATCAATCTCATATAAATCCTCATATAGTTATGTGGAAATCTGTGCAATGATTTTAGAAATTAAATCTTTCTAACAGAATCTTAGAAAATGGCAGTGATTTTTATCTGTAGGCAGTTGATGTTATGTCTATATAGTTAACAAACTGGTAACAAAATCAAACACTGAAACCACATAGCTCATTTCAGACCCACAGCCAGGTTAATGAGAAAATGCAGAAGTATTTTCAGGAGCAAATCAAAATAAGCACTAGGCAAACTCTAGTATGCATTTTTTTTTCTGTGGTTTATAATTTCCCGGAGGTTAAGATCCTGCACTGGTTTCTAGTGTAGTCAATTTCCATTTACTCCTGTTCCCCTCCACTGACCATCTCCTTATGTCTCATCCCTTGAGTGCAGAGCCAAATGAGGAGCAGAGTCTGAGATCTAATAACATTGCAGAGCTGAGTCCAGGAGCAATCAATTCCTGTCGAAGTGAATACCACGCAGCTTTTAACAGTATGATGATGGAACGCATGACCACAGATATCAATGCACTGAAGCGGCAGTACTCTCGAATTAAGAAGAAGCAACAGCAGCAGGTTCATCAGGTGTACATCAGGGCAGGTAATGTGATTCTTCAACTGAATCAATTTCAACTCTATCTCAACTTGTAAAATGAAGAACAAATAATCCTAGGAAGGCCTTGAAATTACTAACTGTAGCTCAGTATCCATCAACACAGCTGGCATGAGATAATAGCATATTTAGCATCTCATTTTAAATTTTGTTTTATCAGGCTCTAAAGAAGAAAAAGACTACAGGTTCTTTTTAGGCCCCAAGGACCAGGCAGTTGATGGTATTAAACATGTCTCTACTCTATGTGCTTGTAGAGAAGGGTTTACAAATGATTAGAATGTTGCAAAGCCATGCAATCCTTGGACTGGAGAAATTTTAGAGCTAATGCCCCATACATTTTATGCATTTGAATTTAGAATTTAGTCATCTGTGCACTAGTAAATTAAGCTATATACCAGTCATTTAGGTATTTTAAAACAGATGTTGTGATCAGAGAAAATGGTGGGGGTGGGGAAACTTTAAAAAGCCTGTGCCTTGCTGATGGCAAGTATCTTGGGAGTATACTAAGAAGAACATAATTATAATGGAATTGGAAATGCTCTTTTCCAAGGATTGTCAAGCTTTTTTCTTTTTAATTCCAAAAATCCCAGTGAACAATCTGCTTTATTGTTTAATATATGCTGATTTGGGAGCTGATTTTTCTTGCTTGAGGTGAATATCCTAATGAAATGATGCCTGTCCAGAATTAACTGAAATTAAATTTGACATGTTTTTTTAAGAGGCATGTGAGCATGTGACTGATCCTGCACAAAAATAGAATTTACCTTCCATTTATCAGAGAAGAATAGTTGACTTCCTGACAATTCTCACTTTATCATGAATTGTTAAGAAACCAATCACAAAATAAATGAACAATTTCACTTTAAGTTTCAAAAACATTGACACATACATTTCCTCATTTTGTCTTTAAAACAAATCTATGAGGAAGGCAAAAACAGAGTCTCAACTTCTTCCAAGTGTTGAGGAAATGGTGATTCAGGAAGGCTTAGCGATTGTCCAGGGTTATATAGCTATAGTGACTGGTCAGGCCAGGGCTAGAACACAGGTGTTCTGATTCTGTGCACAGTCCCTTTTCACCTATACTGTCTTTGGGTATGATGGCAAACAGTCTCCCCTGGGTGCCAAATCAGCCCGGTAGTTTGTATCCTAGTCAGCAATCAGCAAACTGTGGTCTGTAGGTCAAATCCTGCTCACTCCCTGTTTTTGTAAATACAGGTTTTTTGTTTTGTTTTGTTTTGTTTTGCTTTGAGATGGAGTCTTACTGTGTCACCCAGGCTGGAGTACAGTGGTACAACCTCAGCTCAGTGCAATCTCCACCTCCCAGGTTTAAGCAATTTTTGAGCCTCAGCCTCCCAGGCAGCTAGGATTGCAGGCATGTACCACCATGCCATGCTAATTTTTGTATTTTTAGTAGATACAGGGATTCACCATGTTGGCCAGGCTGGTCTTGAACTTCTGACCTCAGGTGATCTACCCACCTTGGCCTCCCAAAGTGCTGGGATTACAGGAGTGAGCCACCATGCCTGGCCTGTAAATACAGTTTTGTTTGAACACAAACATGCCCATTTGTTTACAGGTTTGTCTAAGGATCCTTTCACACTATAATGACTAAAATCTTTACAGTCTGGTCCTTTACAGCAAGAGTTTGCTGACCCCTTCTCTAGATCATGGTTGATGTGGTTTTCTTTTTTTCTTTTTTTTTTTTTTTGAGATGGAGTTTCGCTCATTACCCAGGCTAGAGTGCAATGACGTGATCTCAGCTTACCCCAACCTCTGCCTCCTGGGTTCAGGCAATTCTCCTGCCTCAGCCTCCTGAGTAGCTGGGATTACAGGCACACGCCACCATGCCCAGCTATTTTTTTTTTTTTGTATGTTTAGTAGAGACAGGGTTTCACCATGTTGACCAAGATGGTCTCGATCTCTTGACCTCGTGATCCATCCGCCTAGGCCTCCCAAAGTGTTGGGATTACAGGCTTGAGCCACCGCGCCTGGCCTTGATGTGGTTTTCTTTATGGGAGAGATCGCTGCTCAAAGGCAAAGCTCTAGAGCATTGGTTTTTGAACTTCAATTTGCATACAGATCATTTGGGGATCTGCTAAAATATAGACTCTGTTTCAGTTGGTTTGGAATGGAGTTGAAATTATACATTTCTAACAAGCCCCTAGGTACTACTGGTGCTGCTGTTTGGGGACTGTATTAGTCTGTTTTCACACTGCTAATAAAGATGTATCCATGACTTGGCAATTTATAAGAGGCATAATGGACTTACAGTTCCACATGGCTGGGGAGGCCTCACAATCATGGTGGAAGGCAAAAAGGAATAAGTCACATCTTACGTGGATGGTGGCAGGCAAAAAGAGAGAACTTGTGCAGGGAAACTCCTGTTTTTAAAACCATCAGATCTTGTGAGACTTATTCACTATCAAGAGAACAGCATGGGAAAGACCCATCCCCATGATTCAGTTATCTCTTACCGGGTCCCTACCATAACACATGGGAATTATGGGAACTACAAGATGAGATTTGGGTGAAGACACAGCCAAACCATATCAGGGACCATGGTTTGAGTAGCATGATTTTAAATGGGATGGTATATGATAGGATTAGCAGCACAGGTGGAAAGATTGAACTTGAACTAGAGGTAAAAAGACTTTAGCTTCTGAGACTTAATGGAAGATGGTGAGGATGGTGGTTGAGGTACAAGCTTCCTAGGTTAGGGAGGATGGGAAGTAGGGGCCTTTCAGATCTGATAGCTTTTGTTTTCATGGAGAAATTGGGGGAAAGTTGTTTGCTGGGAATAAGGTGGGGATGGGAGTAAGTGAGAGGTTAAAGAAAGTAATGGAGATTTAGTTAGGTCATTGAAAATGAGAGAGGGAAATGAAAAGATTGTTTGGCATTGAGGACTCAGTGAAATAGGAGGTCATGAATTTGAAGGGCTCAGTTTCAGAAAAGAGAATGTAATGGAGAGCCAGTCACAGTGACAGGCAAATAATTGAGGGAGGTAGCAGGAATGTGGTGAAGAGGAGACAGTTATTAACATTTTCAGTTGATATTGGGGTCAATGACAACAGTAGAGAAGGGTGAAAGTTAGTTCAGCCAGATGGACATTGAGGAGGAAGGAAGCTCACACACACGGGAAGAGGCCTTCTCCCTACAGCTTCTGTCTGCAGCTGCCATCCCTGGACCATGTGTGTTGAATGCTGCATTGGAAATAGGAGCCTGGTCATAGCCACAGGAGGTCGACAGTAATGCCATCAATAGTGCCTTCTAGGAGAACAAAGATTTTTTGTTTGTTGTTTGTTTTGAGATGGAGTCTCACTCTGTTACCCAGGCTGGAATGCACTGACGAGATCTTGGTTCACCGCAACCTCTACCTCCCAGGTTCCAGCAATTCTCTTTCCTCAGCCTCCGAAGTAGCTGAGATTACCAGTGCATGCCGCCACACCTGGCTACTTTTTTGTATTTTTAGTAGAGACAAGGTTTCTCCATGTTGGCTAGGCTGGTCTTGAACTCCTGGTCTCAAGTGATCCTCCTGCCCTGGCCTCCCAGAGTGCTGGAATTCCAGGCATGAGCCATGGCACCTAGACAAGGGTGAAGCTTTTGGTGCTTTTCAGTTTTCAGTTGGCTTTCAAAGTCCATTGAGGATGCAGGAGTGGTTTTTCATTTCTAGGGCTGGATGCTGGATAGGTGTGATTTCACTGCATTCTCACTACCTTTTTATCACTTCTGTCATTCTGCTGCATCTCACTTCATAATATGCAGTTGTTCTTTTCCCACCTCTCAGAAGCTGATAGATGATAATGCATATGGTTATAGTGTTTGTTGTATTATTTTTAAAAAATATGCAAAGATTTTCTAGGTACAGTACCTCTGAGGTTGCTATGTGGAGCCAAGAGCTCTCTGTAAAAAAACATGAGGGAGTCCAGGCTCTAATTGGAATGAAGGGTCAGAGTCCCTGTTCCTTTTTGAATCATCGTCCTGTGGTGCCTTCCTCTTTAAAGAAGGGAGAATTGGTGCTCTAGGCTATTGGGTTGAATTCAGTTTCTGCTCTCTTCAGTCACATGACTCTGCACCTCCCTGGGGAATAGATGGGAAGGGATGCAGGAGGGCTGGGAGGACCTCCGTGTGATTTCAGTTCTGTGATGGATGTGCTTCTCTGTGGTACACTTCATACTACCTTTCAACATTTCTTTCAGACAAAGGGCCAGTGACCAGCATTCTCCCGTCTCAGGTAAACAGTTCTCCAGTTATAAACCACCTTCTTTTAGGAAAGAAGATGAAAATGACTAACAGAGCTGCCAAGAATGCTGTCATCCACATCCCTGGTCACACAGGAGGGAAAATGTCTCCTGTCCCCTACGAAGACCTTAAGACAAAGCTCAACTCCCCCTGGCGAGCTCACATCCGAGTCCACAAAAAGAACATGCCCAGGACCAAGAGTCATCCGTGCTGTGGGGACACCATAGGGCTGATAGAAGAGCAGAACGAGGCCTGCAAGACCAATGGCCTGGGGGTGGCAGAGGTGTTCCCCTCCGGTTGTACAGCGACAGCTGGAAGAGAAGGCAGCAGCCCTGAGGGCAGCACCGGGAGGACGATCGAGGGGCAGTCTCCGGAGCCGGTGTTCAGAGATGCTGACGTGGATGTGTCTGCCATTCAGGTGAAGTTGGGAGCCCTGGAACTGAACCACAGGGATGCTGCAGCTGAAACTGAGCCCATGGTGCACCTGCCCTGCCAGCGGCACTGCCCAGAGCCACCAAGTGCACCTGAAGAAAACAAAGCCACCAGCAAACCTCCCCAAGGCAACAACTCAAAAACCCCCATCTTTAGCCCCTTTCCCAGCGTCAAGCCCCTGCGGAAATCTGCCACTGCCAGGAACTTGGGATTATATGGCCCTACAGAAAGAACCCCGACCGTGCACTTTCCTCAGATGAGCAGGAGCTTCAGCAAACCCGGCAGTGGAAGCAGTAGCACTAAGAAACGATGATGCCTCCCCAAAACTTTGTATCTGGACTCACCTTTTCACGGTAGTATAAGGGTTGCAGCTGAATGGCTCTATAAGAGTTTTATTTGTCCAGTGAAAATGAATAGGTTCAGATATGAGCAACAGCCCATAAGAAATGGGAACTGGAAGTTTTATAATGGGAGTTAGAACAGGGCTGTTTTCCCATCCACTTGCTAACTGACGAAGTGGATTCTTGTGGCAAAATAAATATTGTGGTTTTATAGTGTGATGTTTTCCCAATTTTTCATTGTGAGCTGTTTAAAAAAGACTGTATATCTAGACTGTTAACTCCTCTCGCATCCTCCTATTCTGGGGGCCTTCAGGGTCCCTTGTGACAGCAACCCGAAACCTTCCAGTTCTCTGGGTGTTACTAATACCCAAGCATGCACATACCAGCTTGCTAGGACAGACACTGTAAAAAGAAAGTAAGTTTCTTCATTACAGAAAACTTCCTGATTTTCCTTTTCATGTTTTACGGAGGGGATTGTGTTGTGTGAGTTTTCCCTCAGTACCAGTCTCCAAATTGTTTTTTTGATCTTATGCTAAGTCAAAGGAGAAAGATCTAGATAGCCTTTCTTTAACTTTCTATTTCTACCTGCAAAATGAAGAAAACCTTTCATCTGTTGAAATTTCGGTCGAAGACCCACTTGAAGATCTTATGCACAGGACACACATGGTATATGCTTTAAGCAGTTGCTCCGAACAGCTTGCTTATGCCACTGAGCTTTTCCTGAGGTTTATTTCCTCCTCTGGAGGAGAGCTTTGATCCTCAGTGGCATGGATGACTTGATGGGCTCCATGTGGAGCCTGGCCTGCATCCCCTACCATGCAGCTCACTCACCCACCAGCTCTCCACTGCAGACGCACAAGGCCTCTGCTCAGAAGCCAGAACACGGCACCTGCAACTTTGTTACTTGAATTTTGTGCTTTTTGATTGGAGTCCTTTGTTGAGTACTTTATTACTTAAACACTGCCTTTCTCTGGAGAAGTCCCCAGTGCTTTCTAGCTCCCTCTCACTCACTCCTGCCCGTTCTAGCTCTCTCTAACCCTGTGGGTCAGGGATAGCATCTCTTGTCTCCACTATGCAGATGGGAACTATGAGCCACACAGAGGTGAAGTAGCACTTCAGTTACTCAAGGTCAGTACTCCCGGTATTCAAGGTGACTTGGCCACATTTCCTTCAGTGCAATAGGCGGGTTTAGTGCTCTTTGTTCACAGATGCATTGGCTACATAGCTTGTAAAAACCAAGACTGGGAAGCCATTCACTAAACTGCCTCCTGACTTGAAGGACCTGTCTCTAGATGGTGGAGTCCCATGCTGGCGTTTTACAAAACCAGCTGTGACTTCCTTACCCTGAAAGGGAGTTCATTTTAAAAATGCTTCAGGCCCCTGTCATTTGGCTGAACAAAAGGCTCACTCCTCAATCCCCTTCTCCCCACTATCATTAGAGGAATAGACTCAGCCTTCATCTTTGTCTCTGGAAGACCTTTGGCGATACTTGCAGAAATACTGTTGATGCAGTCAGTATTAATTTCAGCTAATGGATTGTTATTGCTGAAATGAAAACGACAATTTTAGATCAGGCTTTTACTATGAGAGGTACTAATTTTTATAATAAAATAGAGAATGGTTGTGTGGGCTTTTTTTGAACAGAAAACACAACAATGACCTATACAGTGAGAAAATCTATTTTATCGTCTTCATGTTATTTTTATCCCCAAAGGAAATGAAAATAGAAAATATGACTAATAAGTTATTTCAGTTTTGGTCTTGAATTCTGTGCCATCTGAAGTTAGCATCTAGCTTCTTAAAAAGCAGCCACACCCACAGCCTGTTTTTTGGGAAGGGTGTAGGTGGAGAGATGGGCTTATTTTGCATACCACCCTCAGGGCCCAGAGACCCACTGCATTTTCCGAAGTTAAGGAAATGACACCATTTTCTTCTGTCAGCTAAACTTTACAGATAAGAATGATTCCATCTCATATCCTTTTCTTTGCCCCTTCCCAAATGAGTCAGAATAGTCAGGTTCCCTTTGAAGGATGTCTGACCTGAATGGAGAATTGTTCTTTCCTCTCTTGAATCAGCTTACTAGCTCTCTGATGGTCTGGGTTCAAGGAGATGGTTAATGAGGTATATACAAATCCTTATACGAATCCTTGGGATTGCACCACTGCTGTCCACAAACTCAGTTATCAACAACACATGCTGTGTCCCGTGAATGCTCTCTTCTCACCTGTTTCCAGGGTTGGTCTTCCTGAGAAGGGGATGGATGAGATGACACACAGTTTGGGATAAGTATCTGTTGAATGAATGAATAACTGAAAGGATAATAGTCCTTTGAGGTAAAAATGGCCTTGTCAGAATTTTGAAAATCCAGCAGATTCCTGTTAAAGCACTCTGTGTACCAATAACATGCATGCATTGTACCAAGTAATCACAATGTGAATTGGTCAATTTATGAGCCTTGCCTACTTTAGAAAATAAAGAAACCTGCAGTAGCCTCTACCACACAGCATGTACAAAGACCAGTATGGACTTGCTATCTTCCCTATGTATTGGACACTGTATGCAAACACCAGAAGTACTTAACAAGTAGTGGTTTCTTGATTTAATGTCTGTTGCCTCTTAGCATTTTTGCCGGGAATCAACTCATTCTGATGCCTCTACACCTCAGTTCCTCTTACAGAAGCCTCCAGATGATCTAGATCTAGTTAGTAATGTCAGCCTATGGGCTGCAACTGTTTGGGGCATTGTATTCCTGTTTGTCTCTTGTTGTTCTGAAGGATTGTATTGATCACAAAGCTATATGCATAAAGATTCTCATTGTTGTAGCTGTTGTGCCATTTTCTGAGTGCATGCATGGAACACTATTGTGACATTCCCTTCTCCCTTCTTCCTTCATCCCCCAACCCCAACCCCAACCCCCACTGGGTCACATGAACCAGGGAAACAGCCTAGTAAGCTCCATCTCCCTGAGTCCACTGGGTCGCAGGGTGGCCTGTGACCTGCCCAGCATTTGCAGAATAGCTGGTTTCTGAAGATGAGTAAGCACAGAGTTTACCTAAGAGAGCATGTTTATATAAAGTCGACCTTTAGATCTGCCATTTATTTTTGTCTTAATAAAGTGCACAATAAGCATACAGTTTAGCTGCGTGATATCAAACGTTCTGGATGAATAGATGTATATAGTTGCTGCCATCTCCCCATATAAAATCTCTCTTTATGTTGTTTCTGAGCCACTTTCTTTGCTGCCTACAGCATTTGAGGCAGCATTTAAAATATATTACTTTTCCTAATTAGAAAAGTAACAGGTTTTAGAAAATTGGAAAAACACAAACAGCATATGGAATCATCAATATTCTGATATAGATCTTTCCAGTACATATGTGTATGTATGTGTGTACATGCCATTATCTACTAAAAGGTATGTTGAACATGGTAGTTTAAGCTGTCTTTCTGCTGGACGCTCTTAAACAACATGATTTTTAGTGACTAGTATTCCATCATGTGTTCATATGCCAGAATTCGCATAACCAGTACCTCATCAGATAGGTGGTCTGTAGATAGTAGTGGAGACAGTATCCTGTTACGTCTATGCACATAGCCTGAAGTATTTTCTTAGGATATGTGTATAGAAGTGGAGTTGCAGGGTCAGAAAATATGTCCATTTTTAAGACACATGTATCTCCAAATTGCCATTCTTAAAGGTTGAAATTATACAAGCAGTGAATGAGAATGCTTGCTTCGCTTCAACCTGGAAGAGGCAGCAGTCTCTTTCCTTTTTTTCCCCCTTTCTATGACTTCTAGTGTTGAAGTGCCAATAGAAGCATTTTAGAAGCAGTGAGGATGGACATTCATAGCACTCATATCTCACTCCTCACTTTTAAAAGAAGCGTTAAGATGTTTGCTGAGCTTCCTGGTAGGTGCCTATTAGTAGGTTAAGAAAATTTTCTTTTATTCTTTGCTTGCTAAGAGGTTTTTTTTAATCAACATGTATCAAATTTCATAAAAAGAACTTTAATTGTATCTTTTGAGAAGGGAATAGTGCTTGAGACTTGGTATCCTGAACTCAAAGAAATAGCCATTACTAGGTTTTGTCAAAGAATAGTAGATATTTTGGAATTGGAAGTCATACAGTAAAAGTTTTATGTGCAAAATGTTCACTGAAGTATTAAATGTACTAATGGAAACCTGGAAACCATGTAAACATCTGGGAATAGAAGAAATGTTTGGGTGAATTATGACTCATCTCCAGGATGGAAATGAGAAGGCCGGTGAGTATTTGGGCTGTTGAAGTGCGAGTTATCTG
The DNA here is from genome assembly GCF_049354715.1 of Callithrix jacchus. Lineage (NCBI taxonomy): Eukaryota > Metazoa > Chordata > Mammalia > Primates > Cebidae > Callithrix > Callithrix jacchus. The sequence goes on along the minus strand of NC_133510.1, from coordinate 54,404,290 downwards.
TTATTCACATCAGGCAGTTCAGAGTCCAGTCAGCAAATTTACAGTCATAGAGCCACCAGGATATAGCGATGGACGGGAGGCCCTTGCTGGACGGTGGCTGAAAGCAGAACTGCGGGAGTGGTTCTTCCACAAGGGCAGCCTGTGCTCACATGAATGGGGACCGGTACTGTTAGGTGCTGGCTCAGCTTCTGTGCAGTTCCCTGCTGGCCATCTCCCAGTGCTGAATGTCTGACTCAGTTCAGGCTGCTCTAACAAAGTACCATAGACTGAGGTGGCTTAAACAACAGACATTTCTTTCTCACAGTTCCAGAGGCTGAGAAGTCAAAGATCAAGGTGTCTGCAAATTTGGTATCTGGTGAGGAAGGGCCCTCTTCCTGGTTTGCAGATGGCTGCCTTCTTGCTGTGACCTCACATGATAGAGAAAGGGAGTACGTTCTGGTCTCTTCCTCTTCTGATAAGGGCACTAACCTCATCATGAGGGCCCCATCCTCATGATGTCATCTAAACCTAATTACCTCCCAGTGGCGCTACCTTCAAATACCATCACATCAAAGGTTGCTTCCTTCCTGGTGGTTTGCTCTGGTCAGAACAAATGACGTCCCACAAAGTGTCACTCAATCCCATTCTCTCCAACCTTTCCATCCCAGGCAATCTTTAACTGGTTATTCCAGCCTGGGCCCCAGGGGCTTCAAGAGTCTTCTTTTTTTTAACATTAAAAAACCAGAAAGTTGGCTGTTTCTTAGTGTTTACATTCTTGTTATAACAGTTCTAGTTTTCCTTTAGTCAATGCTGATCACTGGGAAGGAGGTAGATCACTTCCCCTATGGAACCAACAGTTTTCTGGGAGGAAACTTCCTGATACCTCAGCCTAGGATCTCCTTATTTCTGGGGAGTCCAGGGATCTATATTAAAATGTGAAACAAGGCAAAAAATTAAAAAAATCTCCCTTAGTCATTTTTTTCTTCTTGAGACAGGGTTTCACTCTTGCTTAGGCTGGAGTGCAGTGGCACAATCTTGGCTCACTGCAACCTCCACCTCTCTGGTTCAAGCAATTCTCCTGCTTCAATATCCCAGGTAACTGGGGCTACAGGTATGTACTGCTATGCCCAGCTAATTTTTTATTCTTAGTAGAGATGGGGTTTCATCATGTTCACAAGGCTGGTCTTGAACTCCTGGCCTCAAGCAGTTCGTCCGCCTTGGCCTCCCAAAGTGCTAGGATTACAGATGTGAGCCACCACACTGGCCTCCCTTAGTAATTTTAATGCTGAACTAAGTTTAGCAACCACCGAACAAGTTAACTGTAGCCATGTGTTGCCTAATGACGGGGAAATCATTAGACAATTTCGATGTTGTGTGAATATCACAGTGTGCTCACACAAACCTGGATGCTATAGCCTACTACACACCTGGACTATATGATGTAGCCTGTTGCTCCTAGGCTACAAACCTGTATAGCAAGTTACTGTGCTGATCACTGCAAGCAGTTGTAACACAATGGTAATTTTGTGTCTAAACATATTAGAAAAGGTACAGCAAAAATACAGTATTACAATCACACAGGACTACCATAACATATGGGGTCCATCATTGACAGAAACATGATGTGGCGCATGACTGTATAATAATGGTCCCCTAACAGGTCTCACTGCCATCCATCTTGGTCCCTCCCACTGCTCACCCCATCTCTCTGCTGCTTGGCCACACACTGCTGCCAGAATGATCTTTCTAAAATGAAAAACTAATTGAGCCATCCCTCTGGTCAAAATCCTTCCTAATTTTGAGGAGGGTAAAACCTAAAATCCTTATCTTAGCATGATTTGGCCCATGGTTAATTTTCCAACGCCTTCCTCATTCATTACCTCGTGCAACCTATCCTCATCACCACCATGACATCAAACATCTGTGGAGCCCCTTGAGCTCAGCACTATTACTAGCTCCTTTGTGCAATCTCACCTATTCCTCCCAAGAGCTCTGTGAAGCTTACTGGCACTGTATTACAGATTATGAAGGTGAAGTGAACAGTTATATCCTTGGCCACTAGGAACGAGGTGGATGAATCCCCCATGGGACCAACAGTTTTCTGCGAGGAAACTTCCTGTACCTCAACCTGGGAATCTCCGTGTCCCTGGAGAGTCCAGGAATCTATATTAAAATGTGAAAGCAAAAAATAAAATCTCCCTTGGTAACTTTTTTTTTTTTTTTTGAGACAGGGTCTTGCTCTGTCTCAAAGGTTTGGGAAAAATTGGTTACATGTAAGTTATGTGATAAACTCCATAAATGGATATGCAACAGAATTTAACCTGGAAGGAAAACGCCCAGGGGTTGTTGCTGGCAGCCTCTTGTAACCATGAGGGGAGAGCTTGCTGGAGAAGACTTAACACCGAGCAAGTGGAGCTGAGAAACAGAAAGAAACCAGGCTGCTTTCAGGGCCTGTGAGCCCTGGATCAGGCCATGCCTGAAGCCAAGTTGTCTCATTCTGTTTACTATATCAGCTAACATTCCAGTTTTGGGGCTTTGCCAGTTTGGTCGGATTTTCTATCACTCATGTTGAACAACTCTTAATTGGAACAGAGGTGTTACGAAGATTACAGGTTACAAGGACAAAATGGTGACGGCGTCAGGGAACAGTAATCAGGATTATTTTTTACTTTCCAGTGACTCGAGCCTCTCCTAAGCTTCCCTCTCACTTTTGGCCCCGTCTTCCCGTCATAATAACAGATGGTGTAGAGAGGTGACAGAGTCATGGAACATAGTTCTGGTTTTCTGAACATGGTTCTCTCCTCAAGCCCTTTGGGTCTTCTTTGGTCTTACCTTCTCGTCACAGAGGGAGAGGTGATTTTGAGTGAAAACTGTCTTTCACCAGTTTTGTCTACCATTCTGGTTCCATCTGCATTCACGGAGGAGTCCGGTAGAGGGCAGAGTGACTGTGAGCAAAACATGAAGGAAGAGCTGTTTCGCCAAGTTCCACAAAACCTGGGAGCCTAAGCAACATATGTGTGGGATTTGTCTGACAGCGCAACGGAAACAGCGCGCGGTGTTCGCTCCACCTCCCCCAGGTAACCCGCAGCTTTCTCACGGAGCGGGCTCTAGCGCATCCCTAGTGGCGCCTGCGGCGAAGCAGCAGGGCTTGGTGAGAAAGTGGGTCTCCGGTACCTGCAGTGTTCAGCAGAGCCATGGGAGGACCTGCTGGGAGCACACTTGTTTGCGAACACATGAGAGGCGCCCCCTGAGATTTCAAGAAAACCTTGTCCAGTTAAGGGGGTGGGAGGACTTTATAGGTCCCATTTCAAAATATGTCTGAGAACAGTGTTGAGTTGCTGCAGAGACCGTATCTGGACCAAGACGTTGCTAAGGTCTGGGAAAAGTTGAGCTACATATAACTCATGTGATGAACTCCACAAATGTCTATGAAACAGAATTTAACACATGGTGAAAAGATTTTTGTTGCATGTACAGCTATGGAGAAGAATTACTAATATATTTGTCAACTGCGAAACATCACAGAATCATGGTATCATTTAATGAAAAATGCTTATATCACAATAATAAACATTACTTAATGGGAATCCTAGGCATCATGTAGCTCAATGGGTTTCAGAGGTTTTTTAAACAGCAGAACAATTACAAAATTATTGTTTAGACTTTTATTTTAAATAGATAACATTTGCACATGGTGAAAATTTAACATTACAAAAAAGCACAGAGGAAAACTAGGTGCCTCCACCTCTTGTCCTGTCCACCCAGTGCCTCTACCCACCGGAAACCAATGTTACTCCTTTCTTTTGTATCCTTTCAGAGGTGTTGACTATATGCATATTCAAGCACATTCTTACACACACACTTTCATAAGCAGTAGCCCAATGACCATCTGAACTTTCCTTTTTCACTGTGTACCGTGGAGATCGTTCCAGAACAGTGCAAGTAGAGCCACCTCGTTCTTTTATACTGCTGCATAGATTTCCATTTCAGGTCTGTGCACAATATATTTATTCTCTTATCTATTATTAGATTGTTTGCTGCCATTTTCATATCTGTAGAATATGACTATCCTTGTACATATGATGTAATGTTGCAAATGAGCAAATTCACTACAGAATAAATTCCAAGCCATGGAATTACCTGTCAACAATGTGCATTTAAAATGTTGATACATGTTGCCAAGTTGCTCTCCACAGCTGTTCCATAAGTTTCTACTTCCACTGGCAACATATAGAAGTGCCCAATTCCTCCAGTCACGGTGGCTCATACCTATAATCCCAGCACTTTGGGAGGCCGAGGTGGGTGGATCATGAGGTCAAGAGATTGAGACCATCCTGGCCAACATGGTGAAACCCTGTCTCTACTAAAATACAAAAATTAGCTGAGTGTGGTGGTGCGTGCCTGTAGTCCCAGCTATTCAGGAGGCTGAGGCAGGAGAATTGATTGAACCCGGGAGGCAGAGGTTGCGGTGAGCCCAGATTGCGCCACTGCACTCCAGTCTGGCGCCTGGTGACAGAGCAAGACTCTGTCTCAAAAAAAAAAAAAAAAAAAAAGGAAAAGTCTGGAATTAGAAATGCCCAATTCCTCCTACTCCCACATTACTCAGTATCTTATCAAACATTTTGATCTTTTCTGATTGGGTGAGTACTTAGTGTATATTTGAAAAATATGCGTAAGGTCAATGTATTTTTAAAAGTTATTTATATGTCCTTTGTTCATAGCCTTTGCTTATTTTGCTTTTTTTCTTACTGATTTGTGAGTTTTTTAATGCGTTAGGAAAAACATCCTTGTCTGTAATCTGAGTCACAATATTTTTCCTGTTTTGTCAATTATCTTTTGACTTTGTTTTATTGACATGTATATAATTTAAGATCATTTTTATTTGGTCATGTTTATTAATCTTTTCTATTACAGCTTCTGGGTTTTATGTGTTATTTGGAAAGGCGCCCTCTTCTTCTTTGTGATTATTTTAAAGTTCTTTAACTTTTTCCTGCTACTGGTTTTGTGGTTTCATTTTTCATGTTGAAATCTGACTCATTTGGAATTTACTTTTGTGTAAGTCGGGAACTAACGTTCCATCTTAACATGTTTTTCCAGATAGTCACCTTGTGGTCCCACCATCATTTATTAACCTGTCTTTCCCCTATTGATTTAAAATGCCACCTTTATCCTCACATACTAAATTCCTATATGTTTTAGGGTGAATATCTGGACTTTCAGAGTACAAACGAACCCCAGAGCTACCCTCCTTGAGGTGGGGTAGAGAGGACAGAGCTCTGTGCACTGGTTTCATCTCTTGTTGAAGTTGCTTTGGGGAGATCTTGTACCACTCTCTTTTTCACTGATGAAAATCTGTAGCTTGGTGTAATTAAGTGACTTAAAATAATGTTCTGGCATTGGCAAGTTGCTGTATTCCCCATCCCCCTAATCCCACTCCTCCATGTGCATAGAGTATACCATTGATATAGGAGCTGCACTGATATGGGAATCACAGGGAGTTGGCCAGGGAGCCCATAGCTGTTGTAGGGACTGCCATAGTGTCAGAGGGCCTCATTCAGGTATTTGGGGGAAAGAATGTTCCAGAAAGAGGAAACTGCAAGCATAGAGTTCCTAAGCTACGTATGTAGAGAGATCTAGGTATAGAAATAGTATAGATAAGTTAGAGAGACAGAAGGAGATAGACCTAGAGATTAGAATATGCTTCAGTTAAGAGTAGGAACATTTTTACTTAGCATGCTGTTCATATTAGTAAGTTGCTATGTTATGATTTTCACAGCCAACAATTCACACATGATATTGTTTGTATTGTTTATGTTGTTTCATATATTGTTATTTACACCTATATTTTCACAGCACTCCTAAGTTGAGTGGAATGATTGCAGAGTGTTGCCAGTAAATGAGCATCTCCACCCCTTGCCCTCCCAAAGCTGTCTCTTCAGTTTGGGTTTTGGTGCCAGCAGTTTAGTGTTGACTGATACAACAGTGTTTCAAATTTGCAGAAATAGTTGTTGGAGGAGAAGACTAGCCTGTGTTGTAGAGCTTTGAAGAGAACAAAACAACCTTGTACTCAGTGCCTCTCCCTGAGAAAGCAGTCAGTCCCAGAGAGCCCCAGTTCCACCCTCTTTTGAAATTATCTTACAGGTAATCTCTAGATCCCCTCCACGAGGGACTGTCCATCTTAGCAGGTGCAGAGAATGAGCCATTGCTTAAGTTTGCCTGGTAAGTAGTTTAGAGTGTGACTGCTAGACACGGTGGCTGTGATGTCACTACTGTGTGTATCTTGAAAAGTCAATAAAGAATAAGTAAAACATTTGGAGAGGTTCTTATTCAATAACATTTGGTTTTTTAAATTTTTCTTGAGACGGAGTTTCGCTGTTGTTACCCAGACTGGAGTGCAATGGCATGATCTTGGCTCACCGCAACCTCCGCCTCCTGGGTTCAAGCAATTCTCCTGCCTCAGCCTCCCGAGTAGCAGGGACTACAGGCGCGCACCACTGCGTCCAGCTAATTTTGTATTTTTAGTAGAGATGGAGTTTCACCTTGTTGACCAGGATGGTCTCAATCTCTTGACCTCGTGATCCACCCACTTCGGCCTCCCAAAGTGCTGGGATTATAGGCTTGAGCCACCGCGCCCGGCCCAATAACATTTGTTTAAAAACTTGCCAGAAACACAAAACAAAGCCCCAAACCCCAAACCTTTAATAGTATACAAATAACAAGGCTGAAGTCATAAACCCTGGATTTCCAGAATTTAAAGATAGTTTCTGAAAAAGGAATTACCTCAAGAAAACATTTATTTTTTTGAATCAACTCTCTTCTAAAACAAATTTAAAAAAGAACAAAAACAAAAAAGCAATAACAAAAAGCAGTTCCTAACCATCAATCCGGAGAAATGGTTGGATTCCAGCATTTATTCACAAGCTTCATTCAAATGGCAGAGCAACAGGGGTCTGGCCTTCTGTGTGGCCCAGGCCTGAGTTTCTGAACCAGAGGGTACATGGTGAGGTTGGGATTAAGGGTTTTCCTGCTTCAGTTAATCAGGGCATTGTCACCAGTAGTTGTTTTCACATCCAATTCTGTTGTAGTCTCGGAAAATTCTCCCAAATTTAATAATGAGCTGACTCAGAACTTGCAAATCTGCCATGCCTATATTGACACAAGAAAATGTGGACACTGCTATGGGGTTCTTTCATAAAGTCCAAGGGGTCATACTATTTTCATAGTAACACCAGAATGTGATTTGCCTTTTTCATTCTCATTTTCTCACAAGTATACAAGGAGGTTTTCAGAGGCTGCATAATGTGTGATATCACAACAGATTGAATGCAGGAGCAGATAGGAGAACCCAGCTGTCTTCTAACAAACCAGATATGAAAGAGATTTTTAAAAATGTAAAGCAATACTGCTCTTTCATGAAATATTTTTGTTTTGGAAAATGTGGTTATTTTTCATAAAATCTTATTTACGACAATGGGTTTATTGTATTTTTAAAATAATTAAAATATTTTGACTTGATTTATAATACACTAAATAACAAAAGATATCATGTATAAGTTTTTTAGGGTCCTCATAATTTTTAAGAGTTTAGGTAAAGTTTAAAGTTTGTCTAAAGAGGTTCAGAGACCAAAAACTTTGAGAATTACGGGTCTATGGGATAGTGAAGGAAGATAAACACAAAATAACAACAATTAATATTTACTGAGTGCTTCCTGTTTGACAGGCACTGTGCTAAGAGCCGTACATGGATTGCCTGCTTTAATTCTCATATCCACCCTTCAGAGTAAGTACCAGTGTTCCTTCTTTTATTTTTAAGAGACAGGGTATCACTTTGTCACCCAGGCTGAAGTGCAGTGGCACAATCAGAGCTCGATGTAATCTTGAACTCCTGGGCTCAAGTGATCCTCCTGCCTTGGCCTCCTAAAATGCTGGGACTAGAGGTGCACGCCACCATGCCTGGCTTTAGTGTTCCTTCTTCTGCATTAGAGGAGGAACCTGGAGCTTGGAGGGGGTAAGTTACTTTCCCAAGATCACAGAGCTGGAGAGCAGCAGAGGATGGAATTGAACCTGGGGGTGTGGCTGTAGCTCCCTTACTCTTAACCACTTGGTGGTGGTCTTTGTAAAAGCCCGTCCCCCACCCGGCAACCCGCTGTACTAATGTGATATAATGGAAGATTGTGATCTGGGAGGCAACTGGAGGGGATATTGTACTAGAGACACTCAGAAAGTCTTTCCCTCTCTGAGTCAGGGTTGGACCGGAACAACTGCTGGCCTCTCGTGTGTGGACACCACATCGGCAACTAGAGCCTAAACTACAGTGATCCACATTGGTGTCTCTCCTCTTTTGAGTTGCTTTGGGAACAACAGGGCCATGATTATTAATAAGCACGTCAGAGTTTTGCAGGAAATGAAAGCCAAGACCCATTAATAGGGGTATAGCTAATGGGCATGGCATATGAAAGGCAAGGAAGGGTTGGGCCGGGCGCAGTGGCTCACGCCTATAATCCCAGCACTTTGGGAGGCCGAGGCAGGTGGATCACGAGGTCAAGAGATCGAGACCATCCTGGTCATCGAGGTGAAACCCCGTTCTCTACTAAAAATACAAAAATTAGCTGAGCATGGTGATGCGCGCCTGTAGTCCCTGCTACTCTGGAGGCTGAGGCAGGAGAATTGCTTGAACCTAGAAGGTGGAGGTTGCGGTGAGCCGAGATCGTGCCATTGGACTCCAGTCTGGACAACAACAGCGAAACTCCATCTCAAATTAAAAAAAAAAAAAAAGAAAAGAAAAAAGAAAGAGGCAAGGGTCACTTGGCATTGTTTTTTACGCTTAGATAAAGCTGAAAAAGGCCTCAGAATAATGGCATGTTTTAGCCTAAAGAGGAAAAAAAAACCCGATGTGTTTCTAATCTGAGGGAAAAGTGATGGTGTGTTAAAGGATAAGTGGATGCTAAAGAGGTCTGTTATTACTCACAAGGACTAATATTCACACAGCATTGAATTTCACTAGGCCGGCAGAAAAACTTCCAAATATTCCTTTCAGTCCAAAGCAGGGAGCAGGCATTATCGCCTCAAGGCAGATTAGCCTTAATTGGTCCTACATTTGCAAAAATTGGCATAATGCCTTTCTGTTTCTTCTATTATCTTAACTAATTGCTTTACATTTACTCACCCATTGCCTTATCTTTCTTGCCAATAGCACTTGATGGCCCAGTGAAAGGCACTTGATTGCCCTAACGATATGCAAACTTAATTAGCCTTGGTTCTTTAAAGGTGTTAGGCTATGCTTTCGGGTCAAAAGTCTGTCAGAGAAAGTATGAGTAAGAAACACCATGGGTTTGCTCCTTGGCTTTCTTAGTTAAAGCACTGTGTTTTGCCATGCGAAGGGAGAACTGACAAGGTATTTGGGGACTGAAAAATTATAGTTACAACTGAGCTCACAAAACTCTGAGCTGGAGTTGGATGCGACATTACTGGCTTCTGGTAGACGACCTGTGCTCCCCAAGGTCTCACAAAGGCATGACGAACCACTCTCCTCTGTGTTATCCCGGTATGCCAGTGAGCCATGACATCATTTCATGGACACTAAGAGCACCGTTCTCAGGCCAGGACAGCACTCTGGAGTGTCACAGGTCAGTAAAATCACGTTCCTTCCTCAAGAAGTTTAAAGTCCCACAGAGAAGGATAGATGGGCGAACAAAAGGCAAACACCAAATGGTAGATGCACACTTGGGAGCTTCCTCTTCTTTGAGATAAGAAGGAAGGCTGCAGAAACAGAAATATTGAGAAGCTGGTGGGGAAGTACAGCAGGTTGAGATGGGAGAGTGAAGGAATCTCTACTTCAGTCGAACAGGAGATGGGAGTTTGGGCTATAAGTAGAGGAGGTGGAGGAAATTGAAATGAATGCAGTGAGAGTTGGAAATGTCAATCGGAAATCGGATCTTAAAAGAAACATTCCTGCCCACTGGCTTAGGGAAAAAATGAGCATAGGTAAGCTGTATCTGAATAAACATCTTCCTTCCATTTCATTTGTTCCAGTTTATGAAAAATTTGTGTTTAACCAGATAGTTAATAAACAGATGAAATATGAGTATGAAGAGAAAGAATTGCAGTTCCTATAAAATCTAAGATGAAAGTTTGGAAAGTCTCGATAAAACTTAGTTACAAAAAAAAAAATCATTGAATAAAATGTGTGAGAGAGACAACTGTAAGAAGAAAAAACCCATAAAAGTCAGTGGAGGGAATTTTGTTTCACAAGTGTTGTAACGTTCTCACCATATAATAAGCAAACGCTGGAGACTGTATATGATTTTCACTGGTTTGATTAACGCAACAGAGACTAGCAGCCACTTGGTGGATCTGCTTCGGGAAAGAGACCCTGGCCCTGCATCAAATGATGGGTGAATAAATGCATAGTTAGATATGTGTTCTAGGTTAAAGTGTATAGTGAGCTCTGCATGTATCCTTTTAATAATTCTCTGTTTTACGAACTTTTTTGATTTTTCAACTAATTCCCCGTCAGGTACTGTTGGATAAGAGGTATAAAGGGAGAGTAAAAAGGTTTGGGGTTTTACTTTTTTTTCTCCCTCTCTTCGACTGAGAAGGAGTGTGATTATTTCATCTGACCACTAGATGCCACTGTTGCTTCATGCAAACATTTTCCAGCTGCTTTGGCTCTAGCAATTTATACTGGACATTTTACTCTGTTGAGAGTGCTTGCGTGAGGAAGAGCAGAAAGGGTCCCATTGTTACCTCCCTCACCCGTGCTCTCATCTAGTAAAGTTTAAAAAGTAGTAAAAATACATACATGGCATTTGAATAAGGGGCACCCAGGTACAAAGTTCCCAGCCAAGGATCATTATTTTAAGAATGACTTTGAAAACGGCTAGGCCGGGCTCGGTGGCTCACGCCTGTAATCCCAGCACTTTGGGAAGCCGAGGCGAGTGGATCATGAGGTCAAGAGATCGAGACCATCCTGGTCAACGTGGTGAAACCCCGTCTCTACTAAAAACATAAAAAAAAAAAAAAAATTAGCTGGGCATGGTGGTGCGTGCCTGTAATCCCAGCTACTTGGGAGGCTGAGGCAGGAGAATTGCCTGAACCCAGGAGGTGGAGGTTGCGGTGAGCCGGGATTGCGCCATTGCACTCCAGCCTGGGTAGCAAGAGCGAAACTCAGTCTCAGAAAAAAGAAAAAGAAGAAGAGGAGGAGGAGGAGGAGGAGGAGGGGGAGGGGGAGAGGGAGGGGGAGGGGGAGGGGGAGGGGGAGGGGGAGGGGGAGGGGGAGGGGGAGGGGGAGGGGAAGCTGGAGTGCAATGGCGCAATCTCGGCTCACTGCAACCTCATTCTCCCAGGTTCAAGAGATTCTCCTGCCTCTAGCTGGGATTACAGGCGTGCACCACCATGCCCTGCTAATTTTTGTGTTTTTAGTAGAGAGAGGGTTTCACCACGTTTGCCAGGCTGATCTCAAACTCCTGACCACAGGTAATCCACTACGTTGGCCTCCAAAAGTGCTGGGATTACAGACGTGAACCACCATGCCTGGCCCAGCTTCCTTTTAAAACAGGTAGAGTGACTTATTGTAAGTAAGGGAAAATAAATGTTCTGTCTGGTTTAGGGCATATACACTACCTGTGTCCAGTGCTGGTCACTCTGTCATAACAAGTCCCACCATGCACTATCCTTGGCTGCACAAATGGTAAAGCTGCAGCTGAAGCCCAGCACCCCTCCCCAATGGGAACCCCTATTCTATATGCTAAGGAATTCCTCAGGTCAGTGAAGTCACCTTCCGAGGAATTCCCCAGCATATAGAGTAGGGGTTCACATTGGGGAAGGAGGAAGGCCAGCCCTACAGTGTCCTGAGTTGGCTATGGAGATCCTTTCTGTAGACCCTGACTAGGATTTCTACTTGGGTGGGCATTTCATTTCAGTGTGGGGCAGCTCTCTTAGAAAGTGTATTCTATATTAAGCCACAGTCTGCCTCCCTTCAACTTCCCTTAATCATTTCTCAGGATTTCCAGACGCCTTGTTAATTCAGGAGATAAGAAGGAAGGATGAAGGATTGATTCGGGACAATTCAGTCCTTATTTATTGAACAGTTAGGGCCAAATCCCTGGTGCTAAGGAATCTAGAGCATCTTCTGGAGACAGTTGGGATTGTCAGTGTTCTTACCGTGTCTTTTCCTGGAATGAGATGTAACATTCCAGATGAGGTTCAGTTCATGCAAAATACAGGGACAATTACTGCGTTCCATCTGGAAGCTTCCATCTAATAAGATTATGTTAATTTTTTATACACTATAACAATGCTGGTTCATTTGAGGTTGAGGTAGATTTAAATTCCCAAGTCTTTTTTCTCAGGATCAGTGTCAAACAAGTTTTTTTTTCCATTGTGTACTGCTTATTTTTATTTTTTGGGGGACAGGGTCTCACTTTGTCATCCAGGTTAAAGTGCAGTGGTGCCATCCTGGCTCACTGCAATCTCTGCCTCCCAGGGTCAAGCCATCCTCCAGCTTTGGCCCCACAAGTAGCTGGGACCACAGGCATGTGCCACCACACCCAGCTCATTTAAATGATTTTTTATAGACCCAGGGTTTCTCCATGTTGCCCAGGCTGGTCTGGGACTCCTGAGCTTAAGCAATCTGCCTGCCTCAGCCTCCCAAAGTGCTAAGATTACAGGTTTGAGCCACTGTGCCTGGCTGTGTACTGCTTCTTTTAAAATTTAAATTTAATTAAATTATAATTTGTTTGAGGAGCGTGGCTGTCTCTTCTCTACGCCATGGCGTGTGCTCGCCCACTGATATTGGTGTACTCCGAAAAGGGAGAGTCATCTGGCAAAAATGTCACTTTGCCTGCTGTATTCAAGGCTCCTATTCGACCAGATATTGTGAACTTTGTTCACACCAACTTGCGCAAAAACAACAGACAGCCCCATGCCGTCAGTGAATTAGCAGGCCATCAGACTAGTGCTGAGTCTTGGGGTACTGGCAGAGCTGTAGCTCGAATTCCCAGAGTTCGAGGTGGTGGGACTCACCGTTCTGGCCAGGGTGCTTTTGGAAATATGTGTCATGGAGGCCGAATGTTTGCACCAACCAAAACCTGGCGCCGTTGGCATCGTAGAGTGAACACAACCCAAAAACGATATGCCATCTGTTCTGCCCTGGCTGCCTCAGCCTTACCAGCACTGGTCATGTCTAAAGGTCATCGTGTTGAGGAAGTTCCTGAACTTCCTTTGGTAGTCGAAGATAAAGTAGAAGGCTACAAGAAGACCAAGGAGGCTGTTTTGATTCTTAAGAAACTTAAAGCCTGGAATGATATCGAAAAGGTCTATGCCTCTCAGCGAATGAGAGCTAGCAAGGGCAAAATGAGAAATCGTCGCCGTATCCAGCGCAGAGGCCCCTGCATCATCTACAATGAGGATAATGGTATCATCAAGGCCTTCAGAAACATCCCTGGAATTACTCTGCTTAATGTAAGCCAACTGAACATTTTGAAGCTTGCTCCCGGTGGGCATGTGGGACGTTTCTGCATTTGGACTGAAAGTGCTTTCCGGAAGTTAGATGAATTGTATGGCACTTGGCGTAAAGCTGCTTCCCTCAAGAGTAACTACAATCTCCCCATGCACAAGATGATCAATACAGATCTCAGCAGAATCTTGAAAAGCCCAGAGATCCAAAGAGCCCTTCGAGCACCACGCAAGAAGATTCATCGCAGAGTCCTAAAGAAGAACCCACTGAAAAACCTGAGAATCATGTTGAAGCTAAACCCATACGCGAAGACCATGCGCCGGAACACCATTCTCCGCCAGGCCAGGAATCACAAGCGCCGGGTGGATAAGGCGGCCGCAGCAGCAGCAGCAGCACTAGAAGCCAAATCAGATGAGAAGGGGGTTGCAGGCAAATCAGATGAGAAGGGGGTTGCAGGCAAGAAGCCTGTTGTAGTAAGTAAGAAAGGAAAGAAGGCTGCTGTTGGTGTTAAGAAGCAGAAGAAACCTCCAGTAGGAAAAAAGGCAGTAGCTACCAAGAAACCAGCCCCTGAAAAGAAGCCAGCAGAAAAGAAACCCCCTACAGAGGAAAAGAAGCCTGCTGTATAAACTCTTAAATTTGATTATTCCGTAAAGGTCAAATCATTTTGGACAGCTTCTTTTGAATAAAGACCTGATCAAACAGGCAGAGAAAAAAAAAATTATAATTTTTTGAGATAGAGTTTCACTCTTGTCACCCAGGCTGGAGTGCAATGGTGTGATTTTGGCTCACTGCGACCTCTGCCTTCTGGGTTCAAGTGATTGTCCTGCCTCAGCCTCCCAAGTAGCTGGGATTACAGGTGAGTGCCACCATGCATGGGTAATTTTTGGTATTTTTAGTAGAGGTGGGGTTTCACCACGTTGGTCATTCTGGTCTTGAACTCCTGACCTCAGGTGATCCACCTGCCTTGGCCTCCCAAAATGCTGGGATTACAGGTGTGAGCCACCATGCCTGCCTAATTTAATTTTTTAAGATGGGGTCTCATTATATTGCCCAAGCTGGTGTCAAACTCCTGGGCTCAAGTCATCCTCCTGTCTCAGCCTTCTGAGTAGCTGAGATCCATCCTGTACTTTATTTATTTAACCTTTATTTTAAGTTCAGGGGTACATGTACAGGTTTGTTATATAGGTACACCTGTGCCATGGGGATTTGTTGTACAAATTATTTCGTCAAATGGTATTTCTATTTTTAGGTCTTTGAGGAATTGCCACACTGTTTTCCACAATGGTCGAACTAATTTACACTCCCAACAACAGTGTATAAGGGTTCCTCTTTCTCCACAACCTTACCAGCATCTGTTATTTTTTGACCTTTTATTAATAGCCATTCTGACTAGTGTAAAATGGTATCTCATTGTGGTTTTGATTGTTGGCAGCATAAATATCTTCTTCTGAAAAGTGTCTATGCCCTTTGTTCACTTTTTAATAGGGTTGTTTTTTTCTTGTAAATTTTTTTAAGTTCTTTATAGATGCTGGATATTAGACCTTTGTCAGATGCATAATCTGCAGAAATGTTCTCCCATTCTGTAGGCTGTCTGTTTACTCTGTTGGTAGTTTCCTTTGCTGTGCCGAAACTCTTTAGTTCAATGTATCCTGTAGTATTTAAACGAAAATTTTCACCACAAATCTAGGTCTTTGTTCATCCTTTAATTCAATTAGTGGCTATTGAGTACTTCGCAGTCATACCTGCCACTTAGCTAGGAGTTATGACAATTAGCCTACCCTTTGCTTATTTCTTGTCTTAGTGGACTCTGAGGGGCCTGCCCTTCACAGATTTGAAACGTATGCCTGCTCTGACTTCACCCTAATTGCTAAAACATGACTGCTTGTGCTTGTTTGTTCTACAAGAACTTTAGATGCATCTGACTCATTTTTATGGACTCTGAGTCAGTACCAAGGAATATGAGTGAAATTTAGCTTGAATTTAGGATTCTATTTATCATGTTATAAAAATGGTACTTTATAAATTTATTTTTTCAAATGGTGACTTATTTCCACACTCTTAGTAAAACATAGTACACATAGGTATGTGATTATGCTCAAGGAGTTTGCAGAATAATCGTGTGTATCGGGGAAATCAGAAATAGGAAATATGAAAGCATGTGCCATCTTCCACTGCTGATAGTTCCTGGAGCTCAATTATTGTTTGAAGGAAATATGGCCTTAAAGACCTTTTTGGAATAAACTCTAGAAGCTTCTTCTGATTTAAAGGGTGATCAGAAACAAAGAAGAGGCAGCCTCGGTTTTATGGGGGACTAAACGTTTCTGAGAAACCATTTATCTGTTATGAGCTAGAACTACATCACCCATCTCTTTTCTTACAAAGACGTTGACTGGTTCCAAGTCTGGTTTTGTGTATGCCTTGCTACAATAACCCATGAATGTCACACTGGCCAGCTAAATGCTAATCTATATCACTGGAAGAAATAAGTCAAGTGGTTCCAAGAACTCAGTAAGTGTTGGGCAAAACCCTTGAAGTTAATGGAATAATTAATATATTGTCTGACAAAATACTAGATTTATAATTAAATATTAGCTATTATTGTTTAAAGGGGTTTGTTATGATGAAATCTAGAGTCAGAAATATTTCCCCCAAGTTTTGGTCCTGACCTACACGTTTTGATAAATGGCAAGATAAATGTCATTAGACAATGTAATTACTATATTTCAGATGTTAGTCACATGTGTCGGTTTGACATTTCTACATATATATGCCCTATTTATATTATACCCAAGCTTCCAGTTTGTTTAATTGAGTTGTGACCATCATAAGTAGGAAAATAGACATTAAATGAAGATGAGAATCTGAACCCATGATAAATTAATGGGCAATAAAGTGCAGTGATGAAAGAGATATTTATGTTGCCTGCTGCATTTGGAATGCAAATAGTTTGATTATACATTTCCCGGAAAAGTCTCTAAGAGGAATGTAGAATTTGAGGAAAACTTTGACTGAGATTTTGGTTTGTTGATAGACTGTTTTTACTCAGGTAATAGGACATGACATATACTTGGTTTTCCTTCCACCTCATCGATCCCTGCTTTTCAATCTTCTTTGCTGGTGTTAAATCAAGTTTAGCCTAAAGCTGCCTCCTTACGTATTTTGAGTTTGGTGTAAAGGTTTCTCTGTACCTTCTGACCTGTAGCAAGTGGAGGTGTAAAGAGACCCATATCCTACACTTGTGCCAATCACCGAGTCTTGGCCAATCAGATGTAGCCAACTGTTCGCACCGTGTTCAAATAAGGCAAATGCACAGCGGTAACCAGTCCAACTGTTCTTGTATCACTTCCGTTTTCTGTATGTCACTTTCCTTTTTCTGTCCATAAATCTTCTTCCCCCACGTAGCTGCACTGGAATCTCAGAGCCAGTTCTGCCTCTGAAGGCTGCCTGGTTCACAAACCATTCATTGCTCAGTTAAACTCCATTACATTTAATTCAGCTGAAGTTTTTATCACTGGTTTCTGCTTTCTTCCCATCCGCTTAATATTGAAGTACCTTGGGGCTCAGCCCCAGCTCATCTTTATCTGCATCTACTCCCTTGGTGACCTGCTCCAGGTTCATGTCCTTAAATACCATCTTTATGCCAACAAGTCCCAGATGTGCTTCAGTCCAGAACCCCGAGTTTCAAACGTAAGAACATCCAAACATCAACTCCTATCTTCCTTCCAAACCTGCCCCCCTCAGCTTTTTCATCTCAGTTGATGATAACTAAGCATAGCAGTTTATTAGGTCAGAAAAGTGACAAGGGACTTGTAGGGACTTGTGTGGACTTTGAGTTTTCTCTAAATAAGATAAGAAGACACAGTTTTGAGCAAGAAGTGGAATTATCTGACATATTTTAAAAGGCTCACCCTGGCTGCTTTGCAGAGAGCAAAGAGTGGAAGCACAATGATATATCAAGAGAGACCAGTTAGGAGGCTGCTGCAGTAACCCAGCTGTGAGACCACGATGACTCGGATTGGGGTAGTAGCAGTGGTGAGAAGTGGTGAGATTCTAGATGTGTTTTCAAGGTAGGGTTAATAGGATTTCTTGGCAGGATGCAGGATGTGAAAGAAAGAGAAGTCAGGGCCGATTCTAAGACTTTTAGTCTGAGCAACTGGAAGAGTGGTGTTACCTTCAACTGAGATGGGGAAGATTGCATATTGAGTTTGGGTTCTCCACTAGATGTTGAAACAAAATGTTTGAATGGGAATTTGAATATTCTTGTCCATTTGGAGTTCAGGAGAGAGGTCTGGACTGGATATGCAAATTTGGGAATCATTGGCATATAGATGGTATTTAAAATCTCAGACTGGAAGAGATCACTAAGGTCTAAAACACTCGTAATAAGGAGAATTTCCTATAGACCAAGAGCATTGGTTCTCAACCAGAGATGCTTCCCCTAGGGTATTTGACAATGTCAAAACATTTTTGGTTGTGGGGAGTGGTTGCTACTGAGACCTAGTGGTTGAAGAGCAGGGATGCTGCTCTATATATCCTATAATGTACAGGACAGCTCCCAACAACAAAGAATTATCTGGCCAAAAAGTCAGTAGTGTCAAAGTTGAGAAACCCTTGTGTAGATGGAGAAGGCTAAGGACAGGGCCTGGGACACTGCAATATTTAAGAGGTAGAGAGGAAGAGGAGGAACCAGCAAAGGAGGCAGAAGAGTAATCAGGCAAATAGGAGGAAACGGAAAGTTGTGGATCCTGGAAGGCAAATGAAGACAGTTTATCAAAAAGGAGGTGTGTCAAATGCTACTGATTAGGGGTATGGTGTCATGTGCCTGTAGTCCCAGCTACTAGGGAGGCTGAGGCAGGAGGATCACTTGGGCCCTGGAGTTCAAGGCCAGCCTAAGTACCATAGTGAGATTATGTCTCCAAAAAGAAAAAAGTAAGTCACATTGGATAACTGAGAATGAATCGTATATGTCATCATGTGTGTCATTTATGATCTTGAGGAAAACAGTTTCTGTGTACACGTTGGGTGGATTTAAGACAGAATGGAAGGAAACGTAATGCAGACAGCTAGTACTGAAAAGTTTTGGGAGAGGTTTTGCTGCAAAGGAAAACAAAGAAATGGGGCAGTGGCTGGCCAGAGGTAAGTATCAGAGAGTGGGCATGAGTTTAGAGGGCTGACTGTCAGACCACATCAGGGGCCCTAGAACCAAGGGCAAGGTAGACCCAGGTTGAAGTGATTCTTGACACAGGTCTAGAATGAGACAAAGGTCTAGAAATTGATTATTTTTGTTCGGTTATGGCTTCATGAGTCAGAGGCAAGTCTGATGGCTGGGACCTATCCAGACCAGACACTTCTGAGACACACTATTCTTTATATTCTATCCTTTCCAGTCCAAATAAAGGACTGGAGCTGGCATATGAATTCTTCATAATAACTTAGTACAAGACGTCCTGCTATCTCTGACTTCTAGGGATAGACTTATTTTATGTGGCTCCAAGGGTGCAGGTGAGTTTCAGGGCCCTGTCTGGACTATTGCAGCAGTAACTTATCTAACTCCAGCTTGCCTTTCACTCCCTTCTCTATTTCCAGAGTCAGTCTCTCTCTCTCTCTCTTGCTTTCTAGATGGAGTCTCACTCTGTAGCCAGGCTGGAGTGCAGTGGCATGATCTTGGTTCAGTGTAACCTCTGCCTCCTGTGTTCAAGCAATTCTCCTGTGTCAGCCTCCTGAGTACCTGGGACTATAGGCGTGTGCCACCATGCATGGCTCATTTTTGTATTTTTAGTAGCAACAGGCTTCACCATATTGATCAGGTTGGTCTTGAACTCCTGACCTCCTGATCCACCTGCCTTGGCCTCCCAAAGTGCTGGGATTACAGGCATGAGCCACCGTGTCTGGCCTCCTGAGTGATCTTTCTATATGCAAATCTGAGTCTGTCATTCCCTGTCTAAGAACTGTGTATAGCTTCCCATCCTAATCATGATAAAAATTCAGGCCTGCTGTGTGGCGTACAATATTATCTCAGGCTTAGTTTTCCTTGTGTCTTCCAGGCTCATATCCTGCTCTTCTCTGCCTTGCAGTGGATACTGGACTTTTCCAAATCCATGGTTCCATGTATTCACCATGCAGAGTCACACCTCCAAACCTGTGCTCAAATTGTTTATGCTTCCATAACACCCTATCTACTTTTCTGTGCTTGGCCAACTCCTGCTCATTGTTCAAAACTAATTTCCTTTAGGAAGCTGTATACATTAGAGTTCAATTTAGTTACAAGAGACAAAAAATAACAGTGGCTCTATTGCTGCCCTGGAGAAAACATGAGAAAGAAGGATATTCAGGGGTCCATGGAGAAGAACATCAGATGCTTCCACAGTCTGTTATTGGAGCCACTATTATTCAATGGGGACTGGCAAATCCTGGCCTGATCTTTCTTAGATTTTGAGACTATGATGTTGCTGCCTGGTATGTGCTTCAGCTCTAGGGAATTAAAGTAATATATTTTGCTTTGTTTTGTCTCACATTTTACCTGAGCCTTGTTTTAGATTAACTTGTTACTTTATTAATTCATTCAGTGACTGATTCACATGTGGGTTTGCTCTAACTTACTATATAAAAAGTTTGTTTCTTCTGGCTTAATCATCAGGGTTTCTGGAGGTGTGGAAGAGCAGACTAATTATCCCTATGTATCTACTCGTGTTTTTGAGATGAATTACCTATAGTATAAATTCTTTGCTTAGTCACTGTATTATTTGTTTAAAAATAACTAGTGAGCACTTGTCACTTACCAGACACAGTGCTTGGTGCTCAGGATGCATAATGAAAGACATTCCTCGTCCTGAAGCAGCTGCAGTCTAGTGTCAGGGTGGACAAAGATAGTAAGAGTGGACTGTAATCAGTTCTTAGGTCAAGGTATACCTGAAGTGTTGTGGGAGTGCAGAAGAGGGGCATGTAATTGAGACTTGGAGTCAGAGAAAAACCTCAAGAGAAAGTAGTGCCTGGAGGTTGCAGTGAGCTAAGATTGTGCCACTGCACTTCAGCCTGGGCGACAGAGTGAGACTCCATCTCAAAAAAAAAAAAAAGAAAGTAGTGCCTGAACTGAGTGATGAGACACCTAGGAGTCAGCAGGAAGCTAACATGGGCCGAAACAGCTTGATGGAATAGAACTCTCTACAATTTCATCAACCCTAACCCACACCATTTAAAATACATCTTTAAAGTAAAAACAATGTACTTGGTAGGCAACTTCATCACAAGTTCCCTAATCTCCATCAACCCACCCAATATTACCCCAAATAAATATATAATACAAGTTCCTCAGTTTCAACTAGATCCCCACCTGGATTTCTATATCTTCTCTAGAGACTTCTGGAATGTCACTGCACTATTTTCTTCAGTCCACTCCATCCCTCAAACTCACCCCTGTCCCTGATACCTACAAATCGGCATCATCCTTGGGCTCATCTAAAGCAAGTAATGAGAGATGGGTGGAGTTGAAGGACAAGGCAAAGTTCAGGGGAGAGATAAGGCTTTAGGATGAAAAAGGACCAGGAATGGGATGGGGATAACTGCTGCACATATCCTGTGGTATTATGTGGCATTAAGAGTCACCTTATACCTTAGAAGAACTCTTTCTCCATCTCTGGTGATAGTGTAGAGGATAAAGTGGACAGAGTCTTACTCACTAGTGTGTCTTACCAAGGGCTTTTTTTTTTTTAAGAGACAGGGTCTAGCTCTGTCGACCCAGCCTGGAGTGCAGTGGTGTGATCATAGCTCACTGCAACCTCGAACTCCTGGGCTCAAACGATCCTCCTGCTTCAGCCCCTCAAATAGCTGGGACTACAGGCATGTGCCACCATGCCTGGCTAATTTTTTTTTTTTTTTTTTTTTTTGAGATGGAGTTTTGCTCTTGTTACCCAGGCTGGAGTGCAATGGCGTGATCTCGGCTCACCGCAACCTCTGCCTCCTGGGTTCAGGCAATTCTCCTGCCTCAGCCTCCTGAGTAGCTGGGATTACAGGCACGTGCCACCATGCCCAGCTAATTTTTTTGTATTTTTAGTAGAGACGGGGTTTCATCATGTTGACCAGGATGGTCTCGATCTCTTGACCTCGTGATCCACCCGCCTCGGCCTCCCAAAGTGCTGGGATTACAGGCTTGAGCCACCGTGCCCGGCCTATGCCTGGCTAATTTTTTAATTTTACAAAGACAAGGTCTCACTGTGTTACCCAAGCTGGTCTAAAACTCCTGAACTCAAGCAATTCTCTTGCCTTGGCCTCCCAAAGTGTTGGAATTAGCTGTGAGCCACTGCATGAGGCCCATTTTAACCATTTTTAAGTGATTTCCTGGTACTTTTTGAGCTCTTTCTATCTATAGACATTGGGTCTCCCTTAATTTACGATAATTCTTTTCTAGCATATCTCGATTTTTTTTAGGGCAACTGTCATTGTATGTGTCAGTGTGTGTGTGTGTGTGTGTTTCAACCAACATATCAAATCTTGAGTCTACATTCTGAGGAGAGTGTAGTAATGTGGGTTCCAGTGGCTTCTCTATTCTTATTTTATTTATTTATATTTTGAGAGAGGTTCAGCAAAGTGCTCAGTGGGTAAACCAAAAACTTAGTTTGCAAAGAGCTTTTGGTACTTGGCACACAACCCAAGCACATACAATATAAGTGAATGTCTACACACAAGCATGCCCTTGCTTTCCCAGGTCAACTGTGGAGAAACAAATGTCATCTCTCATCAGAGAATTATTCCTCCATTTGATGATGAGTGCATCCTGGCATCTGGAATTCAATTGACTGTTTTGTCTTAGAGCCAGGAATCTAGAAAGTGGGTGGGAACATCAGCTGTGAGTCAATATTTCACAATGTCACTGAAGAGAACATATCAACACTCAGTTAACAGGCAGCAGCCCCGTGCATATGATGACGAAGGCTGGACACATGTGAGGGTGTGAGTGTGGAAGAGGGCTGGGTCTGGGGACTTTGTAAGAATGTTTCCGTGCCTTGCTCAGTGCTGGCCGCATGTTTGGTTAAGCAGGACACTTCCTTATTGGGAGACTGTTTGGAACGGATTTTCTATTAACTGTTTATTTTGATCTTCTGATTTTCTTCATTTTAATAGGTTGTTAGCAAAATCAGCTTAATGCTGGTTATATACATTGATTAACTGTTTTGCCAATCATACAAACACAACCATTAAATGCTTGTGTGTTACTGAGATAATTATTATAACTGTATTCATACTAGAGGGATAGACCAACAATATGCTAGGAAGAAAGTTTTTTCTTCTTTTTAGTAAGAAGTAAATTTGATACTCAGGAGGTGGCATGGTAGACTTAGAATGCCCCTCCCTACTTTGCTTATCCTTCAAGTTCTCACTGAAATATGACCTCCTCTCCAAAGCCTCACAGTCTTCCCTGGCCTGACCACGGTTCCTTCTTCAGCTTCTGTGAGTTCTCATAGCACTGCATATAGCTGTGCATATTTGCCTGAGGCAGGAAAGTGACTCTTTTTTATCTTTTGCATGTAGTAGAAGCCCTGTACATTCTGATTAGGTTTTTTTGTTTCTGTTTCTGTTTTTTTTTTTTTTTTAATTTTTGTTTTTTGAGACAGGGTCTCTCCCAGTCTAGAGTGCAGCGGTGTGGTCATAGCTCATTGCAACCTGGAACTCCTGGCTCAAGCAGTCCGCCCACCTCAGTCTCCCGAAGGGCTGGGATTATAGGCATGAGCCACCACCATGTCGGGCCCTTGATTCGGTTTTAATTTAGAGTTTCAAAAAGTAAGAAGAAGGGTTATTGTTTTTGCTAATTTTACATGTAACCAGGCTCATCAGATTGGAATTAGACAACAGAGTAGAACGTGCAATCACCTTCAGCCTACCACTTAAGAGACAACCATCATGGGAATATTTTGGGATATTTATAAACTTAGAGATTTTTCTAAATAAAAATGGAATCACATTATCACTCCTTTGTGAGATGCTCTTTTAACTCAATATGCCATATGCATCTTTCTTTTTTGAGACAGAGTCTCGCTCTATCACTTAGGCTGGAGTGCAGTGGTGCAATCTCAGCTCATTGCAACCTCCACCTCACGGTTTCAAGTGATTCTCCTGCCTCAGCCTTCTAAGTAGCTGGGATTACAGGCATGTGCCACCATGCCCAGCTAATTTTTATGTGTGTTGGTTTTTTTAGTACAGATAAGATTTCACCATGTTGGCCAGGCAGGTCTTGAACTCCTGATATCAAGTGATCCACCCACCTCAGCCTCCCAAAGCATTGAGATTTCAGGCATGAGCCACCATGCCCAGCCATCACAGGCATCATTCTGGGTGAATCTATATGAAACTAGACCCACCTATTTAACCAATCACCCTATCTTAAATTTTTAGGTTATTTCCAATTTTTCCTACTACTGTAAATAATACTGTGCTAAATATCCTTGTACATATACCTTTGTATCCTGTTTCCATTCTGTTTACCCAATCACGCTAAAAAAAATTTTAGGCTATTGTCAATATTTTCCTATTGCTATAAATAATACTTGGATAAACATCTTGTACATGCATCTTTGTCTCTTTTTCAATTTTTTAAGGATAACTTCCTAGAAGTAACCTAATTGGTTATCCATTGGTCAGAGGGCATGTACTTATAAAACTTTTGGATACATGTTGCCAAACTGGCAAAAGGTTTTGTCAGTTTGCACAGTTATTACCTGTATGTAAGAATTCCTCTTTCACCCTACTGTTGGCCACAGTGGAGTTTGTGAACATTTTAAAACTTTATTAAGTATATTTTGTGAACTAGTTGTTAAGCTTAACCACAAACATCACGGTCTCTCTAGGGAAGTGTGTCCCATCTAAATGGCCAACTTAGAAACAACCATTCTCCATCAGCATGTGGTTGCCTGTGAAAAATACCCTGAAATTGTTCTTTAACACCACTCATTAAAAAATGTACAAGGTATGAGGTGGGTCCCTCCAAGTTGGTTAATTACTGTATCCCAGAGGACATAGAAAACAAATAGTCTCTTCTTTAAGGGAGTCCTGGGCCAGGCAATCTCATGACAATACTATCAGGTTGTTCTAGTAGATATTTATTATTAATTAATGGAGTAGACAGGTCAGTGGTATCTAGAACTATGCCCAAGACCCCTTGAAAAGATTCAGGGCAAGAGATGAATTGATGAGGTCCCTCCAAATATGGCTTTTCATCCAGCAAATTATATTTAGACACCCGGCACTAGAAATATGTAGACAAATTGGAGAGAGTTCAGAGAAAGGCAATAAAAAGATGAAGGGAACAGAGGGACTGATTTATGAGGAGAGATTAAAGAAACCAAAAACACAGACCCAGGACCCAGAAATGACTTCAGGGAGCATGATAACAAACAGTAAATACCTTTCCGTGTAAACCACCAAAGTGGAGACTTGTTTAGCTTGGTACCAAGAATGTAAGCAGTGGCAGGGTAGTGAAATGAAAGAGAAGAATCTGAGTTACTAATTTATTCAGGAGTGTCTCTAGAGAGAGGTTAGAAGCTCCCTGGCTGGAAACATTTAGCACCAGACAGCACTCAGCGCCCCCCCGCAGCCCCCCCGGCAAGGAGAGGATTCTAGACCGGAAAACAAGAAAACAGACTTGCAGGTTAGATCATGCCGAGCCTTGGAACCCTTCCACGTTGTTACCTCATGGCGACCATATAAATATACTATCTGAGGTCCCGAAGGTAAACTAATACAGCTCATCTCTTTTTCATTTCCTGATGTTAATGCCTCTTTAAGTTAGCAAGTTCGATCAGATTTGAACATATGCTTTTTCAATCAAGTCTGTCTGCATGGTGTCTTTGTGACAGAGGTGGGTGCCGAAGCTGGGGTTCAGGTGGATGCTGGAGATATCTCTGGGCTCCTTTAGTGCCTGTCTGAAATTGCCAAGGAAGAGAGGAAAGAGCCAAGCAGCCAGAAACACAGCCCACCCGCCTCAAGCCAGAGAGTATGTCCTACATCAGTTAGCTCTCATAATTTTTGCCCTAAATCTCATCCCCATAACAGAAATGTAGGAGCTTTGTCTCTTCAAAAATCCACCAGGTTCCAGGGGATCTGGAGAAGGCTTGCCGGGGCCTACTTGGGCTTTCCTTGTCCTTCTGTCGATACAAGAGTTAACTTGCTTGGATTTGCTCCAGCCAGTATTCAGTGATCCATAAAAAGGAGAATGGAACAATAAGAAAAATGGAAGCAAACAGCAGTACACACACCACACACGTCTATTGTTCAAAGCATTTACGCCTTCATAACAAGCCAACAAGTGTTTCCCAAGCCAGGGTCGTGGGCCTGACGCTGAGTTGGTGCCATGGGGAATGCCCACGCAGGCTTTTTATGTGATGCCCAGAATCAGTGCTGGAGCAACCAGAGGGGGTGAAAAGAAAGAGGAGAACCGAGGCTGGCTGACTGTGCTGACATTCTTCATTAGGGTGCATGTGGGAGAGAGAACTACAGTGTTCAGGTTAGCAGCTTGAGCTTTGACCATAGACAAGGGTTTCTCTACTAACTGTGCAATCCTGGTCGAATTATTTAACTTCTCTAGGTCTTGATTTGTTCATCAGTAAAAGCAAAGAAAAAAGTACCTAGCTCATGGGATTGCTGGGAGGGTTAAATAAATAAGACATATAATGAGCTTAACCGGTCTGTCACACAGTAAGCACTCAGTAAATGTTAGCTCTGAGAGTTCGTGCTCTTCCTGCGCACATAAACAGAAACTCCTATCTTGAAGTCCAGGGGGCCTCCAACACCCATCTGTGAGAAAGGAAAGGTGATGTTCTCCTCTATTCCTTACTTCACTGGCCATGGATTCCCAGGGAATCCATCATTTCAGTGAAAAGTGTTAAATTTTGACTTTTTAATTTCAATATTTTATTACAGAATACATTTAATGTTTTGATATTTTCAAAAACAAAATCCAACCTGATTTTGGATCACATGTATGACTACCTTATAACGAAACACTTAACTAGTGTCATTTAATTTTAGTGCCCACATTTGCTCCTAGGTTCATAACTGTTGACACCAAGTGATCACAGAAAGCCACAGCTTTAAACTTTCCTGTACAATGAGTTGTGAGCCCCTATTTTTCTGTATTTCTTAAGTTTGAGCAATGACAAACACCATGAAAAGTAGGAGTGGGAAAGGTGGGAGGCCATGTCTAGGGGTGTCCCAGGAGTATCTCCTAAATGGAGAAAGTTCCAGAAATAGGAGGCAGCATCAGGTAGTGATAAGCTGTGAGCCAGGCTGATTTGGGTTCAAAGGTCAGCTCAGCCACCTGAGCTGTGATCTGGGAGCTTAGACGCCATCATGGCTAGGTGAGAATCAGAGAATCATTCATGTGAAATCCCTCGCCTCATCCACCTGCAGATATGGACTCATCCCCATCTGAACACCAGCATCCCCTCACTGGTATAGCACAACATATGGACAGAAGGGGAGAATTTTCGATGCCCAGTGGGAGACTCGGTAGCAGGGGCACCCCAGAGTAATATGACTATGGCTGTGATGGCGTTGCTCCCAATCTGCCACCATAAATCAAAGATAGCGTGAAGAGGACAACTTCTGTAAAATGCACACAAGGTCACCAGGGACCAGTCACTCACCTGGTAAGAGGAGTGGCAAGGAGAGGTTTTCTAGGCAAAAAGACACAGTGCTACCCATGAGACTGTCATAGGAAGGAGGGAAATTGATTGCATAAAATACAGAATTTTGGGACTTGGAGAAAAAGTTTTGTAGATTTGGGGCACTCAGTTGTAATGTTCTGGCCGTGTCTGGCCATCCTGATGTTCAATAATGTGAGTCTTGAGTCCAAGAGCTTACACATGACTCCTCCAACTCCTAGGGCAGGAAGCACACCAGTATGCTTGGCTTGGCTTCTGGAACTGGTCTTCCATGGGGTCCTTATAGCTGCTTCTCCATTTTTAGATCAGAGAAGAGCCAACTCCTGGTTGACCAGAACATGGCCAGGCAGGCAGCAGCAGGTTTGGGAGTGAGACCCATGGGTTTACCTAATTGAGTCTCAGTTTTCCCAGTGGACAGATAGGGGCAATTGTGAGGACAAAAGAAAATCACCTAGTCCAGGACCTGGCACCCACTCAATTGTAGCTATCATCATAATTTACAACCGGCATTGGATAGAACAGAGTGGGCAGCCTCAGGTTTCAGCCCAGAGAGTATATAGAGAAGAAGACTTTAGTTGCTCTGTCATGGAGGCCTTTTAGCCTTAGCTGGCTGCCCTCAGGATCTCTGGGATATAGATAGTTGCACATGTATGTGACAGAGAATTTTGCTTGCAGGCATGAAAGTGTCAGAGAGAAAGGGGCACACAGTTTCCAGGGACCAGCAATGCCAATTACTTTTTTCCAGCTTATTTCTGGGTCTTTGGACATGAACATATCTTTGGTTGTTCCTATTCGTTTTCAGTCTGTAGCTCATTAGAGTGAACTTAAACTCTGTAGAAAGCAGATTTTAAGTATATGTGCATGCATGTGTGCAAGGAGCAGTATCTGTGTATAATGAAGTGTAAGAAGAGTCAGGACACTGAGTTTCTGCTTTCTCCTGACTCTATGATGTAGACCTGTCTGGCCTCTTCACTGTTTTGGGCCACAATTTCCTCATTGAAAAAATCTTCAGGAGTCTAGATCAAATGATCTCTAAGAAAGGACTCTTACCTATTTCTAGATTGCATTCCAGCCTGGGCAATAGAGCAAGACTCCTGTTCTCTCTCCCCCTTTTCTCTTTCTCTTTCTTTAAAAAATAAATAAATAAATAAATAAAGACGGGGTTTCACCATGTTGGTCGGGCTGGTCTTGAACCTGCAACCTTGAGTGATCTGCCCACCTTGGTCTTCGAAGTGCCTGGATGACAGGCTCCCGTGAGCCACCATGCCCGGCCGGCCGACAAAAAAAAAAAAAAAAAAAAAGAAAGGACTCTTCCAGAGTTTCCAGTTGATCTATGAATATATTCCTGAGGTGCTGGGTGGTTTCTGATTTTCTTAGAAGTTTCCGAGCCAACTGCCATATTCGTAGATAGGCTCAGGGGAATTCTATTCTGAGAACCCTCACTTAGAGAGAACAAGTCTTTAATTTTGAGGATCAGCTCAGCCTTTAAATTCTCTTTTTCTCCTTCACTCTCTATCTTTGGGCTTACTCTGCATTGTTAATTCTATGATAGAATGGAAAGAGAATTGTGAACAGTTGAGAGAAAATTTTTTGTTGCCCTTGGCTAAATTTCAGTTACAATGCAGGACAGGTTTGATGGAATTTAAGCCCACTTAGTTAGGTTCAGAGAGGAAACGACAGTGACTTGGAGAAGCAAGTAGAAGACACAGAACACGTGACTAAAGAATCCATCTTTACAGAGCTGCTCCCCCAAAACAAGGCTCATGGGCTTTGGGGTAGTCCTGTATACCTTGAGAAAAGTCGAAACATTTTCACAGTCAAGTCCACCAGCACTGCAGACACCTAGGTATTGCTAGTACTCTTGCCAGGAGGACCAACTTGGAGGATTATCTCCTCCACTTCCTCTTCTTCAACCCCACTAAATTAAACTCAGGATAGGGGAGAAGTGAGCCCAGGAGAGATGTGGGAGTTTGCCCCTTATAATAATGCCACCTTAGGTCCAGTAAACATGAATGGGATTTCATGTGTTCACAGCTGGCTCTGCATTCTGTGTCAGAAAGGCAGGAGCTTCGTCTGTAATCTGAGTTCTTCTAACAATGGTTTTTGTAAAATTAGAGGGATTTGAAAAGCATGAGGTTAATGTGCTTAGTGATCTTATCAGCTCCTTTACAGAAGCAGACGAGCACATTTCCAGGAGGGATCCAGAGTACAGTGAGAGCAAAAGGGAGGGAGTGGGAATGCTCTGTGCTTTCTGACCAGTTTTTCCACAAACCTAAAACTCTGAGAAAGGAAACTCTATTAGTTTTTTGCTTTGAAACAAAAAACTACAATTGGTGCTGAGTAGTTCACTTTTTAAACTACAAATTTGCCATGACAGGGATGAAAAACAAAAAAACTACTGATAATTTATCTGTATATGACCCCCTTTTTATTACTACTGGGCCAGAAATCATCTTATAACTAAAAAGGTTAATGTTGTGTGTCAAAGAAAAGAGTATCGAGATGGATCATGTTGGCCTTGCTTGTGGTGGGGCCATTGAGGGCAGAGATGCACTTGGAGCCTGACGCATACTAGATAATAAATATAAAATGAATGAGTGAACAGATTGGCAAATAAAAGAGGTAGACAGTCTCTGTTGGGATGCATGGGACTTTTAATATTATGCCTTGGGGCAATGCTCATGTGCAGGTAGCCTTTGGGGACCAGCCTTGTCCCTGGCCCATAGCTCAGAAGCTGCCATCACCTATTCCATCCCTGAACTCCTTAGAATACAATATCACCAGCTTGTCTCTTTCTAATTATTTCTGAAAACAAATGATTAGGCCTTATTGACTTAAAGGTTTTGCTGACAATTGCAGGGGAATAGAAACAAATGAGAATTTCTTTTCTTAAGGTGCCAGAATACTAAAAAATTGTTA
This sequence comes from Callithrix jacchus, assembly GCF_049354715.1. Classification (NCBI taxonomy): domain Eukaryota; kingdom Metazoa; phylum Chordata; class Mammalia; order Primates; family Cebidae; genus Callithrix; species Callithrix jacchus. The sequence goes on along the minus strand of NC_133510.1, from coordinate 54,374,284 downwards.
GTACTCTGGGCCCTGGCAAATAGCTTTTGCCTTGCACCTGCTGTGGCAACTGGATGACCTCTTAGTCTCCAGTGATTGGCTTTTATGTACTGTCACATTACTCCACTCTTCTTAGCTAGCATTATTTGTATTCTTTATTATTGTCTACCTTGTTTTCTCAGGATGTAAATTCCTTGAGAGATGGCTGCTGCCTGTGTTATTCACTCTATCTACTGGGCTTAGAAGAGGGCTTCTGCTATACTGGGTGTTCTGGTTAGAGAAGGAATGAATGGAAACCCTAGATTCAAAGCCAGTTTGGGTAAGAAATTTGAACCTGAGTTGGGGATGTTAGCACAGCTAACAGGCAGTTGGAAATATGAATATCCAACTTTTTCATTCATTCAGAAATTATTACCTAAGCATCTACTATGTGCCAGCTACCATAGAGATGCTTTAAACACAAACTTTGGCTTCCAGCCTTAGATGTCTCAGGAGTAGAACCTCCAGATCAAGTTCTCAACTTATTTCTGCTGCCAATTTGCTGTGTGGGTTGGACCAAATCATGGAACGTCTCTATGTACAAAGTAGGTCCGCCGATATTCCATCACCTCTCAGGGTAGCTCTAAGGATTAATTGGCATTTACAGACTGCTTTGAGCTCCAGAGATAAAAGGTCTCCTGCTTCTGCCAAATCGCATGATTACAGTAGTGTGGTGGGATACATGATTTAGAGCTTATGAAGGACTTTGAAGATGAAAAGAGACAAAGTCTTATTATGATTTCTTTCAGCTCCTAGGCAGGACTGACCTCGAGGTTTATGTGCCCCTGAGTCTTTCTGGCACCACTGGGATTCTGGCTCTTTTTCTTGTCCTTCTCAAGAAGTTACACCGGCCCTCAATTTTTTCTTTTTTGCAGTTTCTAAAAGAAAAATCAAAGGCAGCTTCTTGCATTACAGAAACACAACTCAATGATCCCAGGGCTAAGGGAGGAGGAAGAAGGCACAGAATAGATTTTTCTCTGACACTCTCATTCCTGGATTTATGTCACTAACTGTTGGAACCAGTCAATTCTATTGAAGGATAAGAGTCACTCCATCAACAAAATAAAGCCAAGTAATAACAAACCGAAAGTGTGGCTTGAGGCATTAATTTGCTTGATGTTAGATTTAGAAAATCTGTTCAGAAACAGTCTCTGAGGACATATTAATATGGCCTCAGCTGAGAGACAAAATATTGATCTATATCCTGTGCCTTTCTGGAGTTTCCTTCCCCCTTGAAGGCCTGCAAGACCCCATCTCTGGAGGAGGAAAGAGTCCTGGTACTGAAGGGCCAGCCACAACCTCCTGAGTTCTCAGAACTCTGGGAAAAGCCACTACTGAAATATACCTAAAGCAGGGGCTTGGGGTCTGGGACTGAGGTAATAAAACCTGTATGGGACCCACTCTAGAAAAATCTCACTTGGAAGAAGTCTACTCTATTCTCATTTTTCAAAGCCTACTTGAGACAGAAAATTTGAGATGGAAGTTAGTAGTATTCAGAAAAGAGGATATGGCACAGCACCCTAAGGCTTCCCCAACCCCTGTCCCTTAAATGTAAGGTCCAAAGCCACTACTCAACTTGTCCTACCAAGGGATAGGCCTGCACAGGAACACTTAGGGTTTAGATGGTGGGTGCTGTGTGATTTCTACTTGGGTGGAAGGTTTTGCTGCAGATACTCACATGGTGATCCTGAAGCAGAAGATCTGGATCTTGGAGGCAGTGTACTCAAATGGGATCTGATCTTGGTTATATTCATAACTCTGTTAAAAATAAATCCAGGCTGGGCATGGTGGCTCACGCCTGTAATCTCAGCACTTTGGGAGGCCAAGGTGGGTGGATCACCTGAGGTCAGGAGGTCAAGACCAGCCTGGCCAACATGGTGGAACCCTATCTCTACTAAAAATACAAAAATTAACTGGGCGTGGTGGTGGACACCTGTAATTTTAGCTACTCAGGAGGCTGAGGTGGGAGAATTGCTTGAACCTGGGAGGTGGAGGTTGCAGTGAACCGAGATTGCTCCCCTGCACTTCAGCCTGGGTAACAGAGTGAGCCTCTGTCTAAAAAAAAAAAAAAAAAGAAATCCATAAGATGAGAAGCAGCTTTCAATTTCTTAATGCCAGAAGGGTGGTAAAACTTACTTACACGAGCTCTTTCAAAACCTGACTGGTGGACAGAAATCGATTATTTACTTTATGGGCTGGTCTTGATCCTTCCTGTATCTCTTTTCACTTAATTTGCTCAAGTCCAGGAGTTTCTTTCTATTGTATTGTTTTAGCACATACATTAGTTAGTATCAGCTGGGAGTTGGGGCATTATTTCATTAATACATTGCCCCACTTTCTAGCACATTTACAGGTGGATGAGAGTTTGGCTTTTGGAAAACACAAAGGGTATGCAATTTAAGTCAACAATGACAGCAACAATACAGAGTCTCCCTGGGACTCATTTCTGGGAATTTCTATAGCTGTTTTGAACTCACTATAGTGCAGAGCTTAAAGTAAAAGCTGTAATTCTGTTCCTTGCCACAATGCGTGAGCATTTCTGGCCAGAACAATTTGCTCTGAAGGACATGTACTGCACGCCAAATAGAGAAAGCACTTGTATCCCAGTGAGACTGCATCTGAGAAGAAAGTTTTCATCTATTATTTCCAAGTCATTTAGTAATTCACAAACAAACAGGCCATTCTGTAACATAATTGAGTTTCCATTTCTAAACAATGATATAATAACATAGTAGTTTATCCAAAATTCTGTCCCAGAATATCCCATTTCTTGGCAGTTATTTTAAATGGCACAACTGAGATGTATTGGATTTGGGGAATATTTCCCTTTCTCTATCCAGTGCTTTCTGAAGTTGTAAGATTGCTTGATGAAAGGTGCCTTGTGAAAACACTGCCTTGTTTTAAGAAAATATTATCCATCTTTTATGGTATATCTTTCCACAGTATTTGTGTTAGTATATTGATCTGGGTATGTCTAGAGTTGTGTGATTTTACAGCACAGTTTCTCTCTATATTTATTATTATTTTTTAATCATCTCTAAAGATTGTTCCAGTAGTCTTCTATATATCTTGTTTTTGTTATGTCTGATTCTAATTTTATCCAAGGTCAGCTGTGGTTTGATGAGTTTAAATCACAGGAAGGACATGTGCCAAATTAAAGGCTTCTTGGTAATTTTTTGGGAGGATGCTGGGTATTTTTAACCCTCCCCTCTTACCAAGGAGAAATAGGTTTTTATAAGAATGTGTATTTAAACATATTTTTAAATGCATGATTTCTGAAGAAGTCTGAGAATGCTGCAAAGCAGGAAAGGGCTGGGGGATCACTGGCAAGAGAAACATAAAAATGAAATATTAATATGACCAGGCACTAGCTTCATGGCATTTCTTCTCCAGAAAATAAATGATGCCACGTTCATGTTGTTAAGCCCGCTGTCTAACATAGTTGGTACCTTTGTCTTCATTGTTTAATTACAGGCCTAAGGAGTCACTGAAGAGGGAGGTCATCTGATCTTACACTTGATTTTATTTATTGGTTGTGGTTGGGCTGGAGACCTCTGGGAAGCAGGCAGCTTCCAAGAATAGCAGATTTTAGATGTTACTTACTTGCCTGACTCAAAGAACCAGTTATTTCACTAGCATTCAGTAGCTGCCTGACTGTCCACAGGTGTAGCAGACTAAATGTCATTATCTCTATGGGGAGTCTATCAAAAATTATCTGATTATACATAGAAAAATTCCCCCAAATTAGAATTGGGATGGGAAGTATGGTTTGGTTGACCAGCTGGGCTCCACAGCATGTTAGAGTTGGAATCTGAATTTTGAGCAATAAGATAATACAAATAAGATAGAAGGGGTCCAATATCTATTGAAATTATAAGCAACCTTTTGTGTGGCTGTGTACTTCTCTGGGGAGAGTGTGACTAGGCTTTATGAGATTCCCCAAACAGCCACAACCTTGTAAAGTTGAGATCTCTTTCCAGGCAGATGAGTCAGTCTTCCCTCACTCTCCCATATAGGTTCTCCACCAGAGAGAAACACCAGCCCCAGTGCTCACTATGTGGATTTACTGAGAGCTTGAGTTGGAGAGCAGGAGCTACACTCAGGTCCCTAAAGGCCATGGCCGATGGTGTAAGTGGGTAAAGTGAGCCTGGGTGCAGGAGGGTGGCCAGAGACATGGATTCCCTTTCCAAAGGGAGCTGTCTTACCTTTTCCAGGATGAGTATTTGCCTAGATGTGTACATATTTCCCAGCAACTAATTCAAAATTTTGAAAAATACTGAACATACCCCACAAAAAAGCTTATAGGCAGCTTTGGCCAAGATCCTTTGGTTTGTCACTTTTCTGCCAGTGGTTCCCATTGTAGGCAAACTCAATTTCATAATGTATTTTTGGCCCCATTTTCATAATGTATATTTGGTATTTGGTAACAGCTTCTTTTCTACTCCCAAGATGAAATCTATACATAGTGTAACTAACACGTGTAATCTTTTAAAAGTACTTATGCCTTAACTGTAATACAAAGGAGAAGGAACATGAAGGAAACTTGTAATAAATGTTTGTATTTTAACATGTAAGTGCTCTAGTACGACTATATTAGAAGTCACAAAAGTCTGTATGAATTTCCAAAATGCTCCCTACGGGGCTGGATTGTCACCGCTGAAAATCATGATGCTAGAGGCGACTTCCTCATGTAAATTCCATCTTGCTTCCTTAGAACTTTTCACTCATTAGTCTTGGCTCTGCCCTCTAGTGCCACATAGATCACATTTCATTTTGCCCTTATGGGACAACTTTTCAAAAATAGGAAAAGAGTTTCTAACTCTCCCCTTAAGCCATACACCCTTCTCAAGCCCAGGTCTTGTCTTCTCCGGCCAAGCTTTTCCAGTTCCCTCAACTATTCCTGACATAGTTCACCTCCCAGTGTTATCTGTCATTCTGCTTTTCCTAAGTCTGGGTCCTTACCCCAGTCCTGAGTCCATTCTGCATGGTTGGGTGTGTTTGAGCTGCCCTACCCTTTCTTTCCTCACCCCTAACTAGGGGCATTTATGGTCACCTGTGTGGGATGCCTTGGATTGTGTGTTCCATGTGGCAGCCTTGATGTGACTTAGGAGAGGAAGCCCTTGTTCTGAGTGCTGGGCTGCACCCTGGATATGCCATTATATTGAAGCAGCTACAGTTGCCAGGTCTGACTGCATTTGCCCTGTTGAATAGGCTCTAAGCTGACATTCTGACTTGTGCAGTTAGCTGCAGCCACATCTCATTTGTTGGCTCCTTCGGCAGCTTCCTTTATTGCGTCCATCACTTTCTGAGTGTCCTGCTTTGCAGAGGAGGCCTTTAGAGGAGGCCTGGGAAGCCAATGAAATCATTATTTTTTGCTCTTTTGTCCTAATGGGTTGTTTCCATCCTGCTCCATATCAACTACAGTGTGAAACTAGGCTGCCACTTTGAATCTACAACATGTTAAAACAACTCACTTCAGAATTCATGAAATCAGCATAAAAACAGAGTAGAATGGTGGTTACCAGGGACAGGGTGGGGTAGGGTGGGAGAAACAGGGATATGTGGACGATGAATACGGTCCAGGATCTAATGTACAGCACAGTGACTATAGTTAATAATAATGTACAGTATACTTGAAGTTACCCAGGAGAGTTGACCTTAAGTAATCTCCCCCCAACAGAAATGTAACTGTGTGAGGTGATGGATATGTTAATTAGTTTGATCGTGGTAATTGTTACATAATGTGTACATATATAAAAATATCGTGTTGTATGCCTTGAATATATATGTTTGTTAATTATACCTCAATAAAGCTGAAAAAGCCCACAAAAGTAAACAAAAAAATTCAAGTGTAATTCATGAGTTTAGTTGTTTCTTTTTTTTGAACTGTAGTATCAATAGGAGTTAACCATATTGCATACTATGTAGGCTTTCAGCATTTTACCGACTTCTTCTTTCTCATCTCCTCACTCCTTCCTCCTGGATTGTCCATGAAACTTCAAAAGTGCATTCCTTTAAGATACAGAATAATTCCATTATTATTTCTGGAGCTTTGGTCCTAGCCCCCCTATAGGACCTGACCATAGAAGAGGGATGAGGTAGGGAGAGAGGGGAGCATCTCACTGAGTGCTTCAGTTTGGGTAAAATAACTCTTCAGAACAAAATACCTCCCTTGCTTAGGGAGGTTGTAATGCCAACTGTGAATTATAAAGGAAATAATTTTTTAAAATTATGAGTATAACGAAAAGTATAATGTTTTCTCTGTTCCAAATGCATTCCCATGCTTTATTCTATCCTATACTGGAATGAATACACATTTATTGTTTATTTGTGTATTACTCCCACATTGGTTTTTTGAATGCCTCTTCTGTGCTGCCCTGTGTATGTGGGACACGCAGGTCTGACTGCAAGGAACTGGCATTTTGGTAGCAGGCAGAAAAGTAAATAGACGTTCAACCTAGCATGTGTCATTGGCCGTTATGGCTGCACAAAAAACGACTATGTAATCTAGTCTTCAGAGATCCAGGGATCCTAGAAGACTGAGCTGCTGTTGAAAGACTGAAAGACGAGCAGGAGTTACTCAGGTGAAGGAGGTGTAAAGGGAGTGAGTGTCACGTAGATTGAGGAGCATGCGCAGTGGATAGCGTGAGCCCTGAATAACATTTCAAAGGGAATCGGTCGTAGGCTCTGCTTGGGTGGCCTGCCGGGGTTGATGGCAAAGGCAAGTCCTGCAAACGCCAAGCACTCCTGACTGCACTTCTGTCTTGCAGGTAAAGGGCCCATGAAAATTGCTTGTGACATTTCCTCAACAAAGCCTTTACCTCTGGTATCAAGAGCTTTGCTTTTCTCATTTACCCATCCAGTTGCTCTACTTCTGCTTTCTTGGCAGTACACAAGGAAATATATGAAAAAGCTCTTGTGAGATCTCATCTCTAATTTTGGGTTGTGGGTTTACCCTAGGTGGAGCTCCTCTATCATTCTTTTTTCTGATGACTTGAAGTTGAGTAGATATAGGTTTCTATCTCAGTTCTCCCATTTCCAGCTCTCTGACATTAGGCAAAATATTTAAGTCCTTTGAATATGTTTCCTTATCTATAAAATGAATATAGGATAGTACCCATCTTATAGAGTTGTGGTAATGTGAGCGAATGCTGGGTGCAACAAAAGTATTTAGCAAATGGTGGCTTTTGTCCTAGTCTTTATTGACAACTTAAAATCCCACTCACTGAACAGGGAGATGGTGGCTATAGAATTTTGTGCCTATGTGGGGAAAACAACGTTGAGAATTGAGTAAATGTGAGAGGGAATGAAGACTATCCCCTGAGAAACACTAGGTTTCACCCTCTCTTTTTATCACTAAAATAAGAAAATAATAAAGTTGTCAGGCCTGAGTGTCTTCCTCTGCAAAATAAGGGTTGGATTAAATGACGTTTTAAGACCCTTTAAATATATAACACTTCATTCATTTCAGGTGTTGGAGTAATTGCTAATTAAGGGCTATCAGTGATAAAGATACAGGACTTCTAAATTACGGTTATTATTAGAGCCCCTAGGAACCTTTAGAAAAATCCTGGTGTGTGGGTTCCACTCCAGACATATAAAGTCAGAATCACTGGTGAGTGGTCACTCTATGAGGGGCAGCCAGAGTTGAAGTTTACAGTAGTGGCTGGAGTAGGAGTTTTGTCTTTGATTTCAGCTTATAGCATCATTTATAATAGCAAGTCACCAAAGTTGGAGAATTAGATGTCAGAAGTTAATATTATAGCTTTTGTTGTTTGTTTAAAAACTTGTTTTTCTCCTTTAGTGAATAATTAAGCTTTTTAGAGTTGTATGTAATTGCTGGCCTTTGAATTTCCTTTTCCAAAATGTTCATAGCATAAAGACGTATGTTGCCAATTATATTTTTAATTAGTATGGAAATGTGTTTAAAGCTCTTTCACAGAAATGCGTACTAAATCTGTTTTAGAGAACTTACTTGTAAGACTTTTTTTTTTTTCTTTTTAGCCAATTCCAACTCATGCTTTGGCCTCTATTCAAGAGAAGCCACTACAATGAAATATTTTCTGACACTATGTGTAAATAGCTGTCCTGGATGTGTGTGTCCTTATTTATGTCAGAGTTCCTAAAAACTGCCAAAAATAAAACCTGTTTTTCTTCCAATGAAAAACATTCAAAATGGAAGAGGGAGGCATGTCATGTTGACCCAAAAATAGCATGAGCATAATGAGCCCAACATGGGAGAGGCTTTGAAGGCTCAAATCTTAATGGGAAATACTTGCGGATTTTACTTCACTATAATTGGAGGACAAAACATAATTGTATTTTAGAATGACAAATTCTTGATGTGTACTTATTGATCTTCAGTATGTGTGGTCTGTTAGAAAGAATATCACAGGAGACGTTTGATAAATCATTTATATGCATATAATTTTTAGAGGGATAATAGCTATACAACTTGTTTAGTAGCTTGCTTTTTTCACGTATTAACCCATTTATGCCTGAGTTTGCAAATTTTTGAATTTTGCAGTCAGACCTTGGTGATGACCGTGAGCAGTGGGCTATGACTAACTCCCACATGCTTAATGTTCCAATAATAGAACACTAGGCATAAATGGCTACCATATGCTAGACAGTCATTCTTATCCAAACCTGTAATCTCTGTCATCATTTTAATGACTGCATAATAATCTGCATTATGGATATAGCAGAATTTATTTAACCAATCCCCTATTTCTGGACACTTAGGTTGTTTCGAACTTCCTTACTAAACAATGCTGCAAAAAAAATCCTTGTTCATGTTGTTCATATATGTGTTTGTCTTTGTACAATATATTTTGTTTCTGAGACAGAGTCTCTGTTGCCAGGCTGGAGTGCACTGGTGCGATCTTGGCTCACTGCAACCTCTGCCTTCCGGGTTCAAGAAATTCTTTTGCCTCAGCCTTCTGAGTAGCTGGGATTACAGGAATGTGCTACCATGTCTGGCTAATATTTGTAGCTGGGATTACAGGCACGCACCACCAGCTAATTTTTGTATTTTTAGTAGAGACAGGGTTTCACCATGTTGGCCAGGAGGGTCTCGATCTCCTGACCTCATGATCCGCCCACCTTGGCCTCCCAAAGTGCTGGGATTACAGGTGTGAGCCACTGTGCCCAGCCTTGTACAATACTTTTAAAGTATGATTTCATACAAGTAGAATTACTGGGTCAAGTAATGATCATAATTTAATACATATTAGCAAATTATATTAAATGCTGTATCAGTTTACACTCCTACTGGAATCGTTGTTTCAACTTTTTTTATTTTTAATTTTTATGGATGCATAGTGGAACAGTTACTTCTTGATCAGAAAATTATTTTCAGCAATGCAGTGTTGTCATCTGCAATTTGAAATCCAAAGTTAAAATCTTCCCATATAACTCAACAAATAACTTCCAAATACCCTAAGATCATTCTGCAAGGTAAAATGCTAGAGAAAGCCAAACACTTTTCAAAGTAGCAAGGGTGGAGGCCAGGAGGATGAAGAGGAGAAAGAGGTTGCTGACAATGAACTTACAAGAAATCAGTGTTTTTTTACTTGCTGGTACCTTACCCAACCTCTGGAAAAAATGAGCATCCTCCTTAAAATTCTCAGTGGAATTTTAAGTGGAATTTCTAGTTTTCTCTTGTTTTCGACATTTGGTTGGTCGAAAAGAAGGGAAGAGTAGAAATTCCACTTAAAATTCCACTGGGTCTTATATTTGAGATTGGCAGCACTGAGGCATTCCAGATGGCTTTGTCCATTCTTTTGAACCTACCTTTTGATCTTATTTAAATTTCCTCCCCATTTCACCTGTTCTGGGTTTATTGCCTGGAAAACAAGCAGGTGAACATAATAGCTCCTCCTTAAGGCACCACTAGACTACAGGAAATTTATGTTCAGGTCAGGAATCATATAACATGACTACATGCTCCACATTTATGGGCAAGTTAAGCAACAGGGAATTTTATACCGGGATTTATGACACAAACTTGTAGCAGGCACATTGTGAGGTGGGAGGGAAATTTAAACAAGGAAAAACTCTGCCAATAAGAGAGATCCAAATTCTTCAATTGATGGAAAAAACATGTAAGGATTTTATTCTGGAAATTGCCTATGAATTCACACAAGAGACAGGAAAACATAAATATTGTACCTGATGACTCCTCTTTCCCACATAAATGAGTTCTCTTCTTTCAGATGAAGTCATTTCTGTTTCCTGGTCAATCAGTAGTGTACAGACCAGAATTGTCCAAGAACATTTAATTAGATGCATTAGTAACATTTATCCCCATTAATTCCAGGATGGAGGGAAGAAGAAAAGAGAAGCATGTGTTGAGTTGAGAAGGCAAAGCTTTTACATTTCCTAAAAAACTGAACTACACCTTATGTATCCATCCTTACAGCCCATAAAAGCCAACACAGAGGAGAGCACCAGCTGGAATCATTCAGTGAAGGCAATGGCTTTCAAAGACAGAGCTAGCAGCAGGTGGAATATAGATTAGGAGTCCTTTTATTCTTCAAATAGTAGTTGTTTTTGGTGTGAAGCAATGTGGTTCTCATATAGTCAATAAAGAGCAAATTCAGGGTATTTGTCCTTTGGCTAGTGAGGCTGATGACTCCAGTTTCACACCATCACCCAGGGAGTTCAGAGAACACTGGACTAAAATGCTGGGGGATTTGGGTCCCGGCTTGGCAGAGCTGATTCTTCACACCCGTGCTGAGATCCACGGGTATACAGTGTAACGGCCAGGACAATTCTGAATGATTCTTGGGCTGCTGGTAAAGTCGTTGCTTGGAAAATGGTTTCTCCAAGCTTGTCTGGCTTCTCTCTGATCCTTGTCATAGTTCTGTTTCTGACCGTTCTGGAAGCTGGGGGGTGGAAGATCAAGGCACTGGCAGATTCATTGTCTAGTGAGGACTCACTTTCTGGTTCATAGAGGGCAACTTTTTGCTGTGTCCTTACATGATGGAAGGGATGAGGGGTTTCTTTTATAAGGGCGTGAGTCACAGTCACCTCCCCAAATCCTCACCTCCTAATTACCATCAATTTGGGGGTCAGGGTTTCAACATGTGAATTTTGAGGGGGCACAATCAGACTAGAGCAGTCAGCTACACTACATTGGGTACACAGGCTGTATGTGATCCAGGGGAGTTTGAGTACATGGTCTTAGGAGTTACAGTTATTTGCTTAGAAGTTACAGTTTTTCTCATTCTAAATGTAGATAGGTTTGGTGGGGAGAGCAACAGAAGAGGAGGGAGCACTTGGGATTCCAGGAATGACCAACAAGAGTCCACCCCTGGGAGATATTGGATCATCTACTCCCTGAGGGGAGGCTTTGCTGATTTTGTTCTCCACTGTTCTCCCAGTGGCACATAGTAGGAGCTTAATAAATGTATCATATTGCCCAAGACCAACAGGAATGGTGAGAAGTGACACCACTAGTTGTGACAACTGCATAGCTTTAATGTTCTCCAAGGAGAATAGCTCATGGTTTAAGAATATAAAAAATGGCCCCAACATTAATTTCTACTTTTCTTCCCCACATGCACTATGGACTGGAATGGGCCAAGCGTTTGCTTGTTTAAGATTATTTGACACATTATTGCTGAGGAATTCATATTCAGAGCCTGGGCTTTGTTTCATACTCCTTGTTAAATACAAAATAAGGAATCAGATCCTAATTGAAGAAGAAATGCATGGCATAGAGTGGTGGTTCTCAGACTTGATCGTGTGTCAGTTTGAATGTGAAACACAGATGGCTGGGCCCCAACCCCGGAGTTTCTGATCCAGTGGGTTTAGGGTGGGGCTGAGAATTTGCATTTCCAATAAGTTCCCAAGTAATGCTGATACTGCTCCTTTAAGACCAAACTTTAAGAGCTAATGGAAAAGAGGAAAACACACTCATATTGGAATAAGATAAACCTGGACTCCTAGCTTGCGATGCGATTTTGGTCAGGTCAACTTTGCTTAGCATCACCTTTCTCATCTGCAAAATGGTGATGATATCTGCCTCTCAGGGCTATTCTGAACGTTAACTGAGGTGAAGTGAGTAGCGTGGCTGGTCTGTGGTAGTCACTCTCTCCAATGATGTAAGACTTTCTTCCCTTACTCCTTTTGTGGGACCCTCATACAATGCAGGGCTTGTCTGAAGGGTTGATCTCTGTGTGAACTGAGTTTCTGCTGTATTGATTTCACGTTGCCATTTATATACATCCTGAGGTTTTTGCTAACTATTATTAAACATTTACTATGTGAATGCCATTGTGTGAAATAATTTTTACATTTTATATAACCTTAGATATTATTCCTTTTTAACAGATGAGGATAAGTAAGTTGCAAGAAGAGCCTATAGCCAGTAAGTGGCAGAACTGAGTATTCAAACCAAGGTACACTCCACACCAGCATGCTCGACTTCTTTGTTACAATGGTTCCCATGATTCTCTATGAACAGAAAATATCAGATTATTACCCTTTTTTCTTTTTTTGAGATGGGGTTTCACTCTGTCACCCAGGCTGGTATGCAGTGATGTGATCTCAGCTCACTGCAACCTCTGCCTCCGGATTTAGGTGACTCTAGTGCCTCAGTCTCCCAAATAACTAAGATTATAGGTGTGCGCCACCATGCCCGGCTAATTTTTGTAGTTTTAGTTGAGATGGGGGTTTCGCCATGTTGCACAGGTTGATCTCAAACTCCTGACCTCAGGTGATCCTCCCACCTCGGCCTCCCAAAATGCTGGGATTATAAGTGTGAGCCACAGCACCTGGCCTTATGTCCCTTTCTGTAATTACCCACATTGAGGAAAGTAAGCAATTATCCTGAGAATGTGAATGAAAGGGAAGGGGATCTGTGTGTATCTTTAAGTCAAGGACTTTCTCTTACTCTTGTGTGGAGAGGAGCTCTTTATTTGTGAAATTAACAAATGAATGGAAAGCTCAGATCAAATGACAACCTCATATGCCTTAATAATTACTAGGCTTCCTCTTTAACTGATCAGTATAAATTGTCTCATTATTATTCATATCCACCAATTGATATTGGTCCCGGAACAATTGGTGAACACTCTCTTAAGTCTTGCTTGGATCTAGAATCTTTCATGAAAATGATAAGCGGTTGTTACTACCTTCCCTTTCTTAATGTTAGTGATGGAAGAGATCTGAGTTACTGGCAGCATATCCATACGGGTCCATACCCACTTCAGTCCTCACCTCCTCGGAAGAATTTGACTGAGGGGCACAAAGCAGAAAAAGAGACAGAGGCAAGTTTCAGAGCAGAAGTGGAAGTTTATTAAAAAGGCTTTAGAACAGGAAAGAGAAGAAAGATCCCTTGGAATAGATCCAAGTGGGCGCCTGAACATCAAAGAGAGAAAAAGAAGACAGCAAAAAACAAAAAACAAAAAAAAACCCAAAAACAGAAAAGAAGGACCTTTAATCTTGATCCTATGACTTTCTAGGCTCACATCTCTCCCATGATTTCTTCCTTAGGGTGGGCTTCCCACCAAGAAGTGCTTCCTTACCCTTTGGAATTGAGCACACACAGTCTGTTTTGGGAGTTACATGCATGCCCATCTGAGGCTTTTTCAGGTGGCCTCTGCCCCTGGAATGTCGTATTTCACCATTTTGTCTCTTAACATGCATGCTCAAGAAGCTGCTTCTCCCTGAGAAGCAGCATTCAGTTAACACTGTTAGTGCTTGCTAACTGCATTCAGTTAGCATTCAGTTAACACTTTTAGTGTTAACAGGTGTGGACCATCAGGAGCTTGTCTCTCCCTGGCTGCTGATTATCATTTTTAGAGAGGCAATGCGATAACTGCCAAACCATCACCCCACATTTCTAGTGGGTGGGGGGAAAGAGCCCTCTCCTGCCTTGCTCCTGCCTAACTACCTGTAACAGATTCACACTCATGGTTTGATTTACTAGAATACTTTGCCAGGAACCCCTTCTACATCAGGACCCATTTTGAATACTCGCAGGCAAAGTTACTCTCAGATGACCTTGAGCCCTTCCATACTTGAATCTCATGCTCCCATGAAGGCAGTTCTTAACCTCTTTTTTTTAATCAGTTGCTTAACCCATGATCCCTGGCTTCTTCCATAAGAAAGGTCTAGTATTTATTTTTTCTTTCAGAAAAGAAAATTTCTCTGAGGAAGGCAGGCCACAGGGCTGGCCTGTCAGGGTTGGAAGGGTACAAACAGAAGGCTTTGGGCAGGGCTCTGATTTGGCAATCAACCAGAAGATATTCCTTGCCCACTCCTGCTCACTGGCATTCCCAAGGGAGAGCGACTATCCCATGGGACTGGTTGGGAATAGCAGTAGGGTGTAGTATAGGCAGGTGGGTTATGAATTCTGACAAGGTGGTGGCTTTATACTCTTTTTCTTATGTGCCCTGTAGGGCTCTGCTTCCTACCTTGGAGCAGACTCAGTCTCGATAGGTGTTCCAAGGACAAATTTTAGAAAATAATGGAAAAAATTTTCAAAGCCCATTTCCAGTAAGTAACATTTAGTCAGTATGTTAATTGTACCAGTGAATTACTACACATGTCTGTTCTGAATGGTCAGCACCTGTTAACTTACCTGTTGTTAAATATTATGGCTATAATATTTAATTAAAAAATAAGGTAATATATCAAATATGTTATATTTAATATATCGTTATACTATTAAATATATTTAATACATTGTTATATTATTGAATATAATGTTATATTTAATATACTATTACTATAACATATTATGGTAATAGAAATTATTAAAGCAATTTTATTTCTACACGTTGCAAGGTCAGTGGGCCAGTGACACGGCATAATTTCCTCATATTGTGCCTGCATTGTATTGCCTGTTTGACATTGGGCAGGCAAGAATGGGTTGGATGGAGGCTACTCTTGAGCAACTGGAATCAGAAGAATGTCTGATGGTAGGACATAGGACGTAAAATTCATAAAGGGAAAAACTGTTTGAGCTCAGACCCCAATCAGAACATGACTCTCCTTCCCTGCATTCTTCTCCCATTTTCTCTTCCACCTCCAGGTCACAGCAGCAATGCAAACAAGAGGCAGACACATAATACTCAGCTTGGAGAGGAAATCCATTGCCTAGGTAACACATAAGGCAGGCAGCCAGTATTTCAGGGGATATTGGGGAAAAATAGTTTTCTTCTGAAGTTAGTTGGTAAAGATAATTCTCGAATTGAACTTTGATTACATTGCACATGAAAAGACTAAGAATATTTGAAAATAATTGAAAGAACATTGATTCAAAGATATACCCATCTCAGCACAGACTGGCATAGGACAAGTACACTGTGTGGCATAGTGTCAGATCATCAGAAGCTGGAAGAAGAGGAACTTAGGCCACGGCTGCTTCCAATTCTAGTGTCATCTTGCTAAGCTGCTTATCTGACCACAACAACCATGCTAGCTCCATGCACTGTGGCAGTGAGTACAGTAGAGATGGAATACTGAACATGGTGTTCACACTAACTGGAGTAAGCAGAGTGTTATCCTTTTCTCTTTTTAATGAAAGGGAATGAAAAATGGGAATGAGAACCATTGGCATGTAAATAAAAAGCAAATACATTTATTTATCAAAAGCAAGACACATTTCCCTGAGAATACAATGAGAATACAAGAGAAAAAAAGGGCATATCCAAATGTGTACTTTTATACTTCACACTTGTATTCGCATAGATAGGGCAATTAATTGCTCCTGAGTTACAGTCATGTATCACTTAATGATGAGGATATGTTCTAAGAAGTGTGCTGTTAGGTGATTTTGTCATTGTGGAAATATCATAGAGTGCACTTACACAAACCTAGATGGTACAGGCTACTGCACACTCAGGCTATATGGTACAACCTATTGCTCCTAGGCTACAAACCTGTACAGTATGTTACTGTACTGAATACTGTAGGCAATTGTAACACATTAGTAAATATTTGTGCGTCTAAACATATCTAAGCATAGAAAAGGTACAGTAAAAATACAGTATTACAATCTTAGAAGATCACTGTTGTATTTGGAGTCTGTTATTGATTGAAATATTGTTATGTGGCACATGCCAGACGTATTTACTTGGGGGTTCTATCAAATCACATCATGGCTTTTATTTATTTACAGGGTCTCACTGTGTTGCCCACGCTAAAGTACAGTGGCATAATCATGGTTCACTGCAGCATCAGCTTCCCTGTTCTCAGGTGATCCTCCTACCTCAGCCTCCTGAGTAGCTGGACTATAGGTACGTGCCACCATACCCAGCTTCTTTTTGTATTTATTTGTAGAGATGGGATTTCACCATGTTGCCCTGGCTTATGGCTTCAATTCTTAATAGATAGTTGGAAGCAAAACACAAAATCATAGTATGTCAAATATTTTTTCAGTTTAACTCAGGATATGTTAATTGGACAGTTATATATCTGAAATTATGTTAGATGCTAGGGTATAAGGATGATTGATAAAAACCACACGTCAAAACCCCTTTTAATGATGAAGATAGCTTATTAAGGTGTGTGTGTGTGTGTGTGTGTGTGTATATTTGTGTTAGTTTGTGCGTGTGAATGGAAACAGGAGTGGAGGAAAACTTTTTTTAGAAGAAAGTGTTCAGTTCCCTGATTTTAAAAAGATTAAGAAAAAAATGGCCAGACACAGTGGCACACAACTGTAATCCCAGCACTTTGGGAGGCCGAGGTCAGTAGATCATGAAGTCAGAAGATCAAGACCATCCTGGTCAACATGGTTAAACCCCGTCTCTACTAAAATTACAAAAATTAGGTGGGTGTGGTAGTGGGCGCCTGTAATCCCAGCTACTCGGGAGGCTGAGGCAGGAGAATCACTTGAACCTGTGAGGCAGAGGTTGCAGTGAGCTGAGATGGCACCACTGCACTCCAGGCTGGTGATAGAGTGAGACTCCATCTCCAAGAAAAAACAAAAAACAAAAAACAACTGAATGACACTGGTGGAGTTTTTTGTAAAGGATAAGTGGAAAGAAGTCACAAAGGATAAACGAATCCCACTCCTGTGCTGTCTTTTCCCCTGGCTCCCAGGACACAGAATCTCCTTGGAAGCACATGCCTCCCAATGCTCTAACATAGGTGCTTCTGGTACTTGGTCTTAATTCAGAATCCCACAGCCCACTCAGCTGGTCCAGGCAATCCCAGTAGCTCTGTCTGCCTCCAGTGAGACCTGGTTGAGTATTCTTAGATAGTGTTTTCTCTGTCTCTCTTCTTTCCTCTTACCCATGAGCCAAAATGAATCCCAATTCATTTTGAATTTTTTTTTACCAGGGCAAATGATTTTTAAAATTTCAATAGTTTTGGGGGTGCAGGTGGTTTTTGGTTACATGGATACATTCTTTAGTGGTGATTTCTTAAATTTTAGTGCATTTGTCATCTGAGCAGTATACACTGTACTCAATATGTAGTCTTTCATTCCTCACCCTATCCCTCCGAGTCCCCAAAGTCCATTATATCACTCTTATGTCTTTGTGTCCTTATAGCTTAGCTCCCACTTATAAGTGAGAACATATGATATTTGTTTTTTCATTTCTCAGTACACTTAGAATAATGGCCTCTAGCTCCATCTAAGTTATTGTGAAAGACATTATTTTGTTCCTTTTTGTGTGAGCAGTATTTCATGATGTATACATGCTACATTAAAAAAATCCATTTGTTGGTTGATGAGCACTTAGATTGGTTCTGTATCTTTGCAGTTGTGCTGCTATAAACATAAACAACACAATTTGCTCTAATGACTTCTTTTCCTTTGAATAGATTTCCTTTGAGTAGTGGAATTGCTGGATCAAATGGTAGTTCTACTTTTAGTTATTTAAGAAATCTCCATCCTGTTTTCCATAGTGGTTATACTAATTTAAATTCCCACATGCAGTGCAAAATGATTCCCTTTTTACCACATCCATGCCAATTATCTATTGTTTTTTGACTTTTTAATTATGGCCCTTCTTGCAGATGTAAGGTGGTATCTCATTGTGGTTTTAATTTGCATTTCCCTAATGATTAGTGATGTTGAGCATTTTTTTTTTCATGTGTTTGTTGGCTGCTTGTATTATCTTCTTTTCAGAAATGTCTCTTCTTGTCCTTTGTCTACTTTTTAATGGAATTATTTGTTTTTCTCTTGCTGATTTGTTTGAGTTTCCTGTAGATTCTAGATACTAGTCCTTTGTTGGATGCATAGTTTGCAAATCTTTTCTCCCATTCTGTGGGTTGTCTGGTTTTTTTGCTAATGATGTCTTTTGTTGTGCAGAAGCTTTTTAGTTTCAGTAGGTCCCATTTATCCATTTTGGTTTTTGTTGCCTTTGCTTTTGGGTTCTTATTCATAATTTTTTTTGCCTAAGCCAATGTCCAGAGGAGTTTGTCTAATGTTATCTTCTAGAATTTTTATGGTTTCAGGTCTTAGATTTAAGCCTTTGATCTATCTTGAGTTAATTTTTGTGTAAGATGAAGATGGGTATCCAGTTTCATTCTTCTA
Organism: Callithrix jacchus; assembly: GCF_049354715.1. Lineage (NCBI taxonomy): Eukaryota > Metazoa > Chordata > Mammalia > Primates > Cebidae > Callithrix > Callithrix jacchus. The sequence continues at coordinate 54,355,767 of NC_133510.1, read as the reverse complement.
TATGTGGCTTGCCAGTTTTCCCAGCACTATTTATTGTATAGGGTGTCCTTCCCCAATTTATATTTTTGAATGCTATGTTGAAGATCAATTGGTTGTAAGTATTTGGCTTTATTTCTGAGTTCTCTATTCTGTTCCATTGGTTTACATGCCTGTTTTTATACCAGTACCATGCTGTTTTGGTAACTATAGCCAGCCTATAGCCTGGTAGTATAATTGGAAGTTGGGTAATGTGATGCCTTCAGATTTGTTCTTTTTGTTTAGTATCGTTTTGGCTATGTGGGCTCTTTTTTGGTTCCACACAGATTTTAGGATTGTTTTTTCTAGTTCTGTGAAGAATGATGATAGTATTTTGATGGGAATTGCATTGATTTTGTAGATTGCTTTGGGCAGTACATTTTCACAACATTAATTCTTCTCATCCATGAGCATGGGGGTGTGTTACCATTTGTTTGTGTCATCTATAATTTTTTTCAGCAGTGTTTTGTAGTTTACTTTGTAGAGGTCTTTCACCTTTTTGTTAAATATATACCTAGGTATTTTATTTTGTTTTATTTTCTATAGCTGTTGTAAAAGGGATTAAGTTCTTGATTTGATTCTCAGCTTGGTCATTGTTGGTGTATAGCAGTGCTACTGATTTGTGTACATTGATTTTGTAACCTGAGACTTTACTGAATTCATTTATCAGATCTAGGAGCTTTCTGGATGAGTCTCGAGGGCTTTCTAGGTATATGGTCATAACATTGGTGAACAGTGACAGTTCGACTTTCTCGTTTCCAATTTGGATGCCCTTCATTTCTTTCTCTTGACTGAGTGCTGCCTATGCCTTTCAGTACTATGTTGAATAGAAGTGGTGAAAGTGGTTATCCTTGTCTTGTTCCAGTTGTTAGGCGAGATGCTTTCAACTTTTCCCCATTTGGTATAATATTGGCTGTGGGTTTGTCACTTATAGCAGGGGTCCCCAACCCCCAGGCCATGGACCATACTGATCCATGGCCTGTTCAGGAGGTGAGTGGCTGGTGAGCGGGCATTACCACCTGACCTTCACCTCCTGTCAGATCAGTGGCAGCATTAAATTCTCATAGGAGCATGAACCATATTGTGAACTGTGCATGTGAGGGACCTAGGTTGCATGATCCTTATGAGAATGTAACTAATGCCTAATGATCCGACATGGAACAGTCTCATCCTGAAACCCCACCCTGCTGCACAGTACATAAAAAAATTGTGTCCCACAAACCAGTCCCTAGTGCCAAAAAGGTTGGGGACCACTGATATATAGCTTTTATTACTTTGAGGTAAGTCCTTTCTATGCCTATTTTGTTGAGTTTTTTTGTTTTTAATCATAAAGGGATGCTGAATTTTATCAAATGCTTTTTCTGTGTCTATTGATATGATCATATGTTTTTTGTTTGTAATTCTATTTATGTGATATATCACATTATGGACTTGCTTATGTTAAATCATCCCTGCATCCCTGAGATGAAACCTACTTGGTCATGATGTATTATCTTTTTGATGTGCTGTTGGATTCAGTTAGCTAGTATTTTGATGAGGATTTTTGTATCTATGGTCATCATCAAGCCATGGTCTATAGTTTTCTTATTTGTTACATCCTTTCCTGGTTTTGGTATTAGGGTGATATTGGCTTCATGGAATGATTTAGGGAGGATTCCTTCTTTTTATATCTTTTGGAATAGTTTCAGTAGGATTGGTACCAGTTCTTTGCATGTCTTTTAGAATGCAGCTGTGAATCCATTTGGTCCTGGACTTTTTTGTGTTGGCAATTTTAAAATTACTGATTCTATCTTGCTGCTTGTTATTGGTCTGTTTGGGTTTTCTATTTCTCCCTGATTTAATCTAGGAGGGTTGTATATTTCCAGGATTTATCCATTTCCTCTGGATTTTCTAGCTGATGTGTGTCAAAGTGTTTATAGTACCCTTGAATTATCTTTTGTATTTCTGTGGTGTCAGTTGCAATCTTTCCAGTTTTATTTCTAATCGAGCTTATTTGGATTTTCTCTCTTCCTTTCTTGATTAATCTTGCTAATGGTCTTGCAAAAGATCAACAATTTTGTTGATCTTTTCAAAGAACCAGTTTTTGTTTTATTCATCTTTTGTATCTTTTTTTTGCTTGTTTCAATTTCATTTAGTTTTGTTCTGATCTTTGTTCTTTCTTTTCTTCTGCTAGGTTTGGGTTTAGTTTGTTCCTGTTTCTCTAGTTCCTTGAGTTGTGACATTAAGTTGCCAATTTGTGCTCTTTCAGTCTTTTTGATGTAGGCATTTAACACCATGAACTTTCCTCTTAGCACTGCTTTTGCTGTATCTCAGAGGTTTTGGTAAGTATTATCAGTATTATTCATTTCAAAGAATTTTTAAATTTCCATCTTGATTTCATTGTTGACCCCAAAATAATTCAAGAGCAGATTATTTAATTTCCATGTATTTTTTTTATAATTGTGAGGGTTCCTTTTGGAGTTGATTTCCAGTTTTATTCCACTGTTGTATCTGAGAAGATACTTGATATAATTTTGATATTCTTAAATTTATTGAGACTTGTTTTGTGGCCTATCACATGGTCTATCTTGGATAATGTTCCATGTGCTGATGAGAAGCACATAGAATGTATATTCTGCAGTTGTTGGGAAGAATGTTCTGTAATATATGTTAAGTGCATTCATTCTATTGTATAGTTTAAGTCCATTGTTTCTTTGTTGACTTTCTGTCTTGACCTGTCTAGTGCTGTCAGTGGAGTACTGAAGTCCTCCACTATTATTGTGTTGCAGTCTTTCTCATTTCTTAGGTCTAGTGGTAATTGTTTTGTAAATCTGGGAATTCCAGTGTTAGGTGTATATATATTTAGGACTGTGATATTTTCCTGTTGGACTAATTTTTATATCATGATATAATGTTTTTCTTTGTCTCTTTTTACTCTTGTTTTCTTAAAGTCTGTTTTGTCTGATTCAAGAATAGCTACTCCTGCTTGTTTTTGGTTTCCATTTGTGTGGAATATCTTTTTCCACCTCTTTACCTTAAGTTTATGTGAGTCCTTATGTGTTGAGTCTCTTGAAGACAGCAGATACTTGGTTGGTGAATTTTTTTTTTTTTAACCATTCTGCCATTCTGTATCTTTTAAGTGGAGCATTTAGGCCGTTTACATTCAATGTTGGTATTGAGATGGGAGGTACTATTCTATTCATCATACTAGTTGTTGCCTTAATACCTTGTTTTTTTCACTGCGTTATTGTTTTATGTGAGATTTATGCTTTAAGGAGGTTCTATTTTGGTGCTTATCAAGCTGTTGTTTCAAGATTTAGAACTTCTTTTAGCATTTCTTATAGTGCCTGTTTGGTAGTGGCAAATTCCTTCAGCATTTGTTTTTCTGAAAAAGACTTTAATCTTTCCTTCATTTCTGAAGCTTAGTTTTGATGAATACAAAATTCATAGCTGACAATTACTTTGTTTAAGGAGGCTAAAGATAGGATCCCCAATCTTCTGACTTGTAAGGTTTCTGCTGAAAAATCTGCTGTTAGTTTGATAGGATTTTCTTTGTAGGCTACTTGATGCTTTTGTCTCACAGCTCTTAAAATTCTTTCTTTCATGTTGACTTCAGATAGCCTGATGACTGTGTGCCTTGGTGATTATTTTTTTGCAATGAATTTCCCAGGTATTCTTTGAGCTTCTCATATTTGGATATCTAGCAAGGCCAGGAGAAGTTTTCTTCAATTATTTCCTCAAATAAGTTTTCTGAACTTTTAGACTTTTCTTCTCCCTCTGGAAAACCAGCTATTCTTAGGTTTGGTCATTTTACAGAATCCCATATTCTTGGAGACTTTGTTCATTTCTTTTGATTCTCTCTTCATTATCTTTGTCTGATTGGGTTAATTAGAAAGCCTTGTCTTTGAGCTCTGAAATTATTTGTTCTACTTATTCTAGTCTATTGTTGAAACTTTCCACTGCATTTTATATTTCCCTAAGTATATCTTTCATTTCCAGAAGTTCTGATTATTTTTTATTTTATGATAGCTATCTCTTTGGAAAATTTTTCATTCATATCCAGCATTTTTTTTTCCATTTCTTTATGTTGTTTTTCACCTTCCTCTGGTATCTCCTTGAGTAGCTTACTAATCAACCTTCTGAATTCCTTATCTGGTATTTAAAGATTTCATCTTGGTTTACATCCATTGCCAGGGAGCTAGTGTGATCTTTTAGAGGTATTAGGAAATGCTGTTTTGTTATATTATCAGAATTACTTTTCTGGTTCCTTCTCATTTGGGTAGACTATTTCTCGGAAAATTGTTCTTGAATTAGATATTGATTTTACTGTTTTTTAAAATTTCTTTTTTTCTCCCTTAAGGATATGACTTTAATCTTTGTAGTTTATTATGGCCTAGCTTGATTCTTGGTTCTTTTAGGGGTGAAGACTCTCTCTGTATGAGTTCTTTAGTTATAGACAGTCTTTGTGCTCTGGCTTTCCCAGATGCTGGTTATAGTAGTTATGTACTTGGTTTGTGGGCAAGTTTACTATCTCCCATGGGGTTGGAATGGCAAGGATCTCTTGAAACTTACTATATTTTCCCATGTTGTACACCTGTTTTATTTGTTTAATTTTCCTCCAGTATTTTATTTTGTGAATTGATGATTCAGGCTTCAGGCAAGATGGAGAGATATCCCTGTGTAGGCACTAGTTGTAGCTAAAGCCGGGGGGTAGATGTAATACCCAATGGTGGGAAGAGGTTCCAGTCCTGATGAAGTTGGCTGGGGGAGTTTTCAATCTGATGTGCCTTTGATGTGCTGAAGTTTTATCAGAATGAAGGGTGGGAGCTACCTCATCTCCCATGCCAGGCCAGCAGGAAAGCTGTCTGCTTTTCAACCTCACTCCTATCCCAGTGTTCCAGCTATTCAGATCAGACAAGTTCCTCTTTTCATCTGTAGAAATGTTGATGTTCCAAGGGGAGAAGAGTTGTGACTCTGCCTTTCGTGCAAACCTGAATCTGGGGAGTGCTTCTCCTGTGGAGATGTGGTCACCTGAATTGTTCTAGGAAGGCCATCTATAGGTACATCCATGCTGCATTCCTGTGTGAGAAGCCCCAGCTGTATCTGTAGTGGTGTACTGGGGGGGACAAAGACCCCTTTCTCTAAGATCCTTCATGATCACAGAGGCTGCCTGCCTATTGGGATAGAAGTGTAGACTTTTCCTACTGCACTTAGCACTGCAATTGGGTCTCTGCTGTAAGAAACTCTTCACTAGCAGAAAGATGTGGGACTCAAGGTCTGCTGTTCAGATTTTTTTGTCCCATGGGGTATTCCCTTGATGTGGTGCTCTCCCTCTTCCCCTAGGAATGGGATTTTATGAGAGCCAGACTACAGTGATTGCTATTGTTCTTTTAGGTCTAGCCACCCAGTGGGGCTACTGACTCTGGGCTAGTGCTGTGGAATGTCTGCAGATGAACCAGTGATGCGACCTGACTTCAGGTCTCCCAGCAGTGGATACTAGCACAAGCTCTGATGGAGGTGACAGGGAAGTGATGCAGACTCTGAGATTCCTTGATTGTAGATAGGCTAAGTGTGCTGGCTTTCTTGTATGCTGGTTATAATTTTAGTGAACTTGTCATGTGGACAGACTTAGGCCCTCTGGTTAGCCAGGGTGTCATATGCAGTGGTAATAACTGAGGTCACACAGTTGATTTCTCCTTCCTTGGTGTCACTTGGCCTCCAGCCAGGAGGTGGCACTTGAAGAAGAGCACCAGCTGCAGTAGTAGCAGTGGGATTTGAGTTTGCCATAAGTTTTTTGGGGGAAGTATTCTGATTTCTCATGCAATAATCAGGGCTATAAAACTCCTGAAGGTTTATGTCCTTTGTGTTAAGCTCACAGGGCAGGTGAAGGGGCACAACTAGGTGAGGGCAGGGTTAGATTGGTCTGAGCTCTGACTCTCCTTCAGAGGAGCTCTTCCTTTGAGGGTTTTGAGGGTGATTTCAGGCTAGAGGGGTAATGTTCCAGAGGAGACTATATCTGCCTCTGCTGTGCAGAAGAGTTTGCAAAGGGAGTGGGGAGTGGCCAGTGGCAATAAGCCTTACCCAGTTCCCACAGAGTTGGTAAGGCCGATCTAACTCCCACAGTACTCCACTAATAGCAGCAGGTTTAGATTCAGGCAGTCTGCACACAAAGCTAAGACCTGCCCCAGGCTATAAGCTTCCCCACAGAGATAGCAAACTCAGCTTTCAGGCCACACTTCTCCTGCCCACCTGCCCACAAGGCCAGTGCCCAGCTCCTGTGCTCACTTGTGTCTGCAGTATATTTCCTGCTCCCTGCCACCTCCCCTTACCCCTGCCACAGTTCTGGTCAAAGGAGTTCTTCCCCACTTGAGATCATACCATAAAATTTAATTGGAAACTTCTTCACTCTGTGACCTCTCCCTGAGCTTGTTAGCTGACTTCCCCAACAGCCCCTAAAAGATATAGTCAGGAATGGCTTCCCTTGGTTTATGCTGGAGACAGGTAACGCCTGCAAGGCACTTTCTGCTGCTGCTTCCACTTTTATAGTTCATGTTGCTCTCTAAATCCATTCCAGTTCAGGTAGGGTTAAGGCCTTCTCATGTGGTCTAAAATTTCAGATTCTTTGGTAAGGATGTATATTCTAGAGACAGACTTGCTCCCTCTCACACTCTGAAGACTTATTACAGTTTTTCACCTGTCTCATGGAATAGGCTGCAACCTGCCACTTCTTTCAAAGAACCTGTGGATTCTTTAGGTTTTCCTGTTAAGTTCCTGCATTGGTTCTTGGGAAAAAAAATTCACAGTGTGAAACTCTACACGCTATTCTATCCTTCTAAGTGGGAGAGGCATGCTAATACAGCCTGTAGTCTGCCACCTTAGAAAAAAAATCCATTTGTGTTAAAAAAAACTTTTTAAAGGAAAGAGAATGAAATTTACTAAATTCTAGAAAAGAAAGAACTTTAAAAAGAGAAGAAAGAAAAGAAGGAAACACTGGAAATCATGCATATCTCAGAAATACAAACTGAACAGTAACTACATGAGAAAATTGGGGCATTCCCCTGATTTGGTGAGGAATAGCCATGACTACCAAGGTGAGACCATCGGTTATCATATTTGTAGTTGTTTTCTGTGTGAATTCAGCACTATAGTTTTAAAAGATACTTGAGTGATTTGGGGGTGAACTGAGTCAATAGAAAGCTGTCATTTCAGTTTGAGTGTTACTTTACATCCAAGTCCCTGTCAGCTAGTTAGGGTAGCATGAGAATCCCATGCCTTAAACTTCAAGTTTCAGCTAGTTTGTCTCCAGAAGGCTTGGGAGACAAACCAAAGCCCTTGGTGTGTGTGTGTGTGTGTGCGCGCGTGTGTGTGTGTAACAGTACAAATTCCATTTATCTGTGATGATTTGGGTGAAAATCTCATGCATATTTGCCAATAGTCGTGGTCTCATCACTCCTTGTTGGATATGGGGCATCATTATACAATCTTGTTCACAGCCTTTGGTGTGTTGGATTATGAATTTTAACTCCTCAAAGAAAATCTTTGAGGGCAGGATATAAAGTCCACTGGAAATTACTAGGAAAAATTAGGAGTTCTGAGTTCTGTTATTAAATTTTCCAAAGGCTTGCCCTATGACTAGACCAGGAGATGTCAGTGTCTGCTGGTGAACAATCTATTGGTTTGGTTACTTAAATATTTCTATGGAGTAAATAGAAGTGGTCACATTTATACACATCACCACCAGTCACCAAAGTATCCCAAGGTTCTGAGCCCTATGGCAACTTCTTCCTGACCTAAACCCTATTTGAGGATACCCATTTGAGGACATCTGGGAACCCAGGTACCCTAGTGGCTTTCATTCATTCCACAGCATTACTGAGTGTCTAATGGATGCCAGTCCTCCTGGGGGCTTCAGGAATGGCTGGGGATAGGGATTAAGCAGTGAAGAAAATATGCCCCTTGCTATAGACAGGAACAGCAGAAGTCTTAAAGGGTTTTAGATCTCAGTTCTCAGCACATAGAGCAGTATTTACTTCACAGTAGGCTATCAAGTAATGTTAAAGTTGAAAGAGGATCTGACTCTCAGGGTGCACCAAGGTTTGATATTTTCTTTGTACATCATTAGATTCTCTCTAGTGTATATCCTTTTTAAAAAGTAAAAACGAAAAACAATCCTAGAATTCTTAGAATCCTAGAATTCTGGGAAACAAACAAAAATTATCAGGTTGGAGTGATTCTGTTTCATGGCTCTCCATAGATAATTTAAAAGTGAATGGCTCTGTGGTTGACCAAGACTCAGATGAGTCCCTTAGAGACTAGTGGGGAATGCATATTTAAGGCGTGATGGTGATCAGGCCTGTTCTAAAGTGAGCCATGGTGCTAAACGCTGCACCACAAGCACACATGATGGAAGTCTATCTTTGAGCCTAGAGTTAGTTGTTCCAGCCTCCCTTCATATGGTGAACTCCAAACTGCTTTGTAATGAAGAAAACATTCTTAATTAAAAAAAACCCCACATTAGGAAGAGATGCCCATGGTGCCCTCAGAGAAGCCTGCCATGATCCAGAGGCTGTTAACATGCCTGGTTGCACCCTCTTGGAGACCATGTCCTTTTCTCCAGAGCACAGACCTTTCTGTGCACGGAAACAATTACCCATGTTTTCCTAGGTTTCATCAGTGCAGGGACTGGGTATATTTTTATTCACTACTGAGTCCCTAGCACCTAGTATAATGTCTGGCACAAAGTCATCACTAAGCACATAAATGAACCAGAGCTTCTGTGAATGAACCTACAGTATCTTTGTAGATGTAAGAGTTATAGTATCAAGGGGTCACTCAGAATACCTGCTGTTGTTAGCTCTGTTGAGTTGCAGTTCTGCCCACTGTTCCCACTATTAAAAGAAAACTAAAGGGGGTATGTGTATTTTTGCATGTGTATGTATACACATTTGTATTATATATACACATATGTCTATGAGGCATATATACACACATTCATATATTTATACGTATTTGTATTCATATATGTGTGCATACATCTATATACATACCTATATATGTATATGGCAAAGTCATAAAAGCAAACAGCAAATTGAGACAAATACATGCAATACAGATGAAAATATATAATATCCTTATTGTACAATAGGGAATATCAAGTAAAATGGAAAGAGAAAGAAAATTTACTATTTCAAAGTTAATAGTAGCCTCTTTGTATAAAATATGGCTGCACATTGGGATTATCTTGGAAGATTTGAAACATTCTGATGATTAGATCTGACCCCCAGATGTTCTGATTTAATTGGTATGGGGCATGACCTGGGCACTGAGTTTTCAAGACCTCTCCAGGTGTATTAGTCTACTTGGGTTGTAATGACAAAATACCACTGTGTGACTTAAGCAACAGAAACTTATTTTCTCACAGTTCTGGAGGATAAAAGCCCAAGACAAAGGTGCTGGCATGTTGGTTTCTGGTGAGGCTGTTTTTCTTAGCTTGCAGGAGGCTGTCTGTGTGCTGTGTCCTCACATGGTCTTTCTTCCGTGTGCATGGAGAGACAGAGTTCTGATGGCTCTTCTTCTCAAAAGGACTCTAGTTCTGTTGGATCAGGGCCCCTCCCTTATGACCTCATTTTACCTTAATTACCTCTTTAAAGGCATTATTTCCAAATGCAGTCAAACTGGGTATTAGGGTTTCAACATATGAATTTTAGGAGGACACAATTCGTCCATAACACCAGGTGATTCCAATGTGGAGCTAACGCGGCAAAGCACTGGTCTAGGGGCAGACAGCAAATCATTTTGAGATTTTGTTACTTCTGTGAGAAACCACTCTGAATCTAAGGAAACTTGTAACCTCTTGCCCTAGAAGAAGTGCTCCAGGGAAGGAGGACCTTTCCCTGTGATTTGACAGAAGACTGCTGTGGAGAGGGACCTTTCATGAGGAATGGGATCAAAATTTTGATCCCTACGTTTTTGATAGTCAAAATTCTAGTGGATTGAGATGATCTCAATGAAGCTCACAAGCAAGAAAAGATCCCAAAGGATCCCAAGAAGAATCTTTAGTGAGAGAAGAAGGAGTCTGCTAATCTATGCCCAGTGTGAGGCAATGTTCATAGTAGCAATTATAAAAACAGTGGCTGATTGACCCAGGACTCTTTTACCCAAAGTAATTTTGTTGGTCTGGCTCAAGGGAGAGCCAGAAAGTGGCTCAGCTGTGTTCAGCTTGAAAGTGGGTGGCATTCGGTGATGGATAGTCCCACTATGGTGACATGGCTAGGAGAGCATCAATTCTCTAGTGGAAAGATGAATAGTAGTTTGGCAACAAACAGTAGATGTGCATCCTTCTTCTAGCTCGGGTATGACCTCCTTAAGGACAATGACTGTGCTTGGCTGCACAGTTTCAACTTTCTTTGAAGGAGTGATTAATGATCGGTTTGCTGCACTGTTCTCAGCTGAGGCTTGGCCTTAGATGCTCAGTTTCCCTGCCTCCAAATTATTTTCTTGGACTTGTGAGTGATAAGTCATTGGAATGGAGGAAAGTCTTTATACACAGGTACCTTCTATATTCTGAAAGAGAAAGGTAAGAGGTGCCTCAGGCTTGGTGTTCAGCTTCTGGGACCCTTTGAGCCATGGGGACAGAGGTTGCTGGTACTGGCCTTAGAAGACAGAATTTAATCCAGGTCTCAGCCATCCTTGAAGTCTTTTGCATGCTCTTAGTGAGTCTGAATGAGCATCACTTCAGATGTGGTGAGAAGCTTACATGGAAACTATTACATCAAAACATTTCATTTAGTCAGGGGACTGTTTGGGAAAATCCTAATTTTTTTGAAGGAACAAAGAGAAGTTGATGAAAAGATTTGAGGTTATAATGACCAAAGTCTCCACTGCCTTCCTTCCCTCCCCTCCCTTTCTTCCGAAATGAGAGAAAAGAAATAAAGCTAGAGAAATATCTTGAATATAATAAGTCTGAAAGGCCAGGCTTTTAGCGAGGATAGTGTGTCATTGTAATACCTTTTAATTATAGCTGTATAATTATAAACAGGAAAGAAATTAAAAGATGAAAATGTGGTTTGTAATAAAATTACCATAAATACCATGGCAAACTTTAAAGTCGTCATGAAAATTCATAATACAAAAACATGAATGTGGAGGTTAATTTCTCCCAAAAGTAGAAATTAAAATTTTGTGGATTCGTGGTCTTCCTTGTTAGCTTGGTATTTCCTCCTGAATACACTTAAGCACTGTTAGTCATGCAGACATAAACAGACCTTTAAAGCTGGAGTCCTGGTTGGCAACCCTTATGTTCTCCAGGCCACTTGGGCAAGCTGACATAGAAATTACTCACGTTCTAAAGACAAATGGTGGAAACATGAAAAGAAAGCTAGTCCAATTGCCTGGACATTTTTGATTACTTCTCCGTTTGGAAGCAGGCGTGTGTTTTGTTTGTGATGCACAAGTTTACCTAGCCCTCTTTATTTAAAAGCCCACTTTACTTCCCACTGAACTAACACATTTTCGTGATTGGAGGATAGGGGATCATAATTGCAAATTGCTACATTGGTCCTGAGGCCAAAACTCAAGGTAGTAGATTGGAGCACTTAGACAGGTTACATCATCCTTTAGTGCCTTTGTGTTTACCACAGGCTTGCTCCTGTTTGTTGAGATACTGCTCATCTGGTCAACATCATGAGGTCAACTTCCTAAGCCTGTTCCTTAGCCGCACACCACTAAGACATCTTGAAAATGTAAAATCTTGATCTGAAAAGAGATCAAATAAATGAGCCTGGCTCACTCTCTATTGCAAACCTTTCTCCGACATTGTGAAAATGCTTAACACATGTCCTAGTGATGGTAAATTGTGCCCCCTTTTTACACATGAAAGGTACTTTTTCTTTCTCTGAACCAAGAACAATTATTTTGCCATTAAAAAAAATACCACCAGCTGGCTGAGCGCGGTGGCTCACACCTGTAATCCCAGCACTTTGGGATGACAAGGCAGGCAGATTATAAGGTCAAGAGTTCAAGACCAGCCTAACCAACATGGTTAAGCCTGGTCTCTACTAAAAATACAAAAATTGGTTGGGCATGTTGGTGCACGCCTGTAATCTCAGCTACTCAGGAGGCTGAGGCAGGAGAATTACTTAAACCTGGGAGATGGAGGTTTAGATAGGTTTAGTCCTACCTAAAACTAAAGATAGAACAGCAAAGTAAATTTGAGAATGCCAGATAGAAAAAGATATTGAGGAAAAAAAAGGGGCAAATTGGAGAAGACCTTGTATGCTGGACATTTTTTTTTTAATGTAGATATGGAGACCCATGGAAGGTGTTTAGGCAAGGAAGTGACATGACAGAAGTGGTATTTTGGGATAAATTGAAAGAGAGTAAGTAGGATGGTGGTACCGCCTACCCTATAGATTCTGTGGGAGCTGGAATGCAGTGGCAACCGCCTGGCCTTAGTGAGATTCTGTGGGAGCCCAGCTGTTGGGAAATGACTAATGAGGCCGAGTAGAAGGTCTGGCTCCTGAGAATTCTCTCCTCCCTCTTCTCACTGCCTCCACCCAGTAGGCCAGGAAATTTTAAATGAAAGATGTAGCTCTCTAAGCAGAGCCGTACCCCAGGTGGAAGAAAAGGGGGTTCTTGGAGGACGGAGGCACCTGGCTGGGGATGTTTGCAGCTGTGTGTCATAGTGGAGGTGGAGTTTGAAATGGCCTAGAGGGATTGGTCTCATTTCTCCATACCCCTTTTTAAACTCTGAGGAAAGAGTGTTTTACCAGAGCTCAGGGAGCTGCTACCATACCTGGGATGGAGTTTATGAGTTCATCCTCACTGGGGTCACTGCTGGGACCATGGAGCCATTGTCCACCAGTGCCACTGAAACCACAGGGCTGCCACAGCGCAGAAGCCACCTACTTCTGCTGCTGCGGCTGAGGTACTGTCAGAAACAATGGCCTGACCTTGTTTCTACTTGCCAGTCAGGTGCAGTTCCCCCAGATTAGCAGAACCAAATTTAACTTTACCTGTCAAGGAGGTCAGGAGAGTGTGGCTTCCTGCTCGCCTGTCTTCCAGAGGAAAATACAGGAGCGTGAATATGGGGCTAAGGGCCAACAGACAGATATCTGGCCTCGGAGCTAAGGGTGTATAAAAAAACTAGAAAAGTTTCCTGTCCAAATAAGGGAAACAAAGAGAGAAGACAAGAAAGGCACACCCATTATAATCTACAACAAAAATTGACAATACCAATATAACCAATACCAACATGACTAACTAGAGCAACTGTAAGATACCACTTTATGGACATCTGAATAGCAAATATTATACAACTGAATAATTCCAAGTGTTGGCAAGAATTTAGGAAAAAAAGGAACACTCACACATGTGAGAGTTAATTGGTACAGGCACAATCTAGCAATACCTAGAAAAACCAAGGATGTGTTTATATCCTGTATGATCCATCTAACCAACTCCTGGGAATATATACCAGGGAAATGCCTGCAACATATCCATAAAGGGCCATAATCAATTATGTTCCCTGTTGCTTTCTCTGTGGTAGCAGACAGGCAGATGAGAAATTAGGTGTCTATCACTAGGAAGCTGAATAAACAAAATTTGATGGGGTACATACTATGGAATATACACCAGGTATACAGGAATATTATGGATAGACAAAAACATAGTGATAAGTGAAAATACAGATGATCCCCAGCATACGATGTTTCGACTTAGATGTTTTGACTTTGTGATAATTGGAAATTGATATGCATTTAGTAGAAATCATACTTCCAGTACTCATACAATCACTGTGTTTTTTGCTTTCAGTACAGTATTCAGTAAAGTATATGCATTGTTCAACACTTTGTTATATAATGTGATAGATGATTTTGCCCAACTGTGGGCTAATGTAAGTGTTCTCGGCTAAGTTGTGAGTTCAGTAGGTTAGGTATAATAAATGCATTTTTAACTCACAGTAGTTTCAACAGTAACAGGTTTATCAGGATGTAGCCCCATCATAAGTCAAGGAGCGTCTGTAATGAGAAATAGAATGAGACTTTTAGCACAATTTATTAAGAAAAATAACACACAAACACAAAAATCACTACATGGCTTTTAAGAATAATGCAGTGGGTTGAATGGTGTGTCCACATCCCCAACAGATATATCTACATTCCCAAATTTGTGAATGTGATTTTTTGGGTAAAAGGGGTCCTTGCAGATGTAATTAAGTAAGAATCTCAAGATGAGATGATCCTGGATTATCTAGGCTGACTTTAAAATCCAATGACAAAATGTTCTTATAAGAGACACACAATAGAGGGAGAGGACTGTGTGAAGACAGAGATTGGAGTGATTTATGGATTGAATGTACACAGCAAATATACAAATGTATACAGAAAGCAGACTTTTGGCTAAGATTAGCTTTATGGCACAGATAAACTTATAAACTATATTCTTTATAAGCCACAAGACAAGAAACACATGGAAACACCAGAAGCTGAAAGAGGCAAGGAATGGAATCTCCCCTAGAGCCTCTGGAGGTTTTATGACCCTGTCAACACCTTGATTTTGAGACTTCTGCCTTCTAGAGCAATGAGAAAATACATTTCTATGGCTTTAAATCACCTAGTTTGAGAACATTAGTTACAGCAGCCACAGGAAGCTAACGCAGATAGCTATCCAAGAACGTATGCATTGGCACACATTAGAGTAAGTGTCTATGATGAGGAAGGCTAGGGGAGTGGAACAGATGAACACAGGTAAAAATAAATGAGAAAATGAGTCTTGCACAAATTAATGAGACAGCATGCCACAACTGAGGTATGTGACCAACTCTATGTACCTGAGGTTTAAAAAATGTAATTTCCTGTTTCAATTTACCGTTTCCTTTGAATTCTAGAAGGGTTGTATATTTTCTATCTTTGCTAACTGGGGTTTTTTCTTTTATTTATTTTAATTTTTATTTTTTTATTGTACTTTAGGTTCTGGGGTACATGTGCAGATCATGCAGGATTGTTGCATAGGTACACACATGGCAATATGGTTTGCTGCCTCCATCCCCCCATCACCTACGTCTGGCTCTTCTCCCCATGTTATCCCTCCCCGACCTTTCCACCCCGTCACTGTTCCTTCGTTGGGCTCCCCTAACAGAACCCAGTGTGTGATGCTGCCTTCCCCGTGTCCATATGTTCTCATGGTTCTTCACCTGCCTATGAGTCAGAACATGTGGTATTTGATTTTCTGTTCTTGTGTCAGTTTGCTGAGAATGATGGTTTCCAGATTAATCCATGTCCCTACAAAGGACACAAACTCATCATTTTTAATGGCTGCATAGTATTCCATGATGTATATGTACCACATTTTCCTTGTCCAGTCTATCATCAATGGGCATTTGGGTTGGTTCCAGGTCTTTGCTATTGTAAACAGTGCCGCTATAAACATATGTGTGCATGTGTCCTTATAATAGAATGATTTATAATCCTTTGGGTATATACCCAAGTAATGGGCTTGCTGGGTCAAATGGAATTTCTATTTCTAAGTCCTTGAGGAAGCGCCCCACTGTCTTCCACAATGGTTGAACTAGTTTACACTCCCACCAACAATGTAAGAGTGTTCCTATTTCTCCACATCCTCTCCAGCATCTGTAGTCTCCAGATTTTTTAATGATCACCATTCTAACTGGCATAAGGTGGTATCTCAATGCAGTTTTGATTTGCATCTCTCTAATGACCAGTGATGATGAGCATTTTTTCATATGTTTGATGGCCTCATATATGTCTTCTTTTGAAAAGTGTCTGTTGATATCCTTCATCCACTTTTGGATGGGTTTGTTTGTTTGTTTTTTCTTATAAATCTGTTTTAGTTCTTTGTAGATTCTGGATATTAGCCCTTTGTCAGATGGGTAGATTGCAAAAAAATTTTCCCATTCTGTTGGTTGCCAGTTCACTCTAATGATTGTTTCTTTTTCTGTACAGAAGCTCTGGAGTTTAATTAGGTCCCATTTGTCTTTTTTGGCTTTTGTTGCCAATGTGTTTGGTGTTTTAGTCATGAAGTCCTTGCCTATGCCTATGTCTCGAATGGTTTTGCCTAGGTTTTCTTCTAGGGTTTTTATAGTGTTAGGTCTTATGTTTAAGTCTTTAATCCATCTGGAGTTAATTTTAGT
The DNA here is from genome assembly GCF_049354715.1 of Callithrix jacchus. NCBI lineage: Eukaryota > Metazoa > Chordata > Mammalia > Primates > Cebidae > Callithrix > Callithrix jacchus. The sequence goes on along the minus strand of NC_133510.1, from coordinate 54,339,623 downwards.
GTAAAGTGTCAGGAAGGGGTCCAGTTTCTGCTTTCTGCACTTGGCCAACCAGTTTTCCCAACATCATTTATTAAACAGGGAATCCTTTCCCCATTGCTTGTTTTTGTCAGGTTTGTCAAATATCAGATGGTTATAGATGTGTGGCATTGCCTCCAGGGTCTCTGTTCTGTTCCATTGGTATATATCTCTGTTTTGGTACCAGTATCATGCTGTTATGATTACTGTAGCCTTGTAGTATAGTTTGAAATCAGGTAGTGTGATGCCTCCGGCTTTGTTCTTTTTGCTTAGGACTGTCTTGGCTATGTGGGCTCTCTTTTGGTTCCATATGAAGTTTATGGTGGTTTTTTCCAGTTCTGTGAAGAAGGTTATTGGTAGCTTGATGGCGATTGCTTTGAATCTATAAATTACTTTGGGCAGTATGGCCATTTTCACAATATTGATTTTTCCTAACCATGAGTATGGAATGTTTCTCCATCTGTTTGTATCCTCTCATATTTCCTTGAGCAGTGGTTTGTAGTTCTCCTTGAAGAGGTCCTTTACATCCTTCATTAGTTGTATTCCTATGTGTTTTATTCTCTTTGTAGGAATTTTGAATGGGAGTTTGCTCATGATTTGGCTCTCTGTTAGTCTGTTATTGGTATATAGAAATGCTTGTGATTTCTGCACATTGATTTTGTATCTGAGACTTTGCTGAAGTTGCTTATCAGTTTAAGGAAATTTGGGGCTGAGATGATTGGGTCTTCTAAATATACAACCATGTCATCTGCAAATAGAGACAATTTGAGTTCCTCTTTTCCTAATTGAATACCCTTTTTTTTTTCTTGCCTAATTGCTCTGGCTACCAATACTATGTTTAATAGGAGTGATGAGAGAGAGAGCATCCTTGTCTAGTGCCAGATTTCAAAGGGATTCCTTCCAGTTTTTGCCCACTTGGTATGATATTGGCTGTAGGTTTGCCATAAATAGCTTTTATTAGAGGTGATTCAAGATGGCGCAGTAAGAACAACTCAGGATCGCAGCTCTCAGTGAATGCTCAGAGGCTGCTACAGGTATACCCCAGACAAGCAGGGCCTGGAGTGGACCTCAGCAGTCATACAGCAGAGGGGCTAAACTGGTAGAAGGAAAACCAAGTAACAGAAATACCTCATCATCAACAATCTGGGCGTCCACTCAGAGACCCAATCAAAAAGTCAGCAACTACTCAGATGACAGGTGGATAAATCCACAAAAATGGGAAGAAACCAGCACAAAAAAGGAGGAAAACACTGGAAACCAGAACACCTCGCCTCCTACAAAGGACCAAAACTCCTCACAAGCAAGGGAACAAAGCTGGACGGAGAATCACTGTGACGAAATGATGGAATCAGACTTCAGAAGGTGGGTAATGAGAAACTTCTGTGAGCTAAAAGAACATGTTCTAAATCAATGCAAAGAAACTAAGAACCTTGAAAAAAGATTTAAAAAAAGATTCGAGGAAATGATAACAAGAATGGATAACTTAGAGAGGAATATGAATGAATTGAAAGAGCTGAAAAACACAATACGAGAACTTTGCGAAGCATGCACAAGTTTCAACAGCCGAATTGACCAAGCAGAAGAAAGAATATCAGAAGTCGAAGATCAACTCAATGAAATAAAATGAGAAACCAAGATTAGAGAAAAAACACAAAAAGGAATGAACAAAGTCTCCAAGAAATGTGGGACTATGTGAAGAGACCTAACCTATGTTTAATAGGTGTACCAGAAGGGAACGAAGAGAATGAATTCAAGCTGGAAAATACTCTTCAGAATATTATCCAGAAAAATTTCCCCAACCTAGCAAGGCAGGCCAACACTCAAATCCAGGAAATACAGATAACACCACAAAGATACTCCACAAGAAGAGCAACCCCAAGGCACATAATCATCAGATTCACCAAGGTTGAAATGAAGGAGAAAATACTAAGGGCAGCCAGAGAGAAAGGTGGGGTCACCCACAAAGGGAAGGCCATCAGACTCACAGCAGATCTCTCGGCAGAAACTCTACAAGCCAGAATAGAGTGGGGGCCAATATTCAACATCCTTAAAGAAAAGAACTTTCAACCCAGAATTACATATCCAGCCAAACTGAGCTTCGTAAGTGAAGGAAAAATAAAATCCTTTGAGAATAAGCAAGTACTCAGAGATTTTGTCACCACCAGGACTGCTTTACAAGAGCTCCTGAAAGAGGCACTACACATAGAAAGGAACAACCAGTACCAGCCATTCCAAAAATAGACTAAATGCTAAAGAGCATCAACAAAATGAAGAATCTTCATCAACTAATGGGCAAAACAGCCAGCTAGCATCAAAATGGCAGTATCAAATTCACACATAACAATATCAACCCTAAATGTAAATGGGCTAAATGCACCAATCAAAAGACACAGACTGGCAAATTGGATAAAAAGTCATAACCCATCAGTGTGCTGTATACAGGAAATCCATCTCACATGCAAGGATACACAAAGGCTCAAAATAAAGGGATGGAGGAAGATTTATCAAGCAAAGCGAGAGCAAAAAAAAAGCAGAAGTTGCAATTCTCATCTCTGATAAAATAGACTTTAAAGCAACAAAGATCAAAAGAGACAAAGAAGGTCATTACATAATGGTAAAAGGATCGATACAACAAGAAGAGCTAATGATCCTAAATATATATGGACACAATACAGGAGCACCCAGATATATAAGGCAAGTTCTTAATGACTTACAAAGAGACTTAGACTCCCACACAATAATAGTGGGAGACTTTAACACTCCACTGCCAATATTAGACAGATCAACCAGACAGAAAATTAACAAGGATATCCAGGGCTTGAACTCAGACCTGGAACAAGCAAACCTGATAGACATATACAGAACTCTCCACCCCAAATCCACAGAATATACATTCTTCTCAGCACCACATCACACCTACTCTAAAATTGACCACATAATTGGAAGTAAAGCACTCCTCAGCAAATGCAAAACAATGGAAGTCATAACTAACAGTCTCTCAGACCACAGTGCAATCAAGTTAGAACTCAGAATTCAGAAACCAACCCAGAACCACACAGCTTCATGGAAACTGAACAACTGGCTCTTGAATGTTGACTGGATAAACAATGAAATGAAGGCAGAAATAAAGAAGTTCTTCGAAACCAATGAGAACGAAGACACAACATACCAGAATCTCTAGGACACATTTAAAGCAGTCTCTAGAGGAAAATATATAGCAATAAGAGCCCATATGAGAAGAGTGGAGAAATCTAAAATTGACACCCTATCGTCAAAATTGAAAGAGCTAGAGGAGCAAGATCAAAAAAACTCAAAACCTAGCAGAAGATAAGAAATAACTAAAATCAGAGCAGAACTGAAGGAGATAGAGACACGAAAAACCCTTCAAAAAATCAATGAATCCAAGAGCTGGTTTTTTGAAAAGATCAACAAAATAGACCACTAGCCAGACTGATAAAAAAGAAAAGAGAGAATAACCAAATAGATGCAATAAAAAACGATAAAGGGGAAATCACCACAGATTCCACAGAAATTCAAACCATCATCAGAGAATATTACAAACAACTCTATGCACATAAACTAGTAAACCTGGAAGAAATGGATAAATTCCTGGACACTTGTGTCCTCCCAAGCCTAAACCAGGAGGAAGCCGAAACTATTAATAGACCAATAACAAGGTCTGAAGTCGAGGCAGCAATTAAGAGCCTACCACACAAAAAAAGCCCAGGTCCAGATGGGTTCACAGCTGAATTCTACCAGACACACAACCAGGAGCCTGTACCACCCTTCTGAAACTATTCCAAATAATCCAAAAAGAGGGAATCCTTCCCAAATCATTTTATGAGACCAATATTATCCTGTTACCAAAACCCGGCAGAGACCCAACAAGAAAAGAAAACTTCAGGCCAATATCCATGATGAACATAGATGCAAAAATCTTCAATAAAATACTGGCAAGCTGATTGCAACAGCACATCAAAAAACTTATCCATCATGATCAAGTAGGATTCATCCCGGGGATGCAAGGCTGGTTCAACATATGCAAGTCTATAAACATAATTCACCACATAAACAGAACCAAAAACAAAAACCACATGATTATCTCAATTGATGCAGAGAAGGCATTTGACAAAATACAACAGCCCTTTATGCTAAAAACCCTCAATAAACTCGGTATCGGTGGAACGTATCTCAAAGTAATAAAAGCTATTTACGACAAACCAACAGCCAATATCATACTGAATGGGCAAAAACTGGAAGCATTCCCTTTGAAATCTGGCACTAGACAAGGATGCCCTCTTTCACCACTCCTATTCAATATAGTACTGGAAGTTCTAGACAAAGCAATCAGGCAAGAAAAAGAAATAAAGGGTATTTAAATAGGAAAGGTGGAAGCCAAATTGTCTCTATTTGCAGACAACATGATAGTATACCTAGAAGACCCCATTGCCTCAGCCCAAAAACTCCTGAAACTGATAAGCAACTTCAGCAAAGTCTCAGGATATAAAATCAATGTGCAAAAATCACAAGCATTCCTATACACCAATAACAGGCTTAAAGGGAGCCAAATCAAGAACGAACTGCCATTCACAATTGCTACAAAAAGAATAAAATATCTTGGAATACAACTCACAAGGAACGTAAGGGACCTCTTCAAGAAAAACTACAAACACTGCTCAATGGAAAAAGAGAAGACACAAACGTGTTCCATGTTCATGGTTAGGAAGAATTAATATCGTGAAAATGGCTATACTGCCCAAAGTAATTTACAGAATCAACGCTATCCTCTTCAAGCTACCATTGACTTTCTTCACAGAACTGGATAAAACCACCATGAACTTCATATGGAACCAAAAGAGAGCCTGCATAGCCAAGTCAATTCTAAGCAAAAAGAACACAGCGGGGGGCATCACACTACCGGATTTCAAACTATACTACAAGGCTACAGTAATCAAAACAGCATGGCACTGGTACCAAAACAGAGATATAGACCAATGGAACAGAACAGAGGCATTGGAGGCAACACAACATATCTACAACCATAGAATCTATGATAAACCTGACAAAAACAAGCAATGGGGAAAGGATTCCCTGTTTAATAAATGGTGTTGGGAAAACTGGCTAGCCATGTGCAGAAAGCAGAAACTGGACCCCTTCCTGACACCTTACACTAAAATTAACTCCAGATATATTAAAGACTTAAACATAAGACCTGGAACCATAAAATCCCTAGAAGAAAATCTAGGCAAAACCATTCAGGACATAGGAGTAGGCAAGGACTTCATGACCAAACACCAAAAGTATTGGCAACAAAATCCAAAATAGACAAATGGGACCTAATGAAACTCCACAGCTTCTGCATGGCAAAAGAAACAGTCACTAGAGTGAATCGGCAACCAACAGAATAGGAAAAAGTTTTTGCAGTCTACCCATCTGACAAAGGGCTGATATCCAGAATTTACAAAGAACTCAAACAGATTTACAGGAAAAAAACAAGCCCATTCAAAAATGGGCAAAGGATATGAACAGACATACATGAGGCCAACAAACATATGAAAAAATTCTCATCATCACTGGTCATTAGAGAGATGCAAATCAAAACCACATTGAGATACCATCTCATGCCAGTTAGAATGGTGATCATTAAAAAATCAGGAGACAACAGATGCTGGAGAGGATGTGGAGAAAAAGGAACACTTTTACACTGTTGGTGGGAGTGTAAACTAGTTCAGCCAGTGTGGAAGACAGTGTGGTGATTCCTCAAGGCCTTAGAAATAGAAATTTTAATTGACCCAGCAATCCCATTACTGGGTATATATCCAAAGGACTATAAATCGTTCTACTATAAGGACACATGCACTCGAATGTTCATTGCAGCACTGTTTACAATAGCAAAGACATGGAACCAACCCAAATGCCCATCCACGATAGACTGGATTGGGAAAATGTGGCACATATACACCATGGAATATTATGCAGCAATCAAAAATGATGAGTTCGTGTTGTTTGTAGGGACATGGATGAATCTGGAGAACATCATTCTCAGCAAACTGACACAAGAACAGAAAATGAAATACTGCATATTCTCACTCATAGGTGGGTGATGAACAATGAGAACACATGGACACAGGGAAGGGAGTACCAAACACTGGGGTCTATTGGGGGGAAGAGGGGAGGGACAGCAGCAGGGGGGAACTGGGGAGGGATAGTCTGGGGAGAAATGCCAAATGTGGGTGAAGGGGAGGAAGGCAGCAAAACACACTGCCATGTGTATACCTATGCAAATGTCTTGCATGTTCTGCACATGTACCCCAAAACCTAAAATACAATAAAAAAATAGCTTTTATTGTTTTGAGATATGTTTCTTTGATATCTTGTTTCTTGAGAGATTTTAGCATAAAGGGCTGTTGAATTTTGTCAAAGACCTTCTCTGCATTTATTGAGATAGTCATGTGGTTTTTGTCTTTGGTTTTGTTTATGTAGTGGATTATATTTATACACTTGCATATGTTGAACCAGCCTTGCATCCCCGTAATGGAGCCTGCTCGAACGTGATGGATAAACTTTTTGATGTGATGTTGCAATTGGGTTGCCAGTATTTTATTGAAGATTTTTGTATTTATGTTCATCATGGATATTGGCCTGAAGTTTTGTTTTCTTGTTGAGTCTCTGCCGGGTTTTGATATCAGGATGATGTTGGTACATAAAATGATTTGCGAAGTTTGGAATAGTTTCAGAAGGAATGGTACCAGCTCCTCTTTGTATATCTGGTAGAATTCAGCTGTGAACCCGTCTGGACCTGGACTTATTTTGGTTGGTAGGCTATTAACTGCTGCCTCAACTTCAGCCCTTGTTATTGGTCTTTTCTAGGTTTTCAGCTTCTTCCTGGTTTAGCCTTGGGGGGGTGCAAGTGTCCGGGAGTTTATCCATTTCTTTCAGGTTTACTGGTTTATGTGCATAGAGTTGTTTGTAGTAATCTCTGATGGTAGTTTGTATTTCTGTGGAATCAGTGGTGATATCCCCTTTATCTTCTTTTTAATTGCATCTATTTGATTCTTCTCCCTTTTCTTTTTTATTAATCTGGCTAGTGGTCTATTTTTCTGATCTTTTCAAAAAACCATTTCCTGGATTTATTGTTTTTTTTGAAGGTTTTTTTGTGTGTCTATCTCCTTCAGTTCTGCTCTGATTTAGTTATTTCTTGTCTTTTGCTAGCTTTTGAGTTTTTTGATCTTGCTCCTCTACCTCTTTCAATTTTGATGATAGGATGTTGATTTTAGATCTTTCCTCACTTCTCATGTGGGCATTTATTGCTATAAATTTCCCTCTAGACACTGCTTTAAATGTTTCCCAGCGATTTTGGTACGTTGTGTCTTTGTTCTCGTTGGTATCATAGAACATCTTTATGTCTGCCTTCATTTCCTTGTTTATCCAGTTGACATTCGGGAGCCAGTTGTTCAGTTTACATGAAGCTGTGTGGTTCTGTGTTAGTTTCTTAATTCTGAGCTCTAATTTGATTGCCCTGTGGTCTGAGAGACTGTTATAATTTCCGTTCTTTTGCATTTGCTGAGGAGTGATTTATTTTCAATTATAGAGTAGGTGTGATGTAGTGCTGAGAAGAATGCATATTCTGTGGATGTGGGGTGGAGATTTCTGTAGATATCTATTAGGTCTACTTGGTCCAGATCTGAGTTCATGTCCTGGATATCCTTGTTATTTTTCTGTTTCATTGATCTGTCTACTATTGACAGTGGAGTTTTAAAGTCTCCCACTATTATTGTGTGGGAGTCTAAGGCTTTTTGTAGGTCATTAAGAATTTGCTTTATGTACCTGAGTGCTCCTGTATTGGGTGCATATATATTTAGGATCATTGGCTCTTCTTGATGCATTGATCTTTTTACCATTATGTAATGCCCTTCTTTGTCTCTTTTGATCTTTGTTGGTTTAAAGTCCATTTTATCAGAGACTAGAATTGCAGCTTCCTGCTTTTTTTTGCTCTCCATTTGCTTGATAAATCTTCCTCCATCCCTTTATTTTGAGCCTATGTGTGTCCTTGCAGGGTTTCCTGAATATAGCTCACGGTTCTTGACTTTTTGTCCAATTTGCCAGTCTGTGTCTTTTGATTGGAGCATTTAGCCCATTTACATTTTAGGTTAATATTGTTATGTGTAAATTTGATCCTGCCATTTTGATGCTAGCTGGATATTTTGCCTGTTAGTTGATGTATTTTTTTCATTGTGTCGTTGGTCTTTACCATTTGGTATGTTTTTGGAGTGGCTGGTACTGGTTGTTCCTTTCCTTGTTTAGCACTTCTTTCAGGAGCTCTTGTAAGGCAGGCCTGGTGGTGACAAAATCTCTCAGCAATTGCTTGTCCATGAAGGATTTTCTTTCTACTTTGCTTATAAAGCTTAGTTTGGCTGAATATGAAATTCTAGGTTGAAAGTTCTTTTCTTTAAGGATGTTGAATATTGTCCCCTACTCTCTTCTGGCTTGTAGGGTTTCTGTCAAGAGACCTACTGTAAGTCTGATGGGCTTCCCTTTGTGGGTAATCCGACGTTTCTCTCTGCTGTCCTTAGCATTTTTTCCTTCATTTCAACCCTGGTGAATCTGATGACTATGTGCCTTGGGGTTGCTCTTCTTGAGGAATATGTTTGTGGTGTTCTCTGTATTTCCTGGACTTGAAAGGTAGCCTGGCTTGTTAGGCTGGGGAAGTTCTCCTGGATAATATCCTGAAGAGTGTTTTCCACCTTGGATTCATTCTCTCTGTCACATTCATGTACACCTACGAAATGTAGATTAGGTCTTTTCACATAATCCCATATTTTTTGGAGGCTTTGTTAATTTCTTTTCACTCTCTTTTTCTCTAATCTTGCCCTCTCATTTTATATCATTGAGTTCATCTTCAATCTCTGATATCCTTTCTTCTGCTTAGTTGATTTGGCTTTTGAAACTTGTGAAATGATGGTTCATGAAGTTCTTGTGCTGTGTTTTTCAGCTCCATTAAGTTGTTTATATTCTTCTCTAAGCTGTTTATTCTAGTTAGCATCTCATCTAACTTTTTTTCTAGGTTCTTAGTTTCTCTGCATTGGGTTAGCACATGTTCTTTTAGCTCTGAGAAGTTTGTTATTACCCAACTTCTGAAGCCTGTTTCTGTCAATTCATCAGATTCATTCTCCATCCATCTTTGATCCCTAGCTGGTGAGGAGTTGTGATTCTTTGGAGGAGGAGAGGCGTTCTGGTTTTTGGTGTTTTCATCCTTTTTGCACTGGTTTCTTCCCATCTTAGTGGCTTTATCTACCTGTGGTCTTTGTAGTTGGTGACTTTTGGATGGGGTTTCTAAGTGGACATTCTTTTTGTTGATGATAAAGATTTTTCTTTCTGTTAGTTTTCCTTTAGCAGTGAGGCCCCTCTGCTGTAGGATTGCTGGAGGTCCACTGCAGACCCTGCTTGCCTGGGGATCACCCACAGGGGTTACAGAACATTAAAGGTTGCTGCTGGTTTCTTCTCCTGTTAGCTTCATCCCAGAATGGTACCTGCCAGCCTGAGCTCTCCTTTTTGACGTGTCTCTTTGGGTATACAGGGCATTGGGGAGCTTCTTGAGGAGATAGTCTGTCCCTTATAGCAGCTCAAGTGCTTTCCTGGGAGCTCCAGTGTTCTGTGCAGAGATGCTGGGCAGGTACTTTAAATTCTGCTGCAGCGGAACTCATAACCGCCTCTTTTCCCAGGTACTCTGCCCTAGAAAGGTCAGCTTTATTTATAAGTTCCTATCGTGCTGCTGCCTTTTTTCATAGATACCCTACCCCAAACAGTCTGCCAGCAGAGGCATTGCAGAGCTGACACAGGCTCTGCCCTGCTGCTGTGTGAACTGGCTAGGTAGTGGTGGTCGCCCTTTCCCCCACTGAGCTGGACCATCCTGGGTCCAGCTGCACTTGCTGCGAAACTCTCAATCCAGAGCGTTTCAGATTGCTTGCTTTGTGGGGGTGGTACCCGCCAAGCCAGATCACCTGGCTCCCTGTCTCTGCCCCCTCCCTTTCAGTTGAATAGGTGGCTCTGTCTCCCGATCATTCCAGGCACCAGATGAAATGGCCACCCAGATTTGTGGGAGTTTCTGTGTGCCAGCACCAGCTGAAACTGCCATGCTGAAAACTCATGGTGGTTTTTGGCCTGGGAATCTCCTGGTCAGTGGGCAGTGAAAATTTGTTTGGGAATGAGGTGGGCACTCACCCTCTGCATTGTTCTTGCTGGGAACTGCACTCTGGAATTGTTCCTATTTGGCCATCTTGGACCCTCACCTGCCAGGGTTTTTTATTTTCAAAGAATTATCTGGTTATGGACTGTATATTTGTTCATAACATTTCCTGACTTTTATAGTAATTGCTTTAAATAATATTTTCATTATTGGATGAGCTCTTCACATTACATAAGACTATTAGCTATAAATACATTAGCATATATATAAGCTACAAATATATATTACATGTCACATTAGCTACAAATGTATAATTTTAAGTCTGTTGCTTAGGTTTTTCCTTCCGGGTAATATTATTTTTGACCTACACAAGTCTGGAATTGTTACGTAGTTAAATGTGTAACGGAGTGCTCTTTATAAGTTTACCTGTGCCATAAAGCAAATCTTAGCAAAAGTCTGCTTTCTGTATATACTTATATTCTTATCTGTGTACATTTAATCTATAAATCACTGAAAAAGCAATTTAGCAGAGAAGGAAGTGATTGGTCTTGATTTGAAATATTCCCAAAAAAAATCTGCAAAAAATATTGGCTCTAAGAAGCTGTTAGCATTTATGGTGCAAATTTCATTTTTATGTTTCATTCTTTATTCATTCATACCCTTTAATAAAAGGTAAATTTGAGAACTTCTTTGGGCAAATACTATTGATATAGATAATAAATAACGGCATAGGCAATGATAGCCCATGGCCTTCAACTTCAACAATGAAGATAATTCAAATGTCAGTTCCCTAGAACATGAATTTTTGTTGGTTTACAATTTTTTTTGCCTATAATTCTGCTCAGCCTTAAGAATTGAGAATCCACTTCCATGTTCTTTTCTGACTAGTTCCTGATGGTTCTGAATTGGTTTCCTGTGGCTGCTGCAACAAGTTACCACAAACTTCATGGCTTAAAATAACATGAATTTATTATATTACAGTTCTGGAGGTCAGGACCGTGAAATCAGTTTCACTGGGCTAAGGTTACAGTGTCAGCAGGCCTGGTTCCTTTGGAGACTCTTGGGAGAAACCACTTTCTCACCTTTGTCAGTGTCTAGCGGCTGCTTGTATTCCTTGACTTGTGACCCTTTCCTCCATCCTCAAAGTATATTACTCCTATCTCTGCTTCCATCATCACATCTCCTCCTCTGACTCTAAGTCCTCTTGTTCTGCTCTCAAGAGGACCTTGTGATTACATCAGGCCCACCCAGATGATCCAGGATACTCTCCCTATCTCAGCATCCTTAACTTAATCACATCTTCATATCCTTTTTGCTAGGTATGATAACATTTACAAGTCCAGGGATCAGGATAGGAACACATTTGGAAACTGCTATTCATCTTACCATAGTTCCTGACCACAGTGAGGCATACATTCTGAATTTCAACCCCACAACACTGAAGGGCCTAGATTTGCCCTGTTGCAGTGAGCATTCCTGTGGTATGTCTGGGATGAGTACTGGGGCTGCTGTGGGCCCACCAAACCACAGGTTCCTCAGGACCTGTCATGTTGGGTCACACTATAGAATTAATGTTCCTCCTAGAGTTCTTTTCCTGTTTATACCCCCAGGTCCACAGCTGGCCTAACCTTGGCAGCCTCCTACTCTGATGGGCTGCATGGTGTCACACCATTATCAGCCAAAAAGGCCAGGGGACTGGCTATGTATCACAATGATGCTTCTGCTGACCACAGTGGATGGGACCTCTGGATTTGGGCATCAACTGTTTTGCAGCCCACATTCTTCTTCTCTGCCCTTGGTCACATTACAGTTGCAGTATTATTACTGTTGGCCATTGCTTCTTGAGGACCAGGGTCACAGCCTGCTCCATCCTACTTTGTCCTGGCTCTCCCATCATTGTGTCATTCTCTTAATGTCCCATCTTTCCCTGAGGCCAAGTCTAGATGAGTCGTGACAGTTTGCAACAAAACTGTGCACGCTGTCCTGGGAAATGTCTCTGAAGCAGGTTTATAGATCTCTAAAGCTGTAGCGTGAGGTCACAGTCAGCCTACAAGGTCTACAGAGGTTGGTTAGCAGTGACTGGAGATTGTTTTGACGAACTGCGCACTGGATCTTCTACACTGTTCCCTCTTTCCCTGTAGGACCTGTCCTCACTCTGAGTATTAGGTAGCCACTGCTGTGTAAACCCAGTGGCAGTTTAAAACAAACATTATCTCACAGCTTCAGTGGGTTAGGAATCTATCTGTTCTGGCTATGACTTCCTGTTCTTCAGAAACCTACAGTTAAGGTATTGGCCAGGGCTGGCATCATTTCAAGGTTCAGCTGGGGTTGGATCTGCTCCCAAGCTCACTCACATGGCTGATGGCAGGCTCAAGTGCTCACTGGCTGGAGACACTCTTTCCTTAACTTATGGGCCTCTCTATAGAGCTATTCACAATATGGCAGCTTGTCTTCTGCAGAATGAGGGGTGGTGGTGGGGGTTTGGGAGGGAGAGAGCGAGAGAGACACACACACACAGAGAAAGACAAAGACAGAAGTCATGATCTTTTTAATTACCTAATCTTGAAAGTGATTCTGCTTCTGGCTATTTCTATTTGCTAGAAGCTAGTCACTAAATCCAGCCCACACTCAAGGGGGATGGGATTACACAGGGAGTAAGTACCAGAAGGCAGGGATTCTTGGAGGCCAGCATAGTGGTTGCCTGAAACATCCTGAGAGGAAGTTAGAGAGAGAGAATATAATCTACCAGAAGCGAGCAGAGTCCGCATGAGTTGAGAGGGGCCATAGGGACCCTGAAGATAAGGTGTGTCATGAGCATAGTTTCCTGGGACCCTGGTTGCTGTGAGCATTGACACATACCTCCATGCACATTGCTCCCTTTCGGCCTGGGCTGCTCTTTGAGCTCTATTTTATTCCTCTGAAGCATGTGATGCATTTGTTTTAGCAGACTATTATGCTGGAACAATGCTGATGATAAGCTCTGCCTCGCCTTCTGTGTTCATACCTGAGTTCAATTATTTAAGCCTTTGCAGTCCTGCTTTGGGCTGAGTGGGTGTGTTTTATGGCTCAGTTGGGGACTTCTGCAGGATTCTTATAAATTTTGGGGAGCCTACTCTTTGGATTCTTCTCTCTTCTCCTAGATTCCCTTCTCCCTTGTTGGCAGTTGGCTGTGGTTACTGTCCTTTCTCTGTAGCCCCTCATCGAAAAGGCAGCAGGTTTTCTGTCAGAATTTTAGCTGCACACATTGGCCACTTGATGACTGTGGCCAACCCTCAAGTGAAAGCTGCCAAAACCAAACCAAACCAACCAGCAATAGCAACAGCAACAAAAGGGAAACTCATCCCCATGCTGCACACTTTTCCACATTTTGAATTTTGTCTCCTTCACAAACAGTCTGCTGTTGTTTACATTCCCAAATCCTTGGTACTTTTTCGATATTTTATCCAGGGTTTACAGGAGTTATCAGCGGGCAGGTTGTTCTGTAGGCATTTTACACCACCATACTAGAAGTACAACTCTACATTACTTAAAATGCATTGGCTTGGCTGGGTGTGGCTCATGCCTATAATCCCACCACTCTGGGAGGCTGAGGAGGGTGGATCACCTGATGTCGGGAGTACGAAACGAGCCCAGCCAATGTGGAGAACCCCCATCTCTACTAAAAATACAAAAATTACTTGGGCATGGTGGTGCATGCCTGTAATCCCAGCTACTCAGGAGGCTAAGGCAGGAGAATTGCTTGAGCCTGGGAGGCAGAGATTGCAGTGAGCTGAGATTGTGCCATTCCACTCCAGCTTGGGTGATAAGAATGAGATTCCATCTCAAAAAAAAAAAAAAAAGCATTGGGTTGATGTTTGAAAATATATTACAGTGGATGGGAAAGGGATTAAAACACGTGGGAATCACTGAGTCAAAACAACTAATTTGGGCATGCATAAAATGTAATCTCACCTCTTTTAACCTGGGCTAGAAAGAATATAGACTACAGAGTGTGATGGATCCATTTTAAATTCCAGTTCTACCACCTACCAGCAGAGTGATCTCATGTTTAGTTTCCTCATTTCTAAAAATCTGGTAACAACACATAACTCTCTGTGTTGTACTGGGATTGACTAAAACAATATATAAATGCTCTTCAATTTATGTTGGGGTTACATGCTGATAAACTGATCATAAGTGGAAAATATCATACGTTGAAAATGTATTTAATATACCTAACCTTCTGAATGTTGCACCTTAGCCTGAACTTACCTTAATCTTGCTCAGAACATTTTCATTAGCCTACAGTTGGGCAAAATCATCTAACACAAAGACTGCCATAATAAGGTGTTGAATTGCTCTTGTAATTTATTGAATACTATACTGAAAGTGAAAACAGAATGGTTATATGGGTAATTGAAGTATGGTTTCTACTAAATGTGCATCACTTTTGTACCATCATAAAGTAAAAAAAAAATCGTAAGTTGAACCATCATAAGCCACGGACCACTTGCATGTGAAATGCTCATGGTACACTGCATGGTACTCACGAGGCATTCTAACTACAGAGCTCTATACCTGTCCTTTCCCTTCATTATGCAGTTATCCAGTACGTGCATAGTGCTGACGTATCTTGGCATTGGCTAGCCAATTATCCAGAGCATCCCAGCATTCATGCAAAGAAAACTGCTCAGTGAGAATGGCAGTCTTTGTAAGGAGAGTGTAGGGCTGGCTCTCTGCCTGGGATGCAGGGGTCAGTGGGGCTACCGCCAGCCGTCTACAGTGTTAGCCAGGGAAATCAACTCACAGTCCTCCTGGCACCTACTGCTGGACTTGGGTAAACATAATTACAGCCTTTAAAAAGAGAAGAGGGAAAGCAACCAAGATCCCCACTCACCATGTAAACAGGATGTCCACTGAATGGTAGCCTGGAGATGTTTATGTTCTGTTCAGGGGACAATTGACAAAAGGCCTCTGGGAGCCTTTATTGCTGCCTGGGGCAGTGGCCTGCCAGCAGTGGTGGGGCTTGGGTTCTTCTGGGCTTTGTGTGATTGTGAATGCTGAGCTTCAGCTGAGAGCTCTGGGGCTGTGTTGTCTGTAGCTGGGATGCAGTCCTTTGAGATTCTGGGTCTGTTGCCTGCCAAAGGCCCTTTATACAGATAAGGTCATTCTGATATCCAATGCACAGTTTCTAGCAGGCTCCAGTGACCTATGAAATAATGATCTTAACAATAGCCACCACTTAGAGCAAGGCAGTGGACTAAATACTTCACACAGGTGATTTGATTTACCCCTAGTGAGGTAACCAGGTTTTTTCTTGGGTGCTGGTGAGGCACAGGTCCCCTGAGAGAATGATGTGGGTTCTTGGCCTCCAGTCTCTTAAAGAATAAGCAATGGAACCACTGCAGGTGTGCTGTATGCTCGTAAAAGTAAATATCGGACCCAAGAAGTGTTGCAGAAAGGTGATTTTATTTAGGTAGAGAAAAGAGAAGGAAAGGAGAAGAGATAAACTTCCACGAAGAGTATGGAAGGGGATTCCAGAGGGGAAATCCCAGAGGGGAAAGGGAGCTCCCACCATGTGGGAGGGGATTCCAGAGAGCTGGAAATCTGGCGTGGGTGAAGGAGCAGGGGAATTTATCCTGGGAGACATTCCCACCTTCCTAAGTTCCTCTGGCCAATGAGAGGAGTTCCTTTAAACTTCCGCTGGGGTGATTGACTCTTAGTGTCTTCCCCCATGCGGGAAATTCAAACATAAACCGTTAAATCTCCTGGATGGAGAGAGATGAGAGGGAAATTCTTGCCCTTAAAACTACGCCCCCTCATGGACCCGGAAAGGGAACACATTCCCTCTGTGATAACCCTTTGTATAATTTTATCGTCCTCATTTTACAGCTGAGGAGGCTCTGTAAAGCTAAGCCACTGGATTTGAAGTCAAATCAGCTGGATCCTCAAACCTGAGCTTAATATTAAGATAGGTGAAGGCAGGGACTATCTGTCAAGTTCAACTATCTCTAGGGCCCAGCATGTGTCTGAGAAAATATTTATTGACTAAATGACTAAAAAATAAAAAATTCTACCACAATGCTATCCTCCACTGACTTTCTGCAGCACACATTTTTTTCCCCCAGAGTGAGATTGTGTTGCACCATTTGTTCCACACATCCCTGGTTCCACTGCAGTAACCCAGGACACACATTGGTCAATGTTGACTGCTGTCAAGTCTTGGGTACAGACTGAAGCATAAAGACTGTGGAGTAATAGGACACATGTCTAACCAATAAGCCAAATCCTGCTTTAGTTCAGTTTTCTCTGGAATTTTAGGCAAGGAAAACATCTTTTGGGGCCATTGAACCTGGCTTGTTCCTGAATGAGCAGAGACAGTGAAAGTGGACATTTGTCTCAGCTGGCCTGTCTCTAGCATGAAATCCTTGGAGAGCAGTTTTGCAGCCCCTTTTCCGGGACACAGATGGGTTTGAGTGGAGTTGTGAAGATAGCCTGAGCAGGTTTCTCAGAAATGTCAGGAGGTAGTCCCTCTACCTTTAGAATTCCAAATATAATTGGCCAAGACTTAAGTGGAAGGGAAGAGTCAGGCTTGTTTGCAGAAAGAACTAGGGCACTGACATGGCAACTTCAGAATACAGCATGGCCCTTCTCTAAAGTCTGAACTTTTAGATCAGAGGGAGACCAGCCTTCAGCCTTTCCCTTCTCCATTCAAATCTCCTTGTGGGGAGACAATGAGTGGTGGCAGGAACTCCCCTGAAATGGAGCTGAGGTGCCTAGAGCTGAGACCATAATTACCTCAACATTGCTAGCATGTCACAGTCAAGAGCAGGTGGTTGTTTTTAAATGGTCCAAATTGTAGGCATATAAAATGGAAAATAAAAAGCGTTCCAAAGACTACCCAGATTGGTGGTGTTTGTGTTGTTTGGATGATGGTAATGAAGAGGTCTTGTGTGTGTGTGTTTATCTTTGTTGTTGATGGTGAATTTTTTGTCATAGTAACCATTACCTTCTGAGCTATGGACCTCTGTCCCAGGATCCTGGAGCCGTAAGTTGATGAGGTGTCCTGTTGAGACACATGAGACCTACTGATAGACCTGGGATTTCAGGAAGCAGTCTACAGCCAAAGAATCCTTCAGCATCCTTCTCAGTGGCCTCTTTTCCTATGTTCATTCATTCCTGCACCCAGCTTGGCCTTCCATCATCTTGCTCCCTCCTGTCCTGAAGCCCCTGGCTGTCTAGTCTAAGCTCCCACTCCAGGGGATTCTCTCACAGGGCCGGGGCCTTGTCCAGCCCCCCTGGCATGCTAGTGTGTGACATTCTCTTTATATTTCTATATGAAGAGCAGCCTCATACCACTATACATTTGGAATAGGCTGGAAGGAAATTCCCCGGGCCTCTAACCACTTCTTCTCCCCACAGTTCCTATACAACCTGGCTTAGCCTTTCTACTTCCAATCTGCTTGAGTCAGTGCCAGATTTGGGGCTTGATACTCTACATATGTGACCTGTTTCCTAGTCTCAGGCCTGCTTATAACACACACATGCACACATACACACACACCCCCCTCCAAGCTCTGGCTATGCTTGAAGAATCCTTCATTTGCAGGTATAAAACTCGAGTATCCTGAGAGAAGGATGGGATGGGTTATTTTATTTGGGTCAGTTACCTTTTAATTTGATAAGCAATATCCAAGAGGCATGAAGATAATAGTCCCTGGTTGGAGAATCTCCCTTTTCTCACCTTAATATTTCCCCTTTGAGTTGCCATCAGATACATACACTCTATCACTTCTGGAGTCCAACCTCACAGGCATGGGTTTGAAGCTAAGCTTCTACTGACTATCACATTGGGTAGGCAGTGGGGACCACAGAAATATCAGGTGAGCTGATGGGATTTTAAGAATAGTCTTGGAATTAGGGATGTGGAAAATATCAGTATTTATCTTTGGTATGGATGGCCTTCCTGCTCTGAAACCAGTTTTATGAGTAGCAGATTGATTTAACATCATTTTCCCTCAAGAAACTCTTTTTTATTCTCCAGTCACATTAGCCATAGTCACACATGGGATCGATCCCCTACTTGTTTTTCTTATTGTAACTTGGAATTGTGATCCACTCCACTACACCAGCCCACTACCCACTACCCTTATTGGTGTATTGCAGCCTACCCATATAAGTGGCCAGGGAGGGCTATGCTCCTTCCCTCTGGTTTCTGTCTTTCCCATGGTTTTCATGTGGCGGTGGCTGCTGCTGCTGCTTCCGCTTCCTCTCAGCTCTGCCCCAGCTCCAGCCATCTTCCCTATCACTGGTGGTTGCTGCTTCAGCAGCGCTCTGATTCTAGAAGTTTCTCTTATAAGGCTCAGCTCCACAAAGCAGAGTGGCCTTGTCCAGAATCCCTGGCGTGCTAATATGTGACACTCTCTTTACGTTTCCATATGAAGAGAGGTCCTATACTTGTTCCTGCCACTGTACATTTGGAATAGGCTGGAAGGAAATTTCCTGGGCCTCTAACCACTTCTGCCCACATTTCCTATACAACCTGGGTTGCCGTTGCATTTCTACTTCCAATCTGCTTGAGCCTGTGCCAAATTTTGAGCTTGCTCCTCTGTATATGTGACCTGCTTCCTAGTCTCATGCCTGCCTATACAGCACAAACACTGGAGGTTTACACACCTCATCTTTACTACCATGGCTCCAGAAAGCACCATGATCCTCCCAAACTTGGCTAAGGGTTCTTTCCAAATCAAAATGGAAGGATATTTTTTGCCTCCTTAAGTGACAGGGCTTTCTGTCAACCTTCGAGTAAAACATTCCTGTGATAATTCAGTTTCATAACTAGCTTGCTCGAGTTCTAGAGAAGCACCCCAACCTCTGAATAAGTTCAGGTTCAGGAAATAAGGCAAGATTGTTCAAGTGTTTGAGGTGTGACACTCTGTTCACCAACCCAAGTTTTCCTTTTCCTCTTTCTCAGGGAGTCTAGAGACCTCAGGATTTGACACTTTCCTTCATGGTCTTCTTGAAAACTGTGAGTGTCCACACATAATACAAAACTCCTGTTAGCAGCATTTTCATTCACAAGGAGACCCTTTGGGGCCCATACACATTTCTTTTTTCAGGCTAGCCTCAAAATTATTGTATTGTTTGAAAAACAAAAAGAGACATCTGTAGCTTGAGAGGCAGGAATTGCTTCTTTTTAAAATGCTTTTTGGTACTAAGTTTTCTGCACTTAAAAAAAGAATAAGATTAAAAAACTCAGCAGATGTTTACTGTTAAACCTGAAAACATTTCTCAACCTCACTCACTTAGGAATCTGTATAGTGAGAATCATGTTTTCTAATGCCCTGAAGTGTCTTAAAAATTTATCTGTTGGTTGTTGGTTAAATAAACACCCAGATGTGCTATTTTATAGATCACATGACAATCAAATGTACCCCTTTTTATTCTCTGTATTCTGCATGGCTCCTTAGTCCCTGGCTTCCAGAGCTGAGCTTAAGTTCTTTGTCAAGGCAAGTTGACTATAGCAGACAGAGCACTCATTCCCTCTTAGCTCAAAGGAGTAAGTGACTGTTGTGGTTCATCTATGGGAGACTGTGCTGGCAGAGCTTTACTCTCCTGGACCTGCTGCAGAATGAAATAGGAAGGGAAGTAGCTATAGCCACAGCATCTGGGAAGGCTGTAGTTCCTGCTGATGCTCTTGGCTCCGTCAATAGAAAAACAAACATGAGGATCAAATGGATGCTCATAAGTCTTTGTGGAAGCTGTGGAGGGCAAAAAAAAAAAAAAAAAAAAAAAAAGAAGGGGATAAGATCTGAGTAGAAAGAGCCTGAAAATGAAATCAAATTCATTAGCATTGCTGGTGGAGACTGTTATTGAGTCAAAGTATATATTTGGATCAGAGAGTCACGGGACTGTTAAATTGAGTGTTTATTTAGAAAAAACAGAAAGAACTAACAGACTCTGCAGAAAGTATAAATTGGGCTTTGGCAGGAAACCAACTTCTTTTTGCCATCAGAGTGTCATGCAAGTCTCAGGAATGGCAAACATCTGTTTGAAGGTTATCCTGACCTTGAATCAGCAGAAAACTCAGAAGAAACTGCATCAGGATTTGATGTGTAGTTGCCATTTAAGACAGCAAGCACTGTGGGCATCGCTGTGGCCAGGTATTAACAATGGACCAACTATTCAGTAAATATTTGCTGAATGTCTGCTATGTGGCAGTTACTGCTATGTGCTGGGGATACAACAGTTACTAGGACATACCTATGGCCCAAATAATTTATTGCTTCACAAAGACACTGGGATAAAAGTTCACAGTGTGTTGTCATGAATATACTGTACATTTAACTGTGTTCTTTTCTTGTGCAGGTGGGCAACTACAATGGATGTGATGTACACCAGTGGGAGAGGCTAAGCCTAGCTCACTATCTTGCTAGTTAGCCATGTTTTTCTTGACCATTTACTTATTAAAATATTGGCAGACCCGCTGAGGGTGGTTGTATTAAGATTAAAATTATGAAAATATCCTGAGATTCATGAGTACAAGTTTGCTCTTGAAGACTTTGTGCCAGATGTTTTTCAAAATTATTATTATTATTATTTTTGAGATGGAGTCTTGCTCTATCACCCAGGCTGGAGTGCAGTGGCATGATCTCGGCTCACTGCAACCTCTATCTCCTGGATTCAAGCAATTTCTCCTGCCTCAGCCTTCTGAGTAGCTGGGATTACAGGCACTGGCAACCATGCCTGGCTTTTTTGTATTTTTAGTTAGAGACAGGGTTTGGCCATGTTGGCCACACTGGTTAGAATTTGTATTTCTGATTTTATGTAGGTAAAATGGTAGATATATAATATATTATGTAATATCACTGGTGAGTGCTACAGTAATATTGTTTAATTAAGATATTAATATCTCTGCCATTAGATGGGTATGAAAATTGACACTAATTGTGATAAAGATAAGTTGTCTCATTATGCATATGAAAAAGATTTAATTTTCAAGTCTTTAAAAAAATTTCAGAATTGTAGCTTGTAGTTCCAGCAACTTGGAAGGCTGAGATGGGAGGATCACTTGAGTCCTAGGAGTTCAAGAACAGCCTGGGTTACACAGTGAGACTTTGCTTCCAAAAAAATTTTTTTTCCATAATTGTAGATAAGAAATGATGGACTTAGAGTGTTAGTGAAGCATGTATACTATAATTCAAATAATTTATTGCTTCACATAGACACTGAAATAACAGTTCATAAAATGTGTTGCCATGAATATAGTGTGCTTTTGCTGTGATTGTATCATCAGATTTACTTAGGAAACAATAGACTTTTCCTTACAAACACATTTAATTGGAGGAAAATCACCACCACCTCTTACTGAAGATCTTTTGCCATTCATGTGTGGGTTGTTTCCTATGTTTCAAGATTGGTATTCCCTTGGGATAGCTCAGCTAGTTGACTTCTTGTGAACTGTAATGTGAAATGGGAAACAGAATACCACCAGAGCCACACTAAAGCTTCTGAACTGGAGCCAGGAAGTATTTTATTTGATGCGCTAAACAACGTAAAGCCAACATCCTGGCCTATGACCCCAGTGGCATCAGCATCAACAGCTGGATGAAAGCAGGGGGGGAAGGATTCAAAGATGGGTTGGTGAATACAACCACTTGCCTCGGGTCCGCATTTGTGCATCCCATACTTCTTCCCTGCTTTGTACTTTCTGTTCCCTCTACCTAAAACACACTTCCTTATGACTTTTGAAGAACAAGTTTCTTCTCATCATTTAAGCATTGACTTTGATGACATCTCTGAGGGAGGCATTCCTTGACCACTTTATTTATTTATTTATTTATTTATTTATTTATTTATTTATTTATTTATTTGAGATGGAGTCTCACTCTGTCACCCAGGCTGGAGTGAAGTGGTGCAATCTTGGCTCACTGCAGCCTCTGTCTCCTGGGTTCAAGTGATTCTCCTGTCTCAGCCTTCTGAGTAACTGTAATTACAGGTGCTCAGTACCGTGTACAGCTAATTTTTGCATTGTTTTTTAGTAGAGACAGGGTTTCACCATGTTACTGAGGCTTGTCTTGAACTCCTGACCTCAAGTGATCGGTCCACCTTGGCCTCCAGCGTGCTAGGATGACAAGCGTGAACCACCCTGCCTGGCCAATCACCCTGTTTAATATCGTCCACCTCCCGTCACTCTTTATAACATTACCTCAGTTTTATTTTCTTCAAAGCACTTCTACAAAATGCTCTTGTCATTTGTTTGCTTATTTACTTGTTTGTTATTTTTCTCCTTCACAGAGCAAAGAACTATCTGACTTGTCCACTGGATCCTTAGTCTCTAGAGCAGTGCCTGGCACATTAAGGGACCAAATAAATATTTGTTGGATACATGAATGATCCTTGTGAGATCACTAGTTTCCCTACTTTATAATGGCTGAACCCCTTTTGTAACAAATGTCCCAGAAGAAAAAATATTGCAAATGTGGGAAACATGATAGGCACAAAGTGGTAGAATATTACATTAGCTTCATGAACTGTGAGTCATACATCATGGCTCCATCTGTTATGTGACAGAGTGAAGGCAGCAATGTTTTCCACAAGATAGAAACTAAAAATAAAGATAAAAGTCACGAGTTCCAACTCATGGAATGCCTGTTACTATTATTTTGAATCATTTCCCCTGTCCTCTATTCTTCGGCAACCATTTCAGTCATTCCGTGCCTTTCTGGAGTAGGCTCAGGAGTCTAGTCATAATAGGCATTAGTTTCCACCAATCTAAATGTTTTTTTGCCCTATAACTTCATGCTTGACACAAAGAAGTCACTCAACAAATATTTGTTGACTACAAACTGTAAATTTCACTATTATGTTTATTCTTCTTAGTTTCTTTATATAAAATAAAAATATCCTTTAGAAAAGGTAACCTGCTATAAAGAAAGTCCATTCACTCACAATTTAGTATTAATCTCACTGAAAGATTTGATGGTGCAGAGAGTACAGAATAGCTTTTTAAACATGGATTATTACTTGGGCAGGAAAAGTCTGGGTGTGGCACAAGGTCCTGAGGAGTGATGGGATGTTAGGGCATGAAGAGAAATGAAGAAGAGTGTCCAAGACAACTGGTTCATGTTGCAATTTTACTGAAGGTCAGCAAAGTGGAGAATGCCATTCTGGGAGAACTGAATGCCTTCAGATTACAGTAAGTAAAAGCAAGAGATAACCAGGACATCGTTGGGTCAACCAAACCACTGTATTAGTATCTAGGGGAAGTTAGATGAAAATGAACAGTATTACACAGATGACATTTCTGACAAGCTTCTCAAAAGACTCATAGCAGTGATTGCTCCTGCTGAACAAAAATGAAGGGTGATAGGTTGGTGGTAGATCAGTAGTCTTATTTTCCTCTTCATAATTTTTTCTAGAGTTTTAATTTTTTTTCCCATGAGAAAGTATTGATTTCACAATTATAAAATTCAAAAATTAGTAAAAATAATTCTTTTTTAGATTTTGCCATATTAAAATTCCAGCTCAATAAAAATAAATATCAAAACAAATCCAATAAAATAGCACAGTGCTGTGGTTTGAATATCCCCAAACTCATTTTGAAACTGAATTGCCATTATGGTGGTATTGAGAGATGGAATCCTTGAGAGGTGACCAGGTCATGAGGGCTCCACTTTCATAAATACATTAGTACTGTTATTGTGAAAGTGGGGTCCTGATAAAAGAATTAGGTTCAGCCCTCATTTTTCTGTCTTTTGAACCCTTCATTTGGTGCTTTTCCCCATGTTATGACACAGCAAGAAGGTCCTCACAAGATGCAGACCCTTGATCTTTAACTTCCCAACCTCCAGAACCATGTCTCTTTTCTTTTCAAATTACCCAGTTCCTGTGGTATTCTGTTATAGCAGCAAAAAATAGAACAAGATATAGGAAGGTGTCACAGCAAGGTTAAAATTCGCATATCATGATAGAAGAAAAACTTTGCATTTGCAAGACACAATTATTCATGCAGTTTTTTAAATCTCTGTAGAATGTTGTTCAACCATTCCAAGACATAATAGCAGCACTAAAAGCAGACCCAGTAATGGTTCTAGAACACAGATCCTTTAAGCTTAAGCTTCTCTGACATCCGGCCCCTACTCTACTCATTCCATTTTTCTTGTGACCCCCTTTCGTCTTTTCTCTCTCATTACCAGTTTAGACTGTTGCCCCTCTGAGTGTTTTGAATTCACATCCCTCAAGAGAAGAACTGATTTGTCACTACATGGTATTCGGGGTAGGAATAATTTCTTAGCTTTCTTTATTCCTCTTGTACCTTTGCCATAAAATGCAATTAGCTGAGGGCATGTGTAAATGCAACTTTTTTCAAGCTAAAGTTTCTAACACACACCTCCTGCACTTAACAAATCCAAATATTAATTCCTCACATTTTAAGCACACTAAATAGATTTTCAAGCCCTCATATGCACTGCCGTAGTTCATCTCTGGCAGAGAAGGGCTCTCCTATTGTGAACTCCTTCTATAATAAATGGGCTGTTTAAATCATAACTGCATGTAGGGAAAGAAGGTTTGCACACAGGTATGAAGGTATTATGATCTATAGCTGCTGGGGAGTAAAAGGTTTTTCCAACTACTGTCTGCTTCTGGAACCGTGGACCTTGTTTGGTCTAGAAGTCACTGAGCAAGCAGGGCACCATTGTTGTACCCAAGCATTAGTCAAATGCTTTCAGTAATTGTGGTTTGTGTAAGAGAAGAATTGTGCAGAGTTGCAGTGATATTAGAGTTACAGCAAAAAATGTTGAGACTTTTCTTCTTCATTTTCTGCTCCAACAGTATTAGAAAGGGAGAAGAATCTCATGTGGGAGATCTATTAGATGTGACTTTATTCAGAACAGAGTGGAAGACCGCAGAGACTGAACCATCTTCTGCTCCTGTGCTTTTGTTCAGTGTTTTCACAAGCCCCCTCCCAAGCCTGTCAGTAGTTTGTTTCTGAAAAACTCCTTGCAGGCAAACTTCTTGTAGGTTAAAAAACAAAAGGAATTTACACTGAAATTAACAACACATACTTACTTTAAAAATTAACAGTGTATACGCATGTTATGTAATTGAACCTTATCAGAGAGACCTATCTGTCCACCGAAAATACATTCTTCCCCCTCTGTGGGGGAGGCCTGAGCTCTGACATATAATAAAGGAGGGAAAGTGTCCTTGAGGGTCCTTGTCCAGGCAAGAGGCTACATTTTCCAGCCTCTATGCCCCAAATGTGACCACGATTGCTTCTTGCCACAGAAGCGAGATAATATGAATCACTTTTGGGCTGGGAACATCTGCATTGAACTGCTAAATGACAAGAAAATAACCCTTTATTTTGCAAAGCTACTGAAATTTGAGGTTTATTTATTTCTTAAACTGAGGATCAGGAAACGTTTTCTGTAACAGCCAGATAGTATATATTTTGGGCTTTGTAGGCCACATATAGTCTCTGTCTCGTATTCTTTCTTCTTTTTGTAAAAACTACTCGACTTACACGTTATACAAAAACAGCTGCAGGTTTAACTAATTCAAATTTTTAATACAATAAACGATAGCAAAAAATCTACACAATAAAAACAATGTAAATGGTGCATGAGATGTCACTACTATCAACTTAGCAACCCATGAGGACCCAGGGAGAAGACCCTTAGGCCCCTTGGCCCACCGTTCCCCCGAGAAAATAACTGCACCACTCCCATTGTGGTGCTTAAGTGCTCCCAAGTCAGTACTGTTTAAATTGGTTCTCATAAATACAAGAATCCTCCAAAGTTAAAGTTGCGGTAGTACATGAAACTAGTAGAAAAGTTAAAATTTTTACAGCCTTAATTGGAGTACCTCAGGGTATGACTGCTTTACTGCTTTCTCTTCCACTTTCTCTTTTTTTTTGAGATGGAGTTTCGCTCTTGTTGCCCAGGCTGGCATGCAGTGGCATGATCTCGGCTCACAGCAACCTCTGCCTCCCAGGTTGAAGCGATTCTCCTGCCTCAGCCTCCTGAGTAGCTGGGATTACTGGCGTGTGTCACCACGCCCAGCTAATTTTTGTATTTTTAATAGAGATGGGGTTTCACTGTGTTGGCCAGGCTGGTCTTGAATACCTGGGCCTCCTGAAGTGTTGGGATTACAGGTGTGAGCCACTGCACCTGGCCATCTGTTTTGTCATCATATGAAACTGAGAATTTCATACACTATTGCTACGCCTAGTTCAGTGCTAGATCTGACGGGAGTTTTCCAACAGCGCATCAACCTCCACCAGCAGATGGAGCCTGAAGCTCTGTGTGGTAAGACTCCAAGATGGCAGCTACATTTCCTCGGCTCCCACCCTCACACTGCTTCTCATGGTTGCCAGGACTCCCTTTGGTATGGGGGTGTTGTCAGGCCTGGAACCATCCATTCTACCCAGACCTTTGTCTCAGTTGGCACAGAACCCAAAACCACACAAAACTTCCAGGAAAGTTACTGTCCAACAATAGAATGAATAAATAAATGATAGATTATTCTGCAGCAACAACAATGGCAATTTGGAAGAATTGAAACTATTATGAGAAAAAGCTCATGACAGTATATTAAAGAGCAGAATTGCAAAATATATGTTCAAAATGACTTTGATTGTGTAAAAACAAAGACTTGAAGGAAGTACACCACAATGTGAACAGTGGTATTCCTGGGTAGTAGATTATGAGTGATTTTTAAAAAATATTTTCTGTGTTTTTTGAAAATATGCACAAATAACTCTCTCTCTCTCTGTGTGTGTGTGTGTGTGTGCGTAAATGACTAAGAAAATAAAAAGTAGTTCTTCCTACTAAGTCTTTGGAGAGCCTTGCTATCCAGAGTGAGTTCCCAGCCTGAGTCCTGCCCTCTGTGGGCTGAGCTGGGAGAGGAACATAAGTCATCCTCAAGTCTATGTTCAGAACAGGAGCAGGATCAGGGGAAAGGAGGATAAATGGGAATCCAACTTAATAATAAGGTTTGAACCAGAGGGAGTGTGGAGACCTAGAGCAACCTTGTTTGGTGCAATCCATTTCTTTCCTGCCTGCCAGTATTCAACTTGTTTCAGATCCAGTGTCTTATCTCAGTATACACCCTGCTGAGGCATGCCCTCTCTTCACTCCTTAAGTCATGGCACTGGAAACAAAGGAAGCAAGAAAGGCTTTCAGAGTAAAGCTGTGCCCTTATCTCTCCTTCTCACCCTTCCACATTGAGGGTCAGGGCAGAAGCCTCCCCCTACTCTGCTCCTGTGCCCCCATGCTCACATTCCTAATGCCTCTCATCTTTCTTGAAGGACTACTGTGGGGTTATTCTGTGTCTATCCCCACATAGCTCATCGTTTCATTTGTTTGTGCACGTGTATGCACATGTATGCAAGTGCTCCTGAAAACATTTTGGAACACATGCTTGGCATAGCCTTCATTCATTCTGCCAGTTAACAAATGTCCCCTCTGCTTTGTGTAAGTGCTGCACTTGGGGACAAGTGTGCTGGCTGAGGGAACAGTAAGTGCAAAGTCCCTGAGTTAGAAACAGGTTTGATTCTTGCCCTCCAGTTGTTCCCACTGTAGTGAAATAGACAGATCAGTAAACAGGTAAATGCAATACTGTATGATAGACATTTATCATTTACCATTTATAATCAACATTGACATTTAAAAATGTGTGTTACTTATTGTCTTGGTCCCCAATAGAAAATAAGCTGCATTTTTTTGTTCATTCATTGTCTCTAGGACCTCAAAGAGCTATTGGCACATAGTAGATGCTCAATATTGTTTGAATGGAAGAAAAAAACCTACGTTTATCTCTCTGCTCCCATTTTCCATCCCTAGAGGCAACCAGTGTTATTAGGCCCTGGGAGGAGTGTATTATTTAAACAGACCACCATGCTCTCCACCAAGCTTTGACTTTGGGACTCCAGGTGAGTCTCTGTGTATCCCACAGGGTTTGGGGGATTCTACTTGCCAGGAGGTATAGAGTGCTGTCCACTAGCCGTCATGTTGGCTCCGATTGGCTCTGGTCCTCTGAGTCTCATAAGGACCTCGGTACCCTTCTTGACTGGCACAAAGAAGGAATCAGGGAATGGCTAAACTCTGGAGATTGCATTCAGGCTTTGATGGGGACTTGGCATTTAGGAAAATACACACCTCCTAGCACACATCATGAGGCTCTCTCCTTCAGCTCATGGCCTAATCTTGATAGGCAGGGGATCTGGCAGGAGATATTCTCTGTATGTGAATGTGTAAAACTTGAGCTACATGGAGCCCTCAGTGCCACAAATTTAGGAGCCTTTGCCTTTGTAGTGAACTTGATGTTTGACCCTTGAGCAGGACCCTGAGGAAGGACCAGACTGCAGATCAGGGATCTGGTTTCCATCTCAGAAGAAATATCTTTTTTCAGAAATACTCAAGTATCCACAGAGTATTTGGGGAGTCTAATTGAATTTCTCATCATTTCCTTTGTAGATGAACAAGGCCTGAATTTTATACTTGGAGCAATTTATAATTTACAAGTATTAAATAATAATTACTAAATATCCATTATCCTTGATGGGTTAATTATAAACTATAGTCCAAAAAGCTTAAAGTACCCAAGACCACAAAGTTATTAAGCCCTTAAAGAGCTACAGGCACATAATAGATGCTCAATATTGTTTGAATGGAAGAAAAAAACCCACATTTATCTTCTCTGCTCCCATTTTCCCTCCCCAGAGGCAATCAGCCATGGGAGGAGTGTGTTATTTAAATCAGACCACCATGCTCTCCACCAAGCTTTGACTTTGGGACTGCGGATGAGGCTCTGAGTATCCCATGATCTGAAAAATTCTACTTGCCAGGAGGTGTAGTCCACTTAATTAGTTTTTAAAAACTAGAGCAGAGCCAGGTGCGGTGGCTCACACCTGAAATCCCAGCACTTTGGGAGGCTGAGGCAGGCAGATCACAAGGTCAGGGGTTTCAGACCAGCCTGACCAACATGGTGAAATCCTGTCTCTACTTGAAAATACAAAAATTGGTTGGGCATGGTGGCATGCACCTGTAATCCGAGCTACTTGGGAGGCTGAGTTAGGAGAATTGCTTGAACCTGGGAGGAGGAGGTTGCGGTGAGCTGAGAGCGCACCATTGCACGCCAGCCTGGGTGACAACAGAGTGCGACTCCATCTCAAAAAAAGAAAACTAGAGCAGAATTTCTTGCCTACAAGCAAATCTCCCAAAAAGGCGATTTTATTTTGATGCCTCCAAGTTCCCATTTATGTTTCATTGTGTTTCTGTAAATCCATTGGGTTAAATTACTACATTTTTGGATTCTGAGTATCTTCCATAAAGCCTAACACATCATAGACTAAACAAATCTTTATTAATAAACAGAAGAGGCTGTGCACAGTGGCTCACTCCTGCAATTGCTGTACTTTGGGATAAGGTGGGCAGATCACCTAAGGTCAGGAGTTTGAGACCACTCTGGCCAACATGGCAAAACCCCGTCTCTACTAAAAAAATACAAAAATTAGCCGGACATGGTGGTGTGTTCCTGTATTCCCAGCACCTGTGGAGGCTGAGGCAGGAGAATTGCTTGAATCTGGGAGGCAGAGGTTACAGTGTGTTGAGATCGTGCCACTGCACTGCAGGCTCGACAACAGAGTGAGACTCCCATCTCAAAAAAAAAAAAAAAAAACCACGAAAATAAAAATAGAAGAAAAAAAATCTTAATTAGTCACAAAGACTTTTTTCCTTGAATTTCCAACTTTTAAGTTCAGGAGTACATGTGCAGGATGTGCAGGTTTGTTACATAGGTAAACATGTGCCATGGTGGTTTGCTGCACAGATCATCCCATCATGTATGTATGTCTTTTGAGAAGTGTCTGTTCATGTCCTTTGCTCAATCTTCAAGGGTATTTTTTCTTGTAAATTTGTTTTACATTCCTTATAGGAGCTGGATATTAGACCTCTGTCAGAAGCATAGATTGCAATAATTTTCTCCCATTCTGTAGGTTGTCTATTTATCCTGTTGATAGTTTCTTTTGCTGTGCAGAAGCTCTTTACTTTAATATATCCCATTTGTTGATTTTTGCTTTTGTTGCAATTGCTTTTGCATCCTCATCATGAAATCTTTGCCTGTGCCTATGTCCTGAATGATGTTGCCTAGATTTTCTTTTAGGGTTTTTATAGTTTTGGGTTTTACACTTAAGTCTTTAACCCACCTTGAGTTAATTTTTGTATATGGCATAAGGAAGGTCTCTAGTTTCAGTTTTCTGCATATGGCTAGACAGCTCTCCTAGCACCATTTACTAAATAGAGGGGCTCCTTTCCCCATTGCTTGTTTTGTCAGGTTTGTTGAAGATCAGATGGTCACAGGTGTGCAATCTTATTTCTGAGGGTTTTTTTATTTTTTTTTTTGAGATAGAGTCTTGCTGTTGCTTAGGCTGGAGTACAGTGGCACGATTTCAGCTCACTGCAACTTCTGCCTCCCAGGTTCAAATGATTCTTCTGCTTCAGCCTCCTGAGTAGCTGGGATTATAGGCACCTGCCACCATGCCTAGCTAATTTTTGTATTTTTAGTACAGACAGTATTTTACCATGTTGGCCAGGATGGTCTCAAACTCCTGACCTCAAGTAATCTGCCCATCTTGGCTTCCCAATGTGCTGAGATTACAGGTGTGAGCCGCTGAGGCTGAGTTTTTTTTTCCACTCTGTTCTATTGGTCTATGTGTCTGTTTTTGTACCAGTACCATGCTGTTTTGGTTACTGTATCCTTGTAGTACAGTTTGAAGTTAGGTAGCACAATGCCTCCAGCTTTATTATTTTTTTGCTTAGGATTATCTTGGTTACTTAGGCTCCTTGTTGGTTCCTTATGAATTTTAAAATAGGTTTTTCTAATTCTGTGAAGAATGTCAATGGTAGTTTAATGGGAATAGAATTGAATCTATAAATTACTTTGGGGAGTATGG